>NC_091496.1:8422024-8794524 GCF_947461875.1 Haliaeetus albicilla
TTATTGCTAATCAAACCAGAGTAGGGTAGTGAGAAATAAACCCAAATCTTAAAACACCTCCCCCCACCCCTTCCTTCTTCCGTGCCCTAATTCCACTCCCAATTTTCTCTACCTCCTCCCCCCACAGTGGCACAGGGGGATGGGGAATGGGGGTTGGGGCCAGTTCATCACGCGTTGTCTCTGCTGCTCCTTCCGCCTCAGGGGCAGGACTGCTCACTCTTCCCCTGCTCCAGTGTGGGTCCCTTCCCCGGGCTGCAGTCCTTCAGGCACAGACTGCTCCAGTGTGGGTCCCTTCCATGGGGTCACAAGTCCTGCCAGCAAACCTGCTCCAGTGTGGGCTCCTCTCTCCACGGGGCCACAGGTCCTGCCAGGAGCCTGCTCCAGCGCAGGCTTCCCACGGGGTCACAGCCTCCTTCGGGCATCCCCCTGCTCTGGCGTGGGGTCCTCTGTTCCCGGGCTGCAGGTGGAGATCTGCTCCCCTGCGGACCTCCCTGGGCTGCAGGGGGACAGCCTGCCTCACCATGGTCTTCCCCACAGGCTGCAGGGGAATCTCTGCTCCAGTGCCTGGAGCGCCTCCTCCCCCTCCTCACTGACCTGGGGGTCTGCAGGGCTGTTGCTCTCATGTGTTATCACTCTTCTCCTCCTCCTCCCCTCCTTCACTGACCTTGGGGTCTGCAGAGTTGTTTCTCTTACATTCTCACTCCTCTCCTCCTCCTCCTCCTTCTTCACTGACCTTGGGGTCTGCAGGGTTGTTTCTCTTGCATATTCTCACTCTGCTCCTTGGTTAGTCTTCTGCAGCAGGTTTTTTTCCCTTAAATCTGTTCTCCCAGAGGCACTACCACAGTCGCTGATGAGCTCGGCCTTGGCCAGCAGTGGGTCTGTCTTGCAGCCGACTGGCATTGGCTCTGTTGGACATGGGGGAAGCTTCTAGCAGCTTCTCACAGAAACCACCCCTGTAGCCCCACTTACCCTGCTACAAAACCTTGCACGCAAACGTGATACAAACTGTCAAGTGTATTAATGCTCTATTAATAGACTTTACCTGATATACCTTGTTAGTCATACAGAGATTTGCACATAGCATTCATAAGAAAAACATCTTGGGGGTTATATATGCAACTGTGTAGTGCAGAAAACCTGCATTATTTTAAAGGTTTTTTTTAGTAATATTGAGGTGAAAAAGATAGGGCAAGTCCACTAGAACACATCTATTTCTACCTAAATATTACGTGTTGTATGCCTAGATGAAGTAGGAGTCAGGATTGTCTGTAATTCTTGGATTTTGAAAATTAAGTTTTCCTTGTTGAAGGAGATCCTTGGTATTTAAAGACTGCTACTTTTTAAAAGTCGAGTTCTCATGCTTTGAGAAGATGTGCTTATCTGTTGGTTGCTGTTACTCAGAGTTCTCAAGATGAATATTTTGAATAATATTACTGCATATTCTATTTACAAACCTCTACTAAATAAACGTAGTTACAGTATTTAAACATGTTCCTGAATCTGTTCCAACATATGTAGAGAAGACACATGTTCTAATGGAGGGCAAGAAGTGCATATCTAAATACTCAATAAACTGAACTTAATTTCATTAATCAGTTTCATCTATGTTGAAGCATGTTCTTCCCTGGATATTTTGATGCTAACCTTTCTTCCTTTCATTTGCATGAAGACTATTGTTTTATCCTCTCTGGAACATGCAGTAACATACTAAGTGTTGTGTTGAGATAGTCCTAAACATCCCTTTCTCTTTTACCTAGGGATGGGTCCTTGCATGTTACCTGCACAGATCAAGATACCGGAAAGTGTGAAATCATCACTGTTGAAGTGGCATCATAGTCACTTTTGAAAGACGTTTTTCTAAGTTGAGTTTTGTCTCTTGTTGGTTTTCTGCCAAAGTGGTGCCTCTCTCTGAGATGCCTTTAATGATTCTTAGAGGACTGTAATAAACTGAAGAAAAACATTAATTTGCCACCAAGTCTGTTTGGAGTGGAAAATGTGGTGCAAAATGTTAATCAAGACACGCAGACAGCAGAGCATTGAATTGCAGCACCTGATTTAGAAAATGCAAAAGGCAAATCCCTGTGCCTGTGGTTCAGCAACAAGCATATTACATATCTAAAGATTTTTTTTTTTTCCTCAGACTAATCAGGTTGTCTACCCATTCAACCAGTGTATCTGTGGCTTCAACAGCATAGCATTGAACCAGTGAGAGCTAGACTGCTGAAAATCCACTCTCTGATAACTGTACCGAACTGTACTGTAATCCTGTGTGGCCTTGATGTTGCCTGAAGCTGTGGAGGTGATGCCCCTTGGTGCTGGCCTTTTGAATGGGATTTTTTTTTTTTCCTGGAGTTACTGTAAGATGGTTTTGTGGTGTTGTCTGAAAAGCGTGTGTAAGGGTTATATGTGCTTATTTATGTGTTATTAATAAAATACGTTTTTTACGCAGATGCTGGCATCCTCTGTTCTGTGTGGCACTGTTCTAACCTGTATGTCATCGTGTGTTTGGATGTAAGCTGGCAGCTTTTGTTCTAGGTAGGGGAGTAGTGGGAAGATGATGGCGCAAGCAAGCGTAGTTATGGGATTTGAGGGTCTGGGCCTGATGTTATCTTGTAAAATATTCAGAGTGACAGAGCAGAGCCTCACACTCAGAAATTAGGAGCGAGGGATGCCCGTCTGTATTTGAGGAGACCTGTGTTCGATTACCTGTCTTACTACAGGCTTCCCGAACTGTCTAGTGTTTTGCAGGATGTGTATTTCTACATTCTTCCTACCTCAGAAAAGCAATAGGTACCGCACAGCCTGGCTCTGTCAGCCTGGACGAGGTTCTGCCGCCCGTATCCCGGGGTCTTTCACCTCCGGAAAACAGGAGTTCACCAGTCCCTGCCTGAGAGCTTCTCCGCGGTCCCGGAGAGCCCGAAGCCGGGTTCTGCCGGGGCGGATTTGTCCCGCAGCCCTTAGAAATACAGCCGAGGAGAGGCCGGGACGGGCCGCTCCGCCCGCGGCCGCTCCCGCCGTTGCCGCCACAGCCCGTCGCGTGCGCGCCGGCGCCGCGCTCTTCCCCGCCCCCCCCCGCCACCCCGCCCCCTTCCGGAGGGGGGGCGGAGCCGCGCGAGCCTCGACCCGCGCCTGGCGCCTGCGGCCCCGAGCGCGGGACACCCCCCCCGCCCCCCCCCCCCCACACACACGCCCCGTCCCAAGATGGAGGGCTGGCGAGGAGGTGAGGTAGCGGCGGCGGCTCGGGATGGGGACGGGGACCGGGGACGGGGCGCCTCGCTCGGGCTTTCCCTCTCTTCTCCTTGCGGTGGGTGGGCCGGGAGGGAGGGAGGGAGGCCTCCCGTTCGGTCTGGGCGGTGGGGGAGCCGCTGCCGGTCCCCCTCAGCCGGCTGCCGCCGCTCCGCTCTCAGCCACCCGGCCGCAGCGGGGCCCGGCGGGGGAGGGCTGGGGAGCCTGCCCGCTGCCTTTTGGGGGGGAGGTGGGGGCTCTGCCTGAGGCTGGAGGTGTGTGGGGGGGGGCGGGGTGGCGGTGAGGCGCCTGAGGTGAATATGGAGGTGGCGGGGAGCGGGTAGGAAGAGGCGCTGAGGGCCCCGGAGCGGCCGCGGGAACGGCGGCCGCCCTCCCGTCCCCGCCTTCCCCGTGTCGCGGCGGTGCGCCCCGGAGGTGAACTCCTCCCGGGGCGGCCCCTTCCCGGCCGGGCAGCGGGGAGCGGGGTGGGGGGTGGGGGGTGTCCCTGGGCGCTGCCGGCGGGCGCTGAGGCAGGGGCGGCCGGCGGTGGGTGCCCCGGCCGGCGCCGAGGGGAGCGGGACGCGGGGCAGGGCCCTGGCCGCCCCGCCGACGCGCGGCCCCGGCTCCGAAGTTCGTCGTCCCACCCCGGCGGCGTTTGCCCGGCTCGGTCCGGGCAGCCGGCACTCTCGCCGTGCCGCTCCGCGGAGCGTCGCGTCCCTTTAAACCCGCCCGGCTGACAAGGGACCCGCGATCCTTCTGGAAGAGCGCGGTGGATCTTTCTTTCCTCGTCCAGTCACCATGGTTGCATCGCAAGTGCTCGATTCCACTTGACTAACTACAGATACTTGGCGGTCTTATTAAAGAAGGGAGGTTTCCTTGTCGCCGTAGTTCGGTTGTGGGATGCTGTAATGGTAGGAAAATTACTCGGCTCTTAGTGCAGCCTTCACCCGTGGAAGTCTCTGCCCTCCAGAATATTGGTTGTTCTCTATAAACGTGCGTACTCTGCAGAATAAAGGCGCAGGGAGGGAATCATCGACGTGTTTCGCTTTACCCATTAGAGAAGGGTTGAGTTTGACTCTGTGAGACTCTGTAGCGGTACAAGAGGCTCGTGGACTGCTATCACAATTGATAATGTGGGGACTCTGGGATAAGGCGTAATGATTTCAATTTAGCCGAGACATTAAATAGGATTCTTTACCAATTTTCTTATTGTAGCTTGGTATGTGCCATGTCTAGCTTCACTTGAGACCCTCCAAGAATTATGTAGGAAGGAAAATCTCAGATGTAAATCCATTGGAATCACCAACAGGAATCTAAAGAGTTATGAGGTGGAATATTTGTGTGACTACAAGGTAGAAGAGGTAAGAGAAACACAGACCAATTTGATCACTCTTTCAGCTGAAATTTGGAAGTGAGCCAAAGGTAGTTTTGCTCATAATATAAAGCAGCAGGCTGTGAGGACAAAGCTCTTGCTGACATCGAATGAAATATCTTCTAAACTTTGAACTGTAAACAGAAAGCGGTATAACAACTGCTTTCAGTATTTTGAAGGAAGGTCTTTTTCTGAAATTACAGAGATATTAGAATATGAAATGTTTCGCCTTTGCGTATCTAGAAGTTAAGCAAAAGCTGATGCGTTTAGGTTTTAGCGTGGTATGTGTTATGATGCTTCTCCTTTATTTGCAGGTAACAGTCTATATTTCTCTCTTGACTGTTGTAGTCTGTTTGATGAAGAGTTAGGGCCATGTGCTGCAACTGGATTCCTCGGCTTGATCGTGCCAGTGAAATTCAGTCTCAGGATTTGGCCTTGTTACAGTCATTTGGCCTTTTTAAAATAAGTACAAAATGTATGCTTCTTGATTATAAATACAATATTACGTGTTTTGAATGGATTGCTCTTTTGGGAGGATGGTTGATATGACAAATAGTGGGTTTTAGAGATTTTTGTTCACTAAGTTTAGCATTATTTTTTTGTTCTGTATGCGATATGACTACCTTCTGCTTGTGCATACGAGTCATGCAACTAGTTAGCATAACTTACGTAACTGCCGTAACAAACTAGCCTCCTCCAGGTGTACCGTTAGCAATCAGAGTTCATCCCAGCTGTTTATTTCTTTGCCCCTAGACATGATATGTAAAGTATCCAAAATTGTGCTGGAAGTTAACTTGCAAACAGAAAACTTGTTTTTTTTCTCTTTCTCCCCAGTTCTAATTGTTATGGGGACATCAAGACCTTCTGCGCTGTATGCCGTTTCTTAACTCCAGAGCTCTTGTGTTTGTATGTGTACTCTGGGATGCTGGATTTCAGAAAAATGAAATATGGCTAAATCTGTATCTGTTTCTGTATTTCAAGGGCACAGAATACTATCTTGTGAAATGGAAAGGATGGCCAGAATCTTCAAATACTTGGGAACCTCAGAAAAATCTGAAATGCCCATTGCTTCTTCAAAACTTTCTTAGTGACAAGAATGAATACTTGTCTCGGGTGAGAGAAGGCAAAGCACTGAAAGTGAGAAACCATGTTAAAGCTTTGAAACCTGCAGTTGCAGATTACATTGTAAAGAAGGCTAAGCAAAGAATAGCTCTGCAGAGATGGAAAGAAGAACTCAACAGGAAAAAGAATCATAAAGCAATGATTCTGGTAGAAAACACTGTGGATCTCGAAGGCCCTCCTTTAGACTTCTACTACATTAATGAGTATAAACCTGCTCCGGGAATAAATGTAATAAACGGAATAACGACTGGCTGTGAATGCACTGACTGCCCTGCTGAGAAGTGCTGTCCAAAGGAGGCTGGATTTATTTTGGCTTACAATAAACAAAAGAAGTTGAAAATCCAGCCCGGCTTGCCCATCTATGAATGCAATTCATTTTGTAGGTGTGGGCCTGACTGCCCTAATAGGATAGTACAGAAAGGTACACCGTATTCTCTTTGCATCTTCAGAACTAACAATGGCCGTGGTTGGGGAGTGAAAACCCTCCAGACAATTAAAACCAACAGTTTTGTGATGGAATATGTCGGAGAGGTATGTATTTATCTCATATAGGTGAATTATTTACAGTAAAGGAAATGTTGGAGGAAATCTTGATGAACTTTCTCTCAGTTTTAACAGTTCCTGACTTCTACTATATAATGGATAAGTCTACTTTTGAGTAGAGAAATACAGTAAGTAGACATTCAAGGTGACAGCGAAATTATATTGTCCAGAACGTTCCTCCATTCCAGAACAATTGTAAAAGGTTGAGTATAAAGAGAATACTTGTCCCATGTGTCACTTAAGAATTATTTTAGATACATGCCCTAACAGTATTTCTAAAGGCAGGTCCTTCTTTTCTTTCATGGCAGTCATATTCTTCATTCTTCCCTGGTCATCGTTATTATTGTAGTTTTTGTTGTTCTCCAGGCACGCTTGTTGCCAAACTCCTCACCCAGTCTGTCAGTCCCTTTTCTGTTTTGTCTGAACTTTTAAGGTAGTATTTCTGAACATACTTATTACTTTTGATTAACAACAAGAATAAGATTTGTAGTATGGACATTATCTGTTTACTCAATTTCATGCTATTTCAAACAGAACTTACATGTTATAAAATGCAGACCTTGAGTTACTCTTGAGATTTTGCGTTGCCCTGTGTTCATCTGGTTCAACCCCCGCTCTGTTTCAGGGCTTGTTATGTCAGTAGCTCCTGGCAGCCTCTCTGAGCCAGTCTGTTGTATTTCTGCTGCAAATCTGCCTTGCTACTAAGTTGACTCAGAATAATTTCTTCTGTCCCTTGGTACAAATGCTTGTGGTCTTAATTGTATTTCCTCCATGCTTCCTGCCCCAAATATTCTGACTTCCTATGTTTATACCTTTCTTGTGAACCCACAAGAGGTCAGTCATTCAGAATATCTCTGTTGAGGGGTTAATGCAGAAAGACCGTTATGTAATTTTGTTGCTTAAAGGAAAGAGTGTGTATTTACCCTTTCACCTGAATCTGCTTATTCCCTTACTACTGAACAAGTTCCCAAATCTGATCCATCAGAGAGATTTTTAGAGGGGTTTTTGTCCAGTACCACCACATTTCATACCTGTCTTGCTGCCAGGATTTCTTTGCTGGGTCTGCACAAGAGAATACATTTAACATAACAGGCTGCAGATGAAGTTGCTTAAGCTGTTGCTTCTGTCAAAGTTGACTGTAGTTCTTCTCTTCCTGTGGTGGAGTTTCTGGATTTCTACCTTTTGCTAGCCTAATTGCATAGATTCAGCTTTGTGAAGTGATTTGTCTGTCGAAGTTGTCATGAATAGGATCTTTCATTACAGTCAAAAATAGCAGGCAGGAAGAGATGCTTCTAGGGAGGGAGGAGATGAATACTGGACTCTAAATGTGACTGGGTTGTAAAGACTGATACCTGTTGATCTTTGTGCAAAAGGAGAAAGTTGAAACTTTATTTTACGGGAAGTAAACAAGGCTTTCTGGGTCTAATGAAAAAAATCTGTGTATAGAAACTTCAAGTAGAAACTGTTGATTGTATCTGTCATCAGCAAAATTCTTAATAGAAGGTGCTGATTTTTTTTTTCCCTGAAACAAGGTAGTGCTGTGCATCAGCTGTAGACAAATTACATCCAGAGAAGCCTCAGTCACTCACTAATTAGTTTAGCTGTATGTATGTATTCTTTATTCATTAGAGATGGAATGCTATTGCAACATCAAAAAGCGAATGTGGTATTTTTTATGAAGTAAAGCTTTTTTCCCTAACTTGATTCTGATTTTTGTTTTAATTTAGTACCAGTTAATAATATGATGCAGGTTTCTTTTTTCTCTTTTTTTAGGTGATTACAAGTGAGGAAGCAGAGAGACGAGGCCAGCTCTATGACAACCAGGGAAATACATACTTGTTTGATTTGGACTATGATTCAGATGAATTTACAGTAGATGCAGCTCGATATGGAAATGTATCCCACTTTGTGAATCACAGCGTAAGACCTTGTTTTGTACGCTAAGAATTTGGAGAATTATCCTAATTGTGCCGGAAATATCTTCTCCTGCTGTAAACATTTTCTTACCATAATCACAGTTTTTCTGGAGTAGTTTGTTTCATGCCAGCACAGTCCAGTCAGTTAAATGACATAATAAATAGAATGGAGTACTTAGCCTTACTCAGAGTAGGACTACCTACAAAAACCTGGGAATGAGATGCTGCCTGAAGTGGGCATCTGGTAGGACTGGGGTTGTCAGTGAGTCTGCTGGTTCTAGCCAACCAAAATAGGGTTCGTTTGGGTGTGGTTTTTTCCAAGTAACTAAAAGACAGAACACATGAGAAGTACTTAATAAAATTAGTGAAGAGTCAAAGACTATAGGAATTGATGTGTTATTTTGTAGCAGGGCAGGATGAAGGGTTATGCCGAATTTCAACCCTCAAAGATTGGTAGAAGAAAAAAATGAAAATTCCTGTGCTTTCTTTGACATTTCTCCCCTGTAGATACCTTTTTCCCTCCTAAATCTATACTTGCCAGAGAACCCAAAAGTAAATTTTAAGCAGAAAATTTTTGTAGTGTTTTATTTCCTGTTCAACTGAGTACCTAAAGCAAGAAGGCTGAAGTGCATTTGTAAGGATTCATGAACTAAAAATTATAATTTCTTATGGATGTAATGTTTGTGAGGTGTGTAGTCTGTTCTACAAATACAGTAAATTCATGTCTTCAGACTTCTGAGCTGATGGCATTTGTATTTCATGTGGGCTTGCCAGGGAGAAGGATGAAGAAGAGTTTTAGATACAGCCAATTGCCCTTCACTTTCAGAAATGGGAGTGAAGTATTCTCACTTTTCTTTTTAAAGTTAAATGTCTAACTTCACTTCTGCTTCTTTAACATGGGATATATTTTACTGTTAAAGAGCAAAAAAGCATGCAGAGTTTAACAAACTGCCTCAGTGACTACTGACTTCTGACACTTAATTCAGAAAAAAATGATAAAGTGGTTTCTAGTTCCTGCTTAGTGTCCTTGACGCTACTCCTGCCACCCAGCCTACAGCAGGTAATTCAGAAGCCGGGCAGGTTAGCGATTGAAAATAGAAATTTATTCATAGTATGAAAATAGTATTTCTGGCCTGGAGGCAATGCTTAAACTCAAATACAAAGTAGTGAGTGTATGTGGCTTGAAATGCTAGGTTGTTTTTTGTTTTCTTTCAACTTTAATTCTTTTTGTGGGTTTTGTAGGTAAATACTAATCTCAGAATGTAGCTTTAATTGCTTTGTTTGTCATCTTTTTTGTAGTTTACCTTTTGAAGGTACCTTTTTTTTTTTTAATAGGCTGTTGCATATTAGTGTAATCTATGTACTGTGCAAAGGTTGCCTTCTTGAAAGGATTCAACTCCAAGCTATGAATGTTCTCCTTTAACTCTTATTTCAAGAATGTAATTTGTTGAGTTATCTTCTGAAATCAATTTCAGACTTCTTTCATTGAGAGAAGAATCAGTTCTTCCTTTCCTGTGACCTAGGTTTACTTAAACACTTCAGTGAAACTTACTTTGCACTTTTCTAACAGAAACTATGTTAATTTTTGCCTTACAGTGTGATCCAAATCTTCAAGTCTTCAATGTGTTTATTGATAACCTCGACTTGCGTCTTCCTCGAATAGCACTGTTTTCTACACGAACCATCAAGGCTGGAGAAGAGCTAACCTTTGACTATCAGATGAAAGGTCTGCAGATTTTAACACTGCTCTTGCAGGAGGTTTGGGGCACGGGTGGATTCTGTTGCAGCCTGACTGATGTTAGCGTTTCAGGCACTGCATCTCCCAGACACAGCTCTGGATTCTAGAACAGATGTCGCTCATTGAAAGCTCATTGTGCAGTCAGAGCGCACCCAGAAGCTTTTGCGTGCGCCTCTAGTGCATCACCTCCTTCAGTGCTCCTAGCTCACAGCAAGGGGTTGTGGTTGGAACATCTGGCAAGGCAAATTACTTTGAAGACTTGTCACAAGAATGCTCAAAAGAATTTACAAATCTTACCTTTATTCAAAGGCATTTATATGGCATTTCAGGTAAACTACTTTTTAAGTAATCTGCTAGTCATAAAAGACAGTTGTAACAGCTGAGTGGTCTAAGGCACCACAGGTTTGTCTTTGGATTCTGGTGTCGTAGGCCTCAGTTGTGGGTGTAGGTCCTGTGGTACAGATGTTTAGGATGGAAGAAGGATGGTCCAAAGTTTTTTACCATGAGAACCATCAGTCACTGGAACAACCTCTCCAGGAATGTGATGGAGTTCCTATCACTGGAGGTTTTCAAGGTGCAATTGGACAGGGTGCTAGATAATCTCATCTAGGCTCCCTTTGCCGCAAAAGGTTGTACTAGATGATCCTTTGAGGTCCCTTCCCACTTGGGCTGTTTGATGATTCTTTGATAATTGATTTTCCATTCAGTGTTCAAGGTCAGGTTGGACAGGGCTTTGAGCAACCTGATCTAGTGAAAGACATCCCTGCCTATTGCGGGGAGTTGGACGAGATGGTCTTTAAAGATCCCTTCCAACCCAAATCAGTCTGTGACTTCCTTTTTTTCCCATAGAATAAAAAATTCTTGAGGTTTGCTGGCAGGGGTGTTGTGTGTGTCAAACTTTGCATGCAAACCATTTATTCACAACAGCAGTGTGTTTTTTGCCCTGCTATTTTGTTTTCAGAGAAGCATCTCTATACTCCAGAGCTGTACCTCATTCTTGTAGAAGCTCTCTGACAAGTTGATCTTTCTTGAATCCTTAAAACTCCTCTTTATTCCTTGTGGTGTCTGTGACACTGACATACAAGGCAGGCTGGATTCTCAGCTGATCAGTATGGATACAGACCTGAGGGTACAAGGCTTGAGTTTGTTGAGCTTTGGGTTCTGATATGTATGCTAGGTGTTGTGCAAGTAGTTGCAATGTGGGTGTCAGTAGAACTTGAGTATAGCTTCACATGCAATTCTTTCAAGAACTGGGGTGGTAGAAGGCTTTTTGAAGCCATTTGAATACCTAGCACAGTTTCAGTCTGTCTTTTAAAACTTCCCTTATTTGTTTTTATCTGTGTCACAGGTTCAATAGATCTGACTTCAGACTCTGCTGATGGTCTTAGCCCATCCAGAAAGAGGATCAGAACTGTCTGTAAATGTGGAGCTGTGTGTTGCAGAGGTTATCTCAACTGAGTTTGGGTATCCAAAGTCACAAATATTTTGTTCTCTTTTAAATGTGTTTTAAGAAGACTCTTCTTTCACACATATATTCAAGTATTCTTGCATCTAATGTAAATAAGTACTGTGAAAACAAGGCATTACATTTGTAATTGAAATGGCATTGGCCAAAGAAAGAGATGTGGTGTTTCAGGCAAATACAGGACTGATAACGGGGACTAAAAATTGATTTTTCTAGAACTGTTATTTAGGAAGCAGTGAAATGTATGCTAAGAAAACTCTTTAAAATGTACCTTGATTTGAATATTTGAGTGTGAGCTTACAGCCATATGCCTTTTAGGAGCTGATTTCAGTGGGATGAAGTGATGTTGAGTATCTTCTGTACCTTGAAAAGTCTGGAGGCATTTAATTTGAATCCTAAGTCATAGCTGACAGTTCTTTTGCTTTTTGTTGTATAAAGCTTTGTGAGATTAGCAATAACATTTATGGCACCAGGGTGAAGGATTAAGGACAACCATCAGACGGTGTCTAAATGAAGGTTCACAGGAACGCAAGTTGTAAAATGTCCATTGAACTCCACGCAAGTAAAGTAATTGGTTTTAGCAGATTCCAGATGTAAGATCAAGGTCTCGGAACGTTTTTAGCTGATGTTACATTATTTAGAAGTTTTACATATAGAAGTGTTTTCAATTGTTATGTTCTGATTTTTAGTTAGGATGCTACAGGAGGTCTGCAGTTCTACAGAGAATTTGTAAATACCGGATTATTGGTAGTAACATACGCTGTTTGTTCTCATTGCAGAAATTTGGCAGTCATTGCTGAAACAAATTACTGGCTACAGTTTGGAAATAGATAACAAAAGAATAGGGAGAGCAGCCCATTGTCTAACAAAGCTGATGCATTATGGAGATACGCTCAGTTATCTGTTAGGTGCAAAAATACCTTGGGAATTGATTTGTATTCACAACTGTTTTTGATTAAGTTGTTACATACTGTGACTTTTTTTATCTAGTGACAGACTTTTAAGATACTAGGCCTGTTTTTTCTTGTTGCAAAAATGTTAACTTCAGTGAAGTTAGACTAGGGGTGAGTTTACCCATTTGCTGTAGACATTTGTAAGATGTTCTTGAATGTAAAGGCTGAGAAATGTATTGTTCTTCAGCTGCTTGAGTCGTCTTTTTTTTTTTTTTCCTGATGATCTTAAAGTTGTCTCGATCTATTCATAATGTATGCTAAGTTTTGCTTGGCTTCAGAAACACTGAAGAGCAGTTGAGGTAGGTTATGAGTGGAGTTACAGCTGAGGTCCGTGCTCCAGGGATGATCTAAGTGCTTTATTCTCGTGGATTAAAAGCTTGTAAAACTTGCATATTGCTTACAAATCATGTAAATGTTGACAGGGTCAGGCAGAATAATGTTGCTCCATAAATGGATGCTTCATCAATGGATGCTAGCTATGTATCATAGGTCAGCTAGTTACCTTTATAAGGTGCACAGCTGTTGGCTCAGGTGAATGAAGTCAAGTACCCAGCATATAACTGTTTACTTAATTTGTTAGAAAATGCCTTAAATTTCATGTTGATAGCTAGCACTCCAAGAAGAGTGTTTCAAAGGATAATACAGGTTGTTTGTTCATTAAGAAGCACAGTTGCATTTGCACTGAAGATCTGGCTCTTTGGCAGAAAGTGAAATTTTATATGCTACTAGCCAAAATCAGTTTCACAGTTGGGGTGAAGAGTGTGGGCCACTGAAAGTGCTGTGTTAAGTTTTGTAATCTACAATACAAAGACATAGCTGTTGAAATAGATACTTTGTATTGTTTAATGAATAGGAGAAAGTTTGCTTAGATTTTGAAGTATTTAACATTACCTGGCTCACCTGTATCCACACTCTTGGATAAATGCTGAATCTAGTCAATTTTTATCATGCCACATCTCTAATAATTTTTTTTATATATATATACAGTTTTGAAGTAAAATGTGGAGCTTTAACGTTAGCAAACTCTAGATGATCTTACATCATTTGGAGTCATTAGTGCTTTCTCTTGCATGTAGCCCAATTCAGCGACACATTCCACGTGGATGGAATCTGCAGTCTCCATCTCCTTAATCCACTGCAGTCTGCAGCCTTCCCTGTCGGTACAGGATGGCGAGAGTGGCTGTGGCAAGAAATGGATTCCTTACCAAATCGGTTTCTCTGGCCTCTCCTGTGCAAGATGACACAGGGCTGGTTCCATACTCTTTGTCTATCTATGTCCATGCCCAGTTTGATTTAAACATCGCAAGTAAATGCATTTTAAAAGATAAAAGTCTTAGTCGTTGTACTTGAGTTCAGTGTCTGCCTTTTTCCCAAGGCAGTTTATGTTACCACCAGCACTGCAATAACACTGCTGTTCTTTAAGGATATGTGTGTTACCTCTTGTGTGATAAATAAAGGACCGTTAATTTATGTTCTGAGAGGTAACAGTATTTTGTATTTATTTGAAGTAAACCCATGTATCCAGTTTCCAATTTAGAGCCTTGAACAGTATTTTAAATTTACATATTCACAGTGCATTTGGATTGCAGTCAGTGAATTAGCTTAATGGGACACTGTGTCACTTCTAAAACTCGTTTTGCTGTTTTTATGAGTTTGGGGGAAAATTGCCAAATGGGAAAAAGAGAAAAAGCTATTTTCAGTTTCTTAAGGAGGCTAAACCAGCCTAGCTTCTGCCTTTGTTTTGCCTTGTGGTCTGT
This sequence comes from Haliaeetus albicilla, assembly GCF_947461875.1. Taxonomy (NCBI): domain Eukaryota; kingdom Metazoa; phylum Chordata; class Aves; order Accipitriformes; family Accipitridae; genus Haliaeetus; species Haliaeetus albicilla. The sequence goes on from NC_091496.1 coordinate 8,436,116, forward strand.
TAGCATCATCATGGCCACCAGTTCAGTTGTGTATATGCACTTCTTAAGAGACTGGTAACCTGTGATCTACCCTCTAGCTGTTCTTTTTTGTTGGGTTTAATTTTTTTTTTTTTTTTTTGTAGCAAAACTAAAGCTGCACGATCACCTGTAAGAAAAGCTATTGTCTATTTATTTAATCTGAAAGTTAAGTCAATCTTTTGGTTATTTCTAATGTATGTTTTAGGACTGTGTACATTAGAATATGCAGTTTGTAAGCTCAGGAATATTTTCTTTTCATAATGTGTGATCTCCAGTATTCCTATCTTCCTATAGTTTTTGATAAAATAAATTAAATTTAGTTTTTCTGTTGTTGTTGTCATTCTTAACAAAAGAAAAAATCTTAGCTTGTCAAAATTAACTGGAGCTGGAGCAGTAGAATTTGCTTTAAGACTGCAATCTCTTAATTCCTGTTCTGTACCCAAATTTTCTAGCACTATCAGGACTGTAGCAGAGTGATCATGAGGAAGTCATGTGTTTCCTAGTCAGTTTATGGCTGGTAAGAATTGGTATAAATTTACACTGTCAAACTGTCTAAAGCAGAGTGAGTTCCTGTATATTTAAGCACATGTATAGTACACTTAAGGAAACAAACCAACAGAAGAAGTTCTGCTCTGTTTGACTTTAATCACAGAGGCAGTTACAACAGCAGTTTCTCAAAAGTTGATAGACCACATTTGGAAATTACATTAACAAATCCCAGGAACATAGTGGGCAAGCTGCCAGGAGAGAAATACATGGACTTGAGTATCCTTAAAACCATACATAGATGATAGCAATTTTTCTTCTTCCCCCCTCCACCACTGTTCCCAACAGCAGAATGCTGGCAAACCACTCACATATCGCCAAAGATTGCAGAAAGACTGAAGACATACCTGAGAGGGGATTGCTGTCATACTAAAAGTCTGTTTAATTCTTTGGGACTTAAGACCACATGGATGGGAAACCTCACGGATTTTTAGATGACTTCTGCTGTTGAGGCATTTTTGTAGGTGCTGCGGATTAACAAAAACCTGAATTGTACTTCCATTTTAGAAGCTTAAGAATTTTGGCAAAGAGTTAGTTGTGATGGCACTTGTGCATGGAGAATCTATTGTCCTGATTTAAAAAAGAAATCTAAACATGTCTGAATTCAGCAAAGTCAGCAGAATGCTGCAGAGGAAGTAAAATTTGGTAATGTAAGAGCCTTGAGTAACAGAACAGCCAACCCAGGATAACAGGTTAGCTTCTGTTGCTGTGCGTTACCCTCCAGAGCAGGCCTACTGCTGGTGGCTTTGGAACCATGTGCCACAGGATTTTATTTTTAAGTCATTCTGAGAAACAATTCAGAACAAAGCAAAACATGGAGGAACTGATGACAAGTTGTTCATAATGAGTTAGATTTAAAACATAGACAATGGTGTGTAGTACCTCATTCAGGAGTTAGTTAAAATCTGATGACAACACTTCTCAGTGTAAAGAGAGGCTGCTTGAAAAGAACAATTTGATTTTTAAAAAATAAAACTTCCCAGTAATTCTCTAATCAGTTCTGCAGTTGTTTTTAAAAAATAACTGCAGTGAAAACTCAGGATTAAAGTCAAAGTGCAGTTATTGCATTGTTTGCATGGTCATTCCTGAAAGATGTCGTGTTCCTCCCCACAGTTAAAAATGTGGTATTTTATTAAAACCTGAGATCACATATGTATCAAAGGTAAACTCTTAATGCTCATGATAAACACTAAATTTCATTTAGTGTTCTACTCTTTGTTTTGTCTGGTCCATTTTTTGTCTATTTACAGTCCTGGAGAACTGAACCTCAGGAGGTAGAAGGCTTTTACGGTCCCTCCAAGGAATACTTCCTTTTCCATTGCATGGAAGGAACAATAAAGTTACACAGCCTGCAATTTCCTAGTTCTGACAGCAAGATATTTCTGAAAAAACTGCATGAATTGTAAGCATAGCTGTAGATAGTAATCAGCACTAAAGAGAAAAATAATTCGGTGTTTAATAAACAAATTCCAGCATTTGTTACTGTGATGCAATCAGTTATACCTGTCTTCGGGAGACTTTTTTCTCGCCGAGTATGTTTTCACCTGCTGCTAGCTTCTTATATAAACAGTGCAGTTTATCTGGCTGAGGCACTTCAGCATCAGGAGTCAAGGGAATTTCGAAGTCAGAGGAGCTCTGGGAGTCCCTCCTCAGTTCTAGATCAGGAGTCCTGGAGTTGTCACTTCTTTCCGCCAGCACATCTTGAACGTAAGCAGTGCCGGCTTCTGTGTCTTTCTCGCAGTCTTTGCTTTGCAAGTCACCAGCAACATCGTAGGCACAAGATCTATTTTGACCCAGTGGCTTCTGCCTACTCTTGTCAGGCTGACTGTCTTTGGCAGTCTCCTGCAATACAGAAACAACTGTTCTGCTCCCACCTTTGCTGAAGCAGCTAAAGTCCAAGGCGTTTCTCTCTTGGGAGGTAATGAGTACTGTGTCCATTTGGCTATCCCAGCCCTGGCTCCCCTGCTCTGATATGTGTGTTGACTGAGAAGAATTTTGGGAGGAGATGTGTGTTGAGTCACTTACTCCATCTGAATCACTGAAGAGTGACTGGGACCCACCAGCATCTGCTGAAGATGGGAAGTTGTCCTCATTTTCAGAGCTTTCATCTAGTTTGTTACACTTAAAAAATGCATCCCAGCGAGGGACATTGGCATTAGGCTCCTGTTGGTCGCTAGTTACTCCATTGAAATTTGATGTAGAAGTGGCATCTGGCTCATGGGAAAGAACCTGAACTGTATTTTTTTCAGATTCTTCTTCATCATCATTGTCATCATCATCATCATTTGATTCCTCACAGTCCACAAAGTCTCCTTGGAGGGAGGTGTAAGTTGTGGTCACTTTGTAACTTTCTGTGCTCTCATTAATGTTTCCTTCAGCATTTTCAGATTGTCCTGTGCTGGAGGGCCTGCTCTCTTCTCTCTGCTGTTTTGAAATCTTAGGCCTTGCGGAGGCTAATTCTGAATCAAAGAGATCATCTTCATCTGTCAAGAAAAGAACAGGAAAGAAAACAATACTAAGAAAAGTTCACATCTCTGGTAAAATTTTGTTGAGAGCAAAGTTTTAATAAAAATTAATTTTGTATAAAGAGAGGAAAAAGTTCTTTAACCCAGATGGAGACTTAGCAGGACATTATTGACAGTGTTTGCCTTGCGTTCTCTAGCACAGTGCCTTGCAAAGAAAGCTGCTAGTTGCCATCCTCCATGTAAGCTACAGCAGATCATATGTAGCCCTGCTAGACACATTTATTCAGGCCTCTGACATGTTTTGGCGGGACTATGTCACCCTTGCATAGTTGGCACTTCAAAAATGGCCAGAGAATGCAGCAGGCCCAAAGTTGTCTTCTAGTTCTGTATTGGATTTGCATGGCAAGGTTGGGGGGGGGGGGGGTGTGGTGTTACAGGTGTGGCTTCTGTGAGAAGATGCCAGAAGGTTCCTCCATGTCCGACAGAGCCAATGCCAGCTGGCTCCAAGACGGACCTGCCACTGGCCAAGGCTGAGCCCATCAGTGATGGTGGTAGTGCCTCTGGGAGAACAGATTTAAGAAGGGCAGAAAAACTGCACAGTCGCAACTTCGGCCAGAGAGAAGAGTGAGAACATGTGAAAGAAACAGCCTTGCAGACCCCCAGGACAGTGAAGAAGGATGAGGAGGTGCTCCAGGCTCTGGAGCAGAGATTCCCCTGCAGCCCGTGGGGAAGACCATGGTGAAGCAGGCTGTCCCCCTGCAGCCCAGGGAGGTCCACGGGGGAACAGATCTCCACCTGCAGCCCGGGAACAGAGGACCCCACGCCAGAGCAGGGGGATGCCCGAAGGAGGCTGTGACCCCGTGGGAAGCCCACGCTGGAGCAGGCTCCTGGCAGGACCTGTGGCCCCGTGGAGAGAGGAACCCACGCTGGAGCAGGTTTGCTGTCAGGACTTGTGACCCCGTGGAAGGCACCCACGCTGGAGCACTGTGCTCCTGAAGGACTGCAGCCCGTGGGAAGGGACCCACACTGGAGCAGTTCATGAAGAACTGCAGCCTGTGGGAAGGACCCACGTTGGAGAAGTTCGTGAAGGACTATCTCCCATGGGAGGGACCCCAGGCCAGAGCAGGGGACGAGTGAGGAGTCCTCCCCCTGAGGAGGAAAGAGCAGCAGAGACAACGTGTGATGAACTGACCCCAACCCCCATTCCCCATCCCCCTGCACTGGTGGGAGGAGGAGGGAGAGAATTTGGGAGAGAAGCTTTGCCTGGGAAGAAGGGAGGGGTGGGAGGAAGGTTTTTTAAGATTTGGGTTTATTTCTCATTATCGTACTCTGGTCAACTGGTAATAAATTAATTTTCCCCAAGTTGAGTCTGTTTTGCCCATGATGGTAATTGGTGAATGATCTCTCCCTGTCCTTATCTGGACCCAGGAGCCTTTCATTATATTTTCTCTCCCCTGTCCAGCTGAGGAGGGGAGTGATAGAGCAGTTTTGGTGGGCACCTGGCATCCAGCCAGGGTCAAACCACCACAAGTTCCCAAGTGGCTTTCCCAGGGCTATGTACAGCATCCATTTACATTTACCATCATGCATTAAAAAAAGTTACTAGGTGCTAAAAGGCCAGCAATGTGAGATAATGAAGATCATCTCCACAAGACAGGAGGTGACACAAGTCAGAAGAAGCTTTACAAGGGACAGTATAGGACTGTGGGCTGGAACTCTTCCAGAAACTTAAAGGGCTGTTGAGCATTAAGTACATTTTAAGATTGCAAACAAGTGTCCTTTTACACAATTAGCGCGCTCTCACCCCCCTAAGATGTAAGTTCAATTTAATTTATATTTCTCCTTTCTGACTGTTGCTTTTTACACAGACAACTGTGAACACCATGGCTTTTGGCACCTCTGCTTTGTCTCAGACTTTCATTTAAGGCACAGAAGCACCAACAGAACCTTTACCTGTATCAGATAAGTCTCTCTTGTGGACTCTCTTCAGTGTTCCTAAGGGCTTGTACCTGGGTTCCATGTTTCTCCTGTATGACCTGCATAATGGCTTTAATCTGAGGCGAAAGAGAAAAGCGATTAATCTTTAGAACTCAGCAGATACTTTCAGGAGCAAAAGTAAATCTTTTAACTGAAGTACACTGCTTCATGCCTTTCACAGGCACCGCAGCAAAAGTGTTAAAGCAAAGGCAGCAATAGCTAGGGAAAAGTTCTTAATTCATTGGTGACCTTAGGCAGCTTAAAGGTAGAAATCTGCCATTTCTATATATTTACCTTAAAACACGTACACCATTTGGAAACTATCTTTTAGTCCCTGGCTTAGAGAAGACAAGATGACAGGTTCAAAATCTGACTGCAGTTTTATCCAATAATTGTAAAGTACCTCCTTTCTTATTAAGGAGGAAAAGAAAAAGGAGCAAAGAAATGAGTACTCATTTTGTTCAGACCGAGTGACACCACTGCTCTTCTGTTCCATTAGAGCGCTTTCTAAGCTGACAACATCTGTAGCAGCACAAGAGAACAGGCTGCTGTGATGTTGTACAGAGGGTAGGAGTTCAAGTCCCCAGAGAAACCTGCTTTAAAAGCAATTTCTGAGAAGTAGCAATGACAAATAGAAATGGGTCACAGAATAAAGTGAAATGAATGTCTATTCAGATTCCACCCAAATAGCGTTTAAGAGCAGAAAAGCCTCTATACATAGATACAAGTAGTGTGTGGAACACAAACTCTCAGACTTAGTACAACATACAAGTATTCTTCAGAAAGCTGAAGTTTGCAGGACTGAATATAGAAAAAAAAAATCCAAATTATCAGAGAAGCAAAAGGCAGTGGCCTGCTTGAGAAGCTGGGATTCAGGAGGGGAGCTGCCCTTACAAGAACAGAGATTAGATCACCTCCATTCAGCTGCCACTTGTCACTTACATTTCCATAACTTTGTCTTCTCCCCCACCCACTGGCAGTACATTGGGATACACATTCACAGGACGGATATAGCTCAGGAAATCCTTAATCTAAATTGAAGAAAAGAAGCAGCAGTTCAACAAGATACATCAACAGTTAGTAATTTCACTTAATGGCAGCACTGATCAAAGCACACCCACAAGTACTACCAGTTGTCTCATGTAAAGACCAATATGACCCATGAGCCAAACTCTATCAAAGTGGATAGCTCCGTAACAAAAGAACGGGTCTGAAAGGATGCTGAGAACTCAGCCACACCCACCACCTCACCCACCAATTATCAACTACTAAGCAGACCATCACCATCTCTGAAAGAAAAGGCCAGACAGACCTGTTACTAGGGAATGCGATCCACCGCTTCACTGTCTTTACTGCTGTAGATCTTTTCAGACCTGCATTTTTATTACTGGACTTCAAGTCCCTAGTTGTGCAGATCAGGTATTCCCTTCCTCAAAGACTTTTCCTAAAGTCTCCTTTCAGTCCACTATAAAAGCCCATTATGACAAAACACACTTGTTTTGCCTTACTCTGTTGTCTTCTAGATGCTCTCCAGACAGTAAATTTCTTGAAGAATTGTGTGAAGATGGTTTGGGGCACTCTCCTCCAGCTGACGCTTTATCAGTGCTGAGCACTGAAAAGTTTGCAGATTACACTCCTATCTACACAGACCAGTAGGACCCTTATATTTTTGCACATGGAGGTATTAGTCTGTTACAATACACTACTCCCCATATTCTGCCAGCGAAGCTGCCACGTATGTACTGCACTAGTACCTCCATTTAAGATTCTGCATGGCAGAGAAAACTAAAACTTAACCAGGATCTTGAAAACAGGACTGACTTTCTAGGGCTCTGAATAATCTCCATTTTGTATGTGCAAGGCTTTGTGACAGGTTAATTGTTAGCACTGATCCAGTTTCAGTTCAGTTTCTTAGGAGAGAGAAGCATTTTAAGAGGTGGATTGAGTCATACTAAATGAAAGTGTGATTCTGGAGAGGATGCTGCCATGACGAATTTTCCTTTTAGTCTTTAACACAGAAAGAGGAGTAACAGTGACAGCTAGGATGTAAGAAAATTGTTTAAATGTGTGGGCAGGGAAAAGAAAGCAAGGCCATCCAAACCTGAGTCACAGCAGATAAACAATGTATTTAAACCTGAAATTCCACCCTTTAAGCATTGCATAGTTACACAATAATCTAAAACAGAAAGGCAGTCAAAACAATTGTAGCACTGACCTACACTTCAAGGAGGACCAAAAACTAGGCTTGTAATCCCACCCTAACTTAACATGCTCTTCTGCAGCTATATTAAAACAAACTTTTCTGTCTTCAGCATCCAGAACTTCCTATCCCCTTATGTCTTATTACTGAAAAGATTTTTTTATTGTGACATCATCCACTCCAAAATAATCAGAACTGCTTTAATATTTTTTTTAATCGATGTATGCTCAGTACTACAAGTATACAAACCTCACTGTATGAAGAGTGGAAAGAGAAACAAGCTCTGTATGTACTCTCCCCGGTCCTAAAAAAAAGAGGATGCACAAAAATTAGGTAACTGCTCCTCATCCTTAGTCAACAGGCAAGCATAGCCTACTCTTAAAAAGTCCATTCTGAGATTCAGTTGTACAACTGTCAGGCAAGATATGCACCTGAAACAACAGGTTTCTGCATGGCCCAAATGCTCACCTCACTATTACATTGGTTTTCTTGATCCTTTCTCCAAACCACATAGTGGAGGGTTTGATGCTGATTATGTGCAAGGGATTTCCATTTTGGCAAGTCATCCCACAGGGCAGTCTGTTCCCTCGAAAGTAGTCATCATCCTGACAAATGCAATATAAAATTAAGCATAATCCTGACCTTTTCCCCCCCACAGAAACTGAGCAACATAGTATCTAGCCAGACCAAGTTTTCATCTCACTTCCAACTCCTTTGAGCACTCTTTGTTGTTGTATCTTGCTTCTATAGTGCAGCTGGCAAAGCAAATCAATCAGAGACCAATGCCCCAACGTGCTGTCTTCAATTCTACCTGCACTCCTCCAAGTCGGAGCTTTCAGCTTGATAGACATCCTGGAAACGGAAGGCCATATACAACAAGCACACAGTGTGTGGCTCCAGGAGGCATCATCTGAGCTGCTTTTGGTATATTTAAATGGATAATACCTGACTGATCTAATCTGCTGCTTGTCTTAGTTCATTTAAAAACATAATTTTCAAGTTTCAAATACAATTAAACTATTTCTAGCACCAGCTAATATATTTTTTCCCTTTTTTACTTTTTTTTTTTTAAAACTACAACCCGTTAACTAAAGTTCTCACTCTTCTTTACATTAAGCTACCATTTGGCCCAAGTCTTCATTAGCACAATAGGACCAAAACATTAGCACCTATTACCAGTCTTTCACAGCAAAGTTAGCAGAGGCTTTGCAAAATGATGCTTACCCGAGGATGTCGACAGGCATGAATCTGAGTGTGTCGATCTGTAGTAACATGGTAGAGGATTTCTGGCATGTTTCTGAACATATCAAGTTTGTTCACATGCACCTAGAGAAAGGCAGAGTTTACTCTTAATTAGTTCAATGTGTTTGCCAGACTGCAGCTGGAGCAACTATACAGATGTGGTGCTGCTCTCAACAAATGCTGGTAGGCATTTAAACAATTACTACCCACTAATAATGTCCAAGTGGGGAAGTGTTAGCCAAAAATAGCTTGGAAATCTAGAACAAGCAGAACATACCTCCTATGCTGAAGAGGGATGAATATTCATCAAAGAAAGTCCGAATATACCTGCTTACTATTAATGTCATATGTAAATGAGAAGGCTTTTATCATTCACAAGATATAAGGGAGAGAGGTAAACACTGAACTTGAAAACTAGGGATTAACTTCTCCCTGGAGAGCCCAGATGTTCCAGACTGAAATCAACTAGTTAACTCATTTTGAGCACAACTGTAGCTTTTTAAGTGAAGTTAATGAAAGCAGGCACAACTTTCACATACAGCAGTCCTCTGAACAGCCATTTCCAGCTCAGTGACTGGCCATGATCGTTACTGAGGATCTGTTCTAAAGCAACAATTATAGAAATGTTACCTTGATTCCAAGTTCCTCACTGAGGTTTATGAATAAATATTCATATCCATAAGCAGCTTTACAGTTCAGCCACACAACATGATAGCGAGTCAGTGAAGTCCAGCTTCGCACTAACTCTAAGATCCCATTTAAACATTCCTCCTGAAAAGTTTAGAAAATGTTGTGAATCATCTTTGAAGATACTTCCAAAGTGCTGTGATTTGGCAATGCAAAATGGAATTGCCTTGCAAGACTTACCTAACAAAGGGGTGGTTAATTAATTAGCAGCTTTAAGGACCTTTCCTCTCAGAGCCTATTTAGACTTACCCGGCTTGGTATGTGATAAAATTTGGGATCACAGAAAGTAGTGTCCAAATACACACTCTGGATGTCTTTTACTCTGAAAGAGAAAAATGTGATATCAGTGAGCATTGCATCATGTACCAAGATATACCACTTCCTGTCTCTCCAAAAGGAGGCAGTTCTTCCTGTTTATTACAAAGAGCAAGTCAAAAGGGGCTTGTAACTGCACGATTGCCTGACTGCAAATATATTTAACCCGGAATAAAAATGAGGAAAAACAGAGTACATTATTCCTGAATTGTCCGTGCCTGTGTGATCTTTTATTCTTTCTAAATCCCATGAATAGCTGAAGTCTCACCTGGTCCCTGAATGCAAAAGCTCCATTCTGGCTGCTTCTCCTTTTGCAAGCCTGAAATCCCCTGTATACAGCACAGTGCCATTTTCACCTTCAAACAAAAACCTACAAACAGGAACACTTTTGTCAAACTCAACAATATAAAGCATTAAATGCCAGGTGTCAATTTGTTACCTTGCTTAGGGCAGCTTATGTGACTAACATATCATGTAACAGAAATACTGGGCTCAATTTGGTCCTAGAGTAATTTCAGATAAACCAAATAATTCAGACTCAGTATGTCTGGAAAAGAACCTGTGCCTAGGCTGGTCAGAGTTGAAGACAAAAGCCTCATAGATACTGCTGCAGCCAAAGGAATCTATTAGGCATCTGTACCAGGAAGCTGGGCACCTTCTTTTTCACGTCATACTTAAAAAATGGAGAATTTCTTTTTAATCAGTTTTGTACATCATTTTAAAGTACAGTTGAAATCAAGAAAGTTGTTGTTCATACGCATGGGGAAAAGTAATCTGCCCCACCACGGTAACAGCTTCTGTCTGGACAGATGCCAGTACAGTGGTTTCCCAACCTTGACCAAAGCTGGTAGGCCCTGCCACAACAGTATTACCTCCAAGTAAGAATTTTAAATTCACTAGCTTTTTCTAGTTAGAAAAAAACCCAGTACTTAGTAAGAACTCTATAGGACAAATTTCTCGGCAGAGACATTTAGAGTATTGAAAGGACGTACATGACCGATCCTGGACAGTGACCAGCTGGTAGAAGTGTCACTTCTATATCTTCCTTCTGGAAGAGATGGGTTAGCATTATTTTCACGCTATAGTAAGTACTCCCAGTACTTTCACTGACACAGTGAAAGTAATGCATTACTCCCCAAAGCCTCTTGCAGCATTTAGCATTGCTTTTGAATGAAGAGTGTCTTCACATTCCAACAAGCTCTGAAACACAACGACCATCTTGTCATGCCAGAAGTGATGAATGAATATTGTACGGTGCTCATAAAAGCAAGAAGACAAGCCCAGCCAGAAGACAATCCTACTTCCTTGGTTCCTGGTGAACAAGCATAGAATCATAGAATAGTTTGGGTTGGAAGGGACCTTTAAAGGTCATCTAGTCCAACACCCCTGCAATAAGCAGGGACATCTTTAACTAGACCAGGTTGCTCAGAGCCCTATCCAACCCAACCTTGAATGTTTCCAGGGATGGGGCATCCACAGCCTCTCTGGGCAACTTGTTCCAGTATTTCACCACCTTCATTGTAAAAATTTTCTTCCTTATATTTAGTCTAAATCTACCCTCTTTTAGTTTAAAACCATTACCCCTTGTCCTATCGCAACAGGCCCTGGTAAAAAGTCTGTCCCCATCTTTCTTATAAGCCCCCTTTAAGTACTGAAAGGCTGCAATAAGGTCTCCCAGGAGCCTTCTCTTCTCCAAGCTGAACAACCCCAACTGTCTCAGCCTGTCCTCATAGGGGAGGTTCTCCAGCCCTCTGATCGTTTTTGTGGCCCTCCTCTGGACCTGCTCCAGCAGGTCCATGTCTTTCCTGTACTGGGACCCCCAGAGCTGGACACAGTACTCCAGCTGGGATCTCACCAGCACGGCGCAGAGGGGCAGAATCACCTCCCTCGACCTGCTGGCCATGCTTGTGATGCAGCCCAGGATATGGTTGGCTTTCTGGGCTGTGAGCGCACATTGCCAGCCCACATCCAGCTTTTCATCCACCAAGCATCCACCAAAATCATGGAAATATCTTGGGGGACGCTTTGTCTGGAGATGCTCTACCAGACCTTTAAGTCCTGCACTTAAAGTTTGTTAAAATAAGCCAGGAAATACAAAGTGAAAAAAATCACAAGAGCAATAGGTAAGACAGAGATCACTAATATCCTGGAAAGACATTACCAAAAAAATGCTATGATAGTAAGAACAAAGCAGGCAAGAAGAATTCATGTGGCTGCACGTCTTGGAGAGAAGGGGAACACATATTTGAAAAATAGCTCATCCACTTGGGATGTTACAGGTAAGATCTGTTTCCCATGCTCATTCAAACAGTATTACTGTCTATAACAAATACATGAATCTTTTTTTTTTTTCCTGTAACTTACCTCACCAGATGTTTCATCTACTAAAGAAATCTGAGTTGGGGTTTCAACTTCCAATGCAACCTGTAACAAAATGAATAAATGCATTACGGGATTTACGGAACATTCTGTTTCATGCTTATGGCTAAGTATTCACTATGTAGACATCTTCAGCACCCACTGCGGCTATTGCTAAGTGTTATGGTTTAACCCCAGCCAGCAACTAAAGCACCACAGAGCTGCTCACTCAATCCCCCCCCACCGAGTGGGATGGGGGAGAAAATCAGAAGGAAAAAGGTAAAACTCGTGGGTTGGGATAAGAACGGTTTAATAGAACAGAAAGGAAGAAACTAATAATGATAATAATAATAAAATTACAATAATAATAAAAGGATTTGAATATATAAAACAAGTGATGCACAATGCAATTGCTCACCAGTTGCTGACCGATGCCCAGTCAGTTCCCGAGCAGCGATTCCCCCCAGGCCAGCTTCCCCCAGTCTATATACCAGGCATGACGTCACACGGTATGGAATACCCCTTTGGCCAGTTTGGGTCAGCTGCCCTGGCTGTGTCCCCTCCCAACTTCTTGTGCCCCTCCAGCCTTCTCACTGGCTGGGCACGAGAAGCTGAAAAGTCCTTGACTTAGTATAAACACTGCTTAGCAACAACTGAAATCATCAGTGTGTTATCAACATTCTTCTCATGCTGAATCCAAGACATAGCACTATACCAGCTACTAGAAAGAAATTTAACTCTATCCCAGCTGAAACCAGGACACTAAGCCTGTAAAATTAAGCTCATTTTCCCATAGTAAGTAAAGTTTCCATTTCCAGTGGGAAAAAAAGTTTCCTAAAAATCGTCTAAAAATGAAATGGAGATACCTCAATCAAGGTGTGCATGCCTAAAAAAGTTAGAACATGTTGGACTTCTAACAGCAACAGCTCTAGTTTCTCTGGCTGGATCATATGCCTTATTTTTGGATGACTGCAAAGCCCAAGACATCCCAGTGCCAAAGCACACCAGCAGACCTTGCTAGGACAGATCTCTGTGCTGCAGCACTTCTTCTCACTGTTCCCTATTACCAGAAGCAGAGCTCACAAATCACGTGCAGCACATACTTCTGTGTTTGTGTAGAGGTTATTAATCTATAGATCACAATTAATCCTGTTTTATCATATCTTCTACTAAAAGAGTCCTACAACATACATGCTCTGTGGCCATCTGCAAGGTCAGTGCTGCTATTTAGGCTCCTCTCTCATCCTCCTGGTTTTTATTCCTTTGTTTCAGACAATATTTGTACATAAGTCTCCTGCTCAAAAAAGCCAAAGTGAAAGGAAGGTCTCCTGTCATTACCCTCCTTAGGTATAACCTCCAGCTTCTCAGCTGAGCAGTCTCCTCAGCAGCTTTGGTTTCAGTGCACCAGATGAATTCACAAGACACCACATCGCCAATTTCTGGGCAACTCCACAAGATCCATTCAGTTCACACACTCACACAAAAGTGGTAACATTTGGCTTCTCCACCAGAAACCACACCACCAGGCAAACTCAGAGCTTGCTCGAAAACACAGATGCATGTGTCAAAAAGTATTTTATACTAAGAATTCAAGCCACTAGCAAGAGTTTATTTTTTTAAACATCAATACTAATTTTATCATCTACAATGTCTGAAGCTGAATAAACTCAAGAGGCCAATGTAAATTCTGCATGCTCAATATTTCTCAGTAATTCTAAAATTTCCTACTGCAGTTAAACAATTGTCAAGTTTTAGATCTAAACTGCCTGAAGAATTCTTCACTGACAGCCACAGTTTAGCTTCACAACCATGAATGATAATATCTACAGCAGAGTTCTCCCCTCATCTTTGACAGTTTAAATATTAAAGCCAGCAGCAAATATAAAGAGCTTCTTATGCTTTACATAAAAATAAAGGTCAGACTGGAAATCATAAAAACATTTTGCTGGAAGATGACAACGTGATTGCTTCTTTCAGTCTAGTGAATATCAAATCAGCTGTTAATTCATTCCTCAGTCACACTACAAGTACAAAACTTATTTGTTGTAAGGCAAAGCTTGTGAACAAGACATCCAACACCTACTATCTGATTTAGGGCCTGTGCAGCTCATGCCATCACCAGCAGTCACTCCCGGGAGCAGCAGCTGCAAACATCTATGTATTTTTTTTTAATGCTGTTGATTGGTGTTAGCTGTGCTTCATCTTAGACTGTACCACAGGTTCCTCTGGCATCTCTTCCAAGATTAAGATGTTCTCAAACAGGGATGTCAGGACCAGCACTGCATACTTTCCTTTTACCGTTCATACAAACTCCTAATAGCTTAGAGATATCTCCCCTGAAGGGACCCCTTCTTCTAGGTTAAACACAAGGGATACTGGAAGCAAACAGACACAAACTTAAAAACAAAAATAAAAAAACCCCAACCAACACAAACAAAAAAACCACCACAAACCTACCCCATTTTATTTTTGCTAGTCCAAGAAGGTTAGAAAAATTGTCACCTATGCACACTGTGCTCCTTCACACATCAAACATGCCTAAGGCATGTTCAGAGTCTTTTTTACAGAGCCCTGAATCATGTTCATGCTCCAAATCATTACATCTTTCAGTTTCTCAAAGCTTCATATAAGGTTAGTTATCTTCTTGCTCAGCTTCACAATTAAATTAGGACCTTGAACAGAAAAGTCTCCTACTTCTCTTTTTTCTCTTACCCAGACTTACCTCCGACGTCCCACTCGTATGAGTTCCTTTGGATGTGGAGCTTAAGACCCACACTTACAACCTATTTAAGGAAACTCTGAGCCATAACTCCCCCAAGAAAACAAGTTTCAGCTTGCCTGAACCCCTTCTTGACCTTCCATTTGACTAGGAAATTCTCCTGTCCTTGCTTGGGGGATACAGCAAAATCCTTGCCCTAGGTGATGATGTATATGCATACAGTAAGATGTGGAAAGAAACATGTTCAATTTCAAAGCCCACATCTGCAAAGGGAAGGAAATAACTACAAGTCACACCCATACATGACCACTGATCACTTGAAGTTTGGCTCCAAACAGTGGAACTCAAGTAAACTAATTAAGTTCTTCAGTGATTTTACATCACTAAAAAATTTTATGTTAGAGATAATCCATTTTCCAAAAAGCAAAGAAAAACAATATAACTAAAAGATTATATATACCCCAAACAATACAAAATTTAAAATGAATCAAGAGAGAAATGAAATAAGGACAGGAGCAAAGAGGCATGAGCAAGGTAAGGAAATCAAAGAGTTTTTGGGTTTGCCGGAGCAGGGGGGTGGATGCCTCCCAGGATAGCTGCGACTCCATGGGAAAGCCCGTGCTGGAGCAGGCTGTGACTGAAGGACTGTAGCCCGGGGAAGGGACCCACACTGGAGAATTTTGTGGAGGACTGTCTCCTGTGGGAGGGACCCCACACTGGAGCAGGGGACGAGAGAGGAGTACTCCCCCTGAGGAGGAAGGAGCAGCAGAGACAAGGTGTGATGAACTGACCCCAACCCCCATTCCCTGTCCCCCTGCACTGCTGGGGAGGGAGGAGGGAGAGAATTTGGGAGTGAAGTTGAGCTGGAAAGGAGGGAGGGGTGGGGGAAGGTGTTTTAAGATTTTACTTCCCATTATCCTTGTTTTGATTTGCTTGGTAGTAAATTAAATTTACTTTGTTTTTTTCCCCAAGTTGAGTCTGTCTTTTGGCCATGACCACAGTTGGTGAGTGATCCCTCCCTGTCCTTGTCTCAACCCACAAGCGTTTCTTTGTATTTTCTCCTCCTCATCCCACGGGGGGGGGGGGGGGGGGCCAGGAAAAAGGAGTGAGCGAGCGGCTGCGTGGTGCTTTGTTACCAGCTGGGCTTAAACCATGGCAAAGTGATACAAATGATCAATGTACAGATGGAGGACATTTAAAGCTGAGGTTGAGAGAAAAGGATAAATTTTGTGGAGGGAAAAATAAGATTAAAAAGTAAACAACAATAAACCAATCCCACATAGCAAGCAGCAAGGAAAGGCATACTGATGTAGGTACTTAAGCCTTGAAACACTGTATCAACACCAATACCAATATTTAGACATTTCTGAGGAGGGGAAGCTGCTTCTTCCCTAGAATCACTGCTTGGAAAGCATTAATTTAAAAAGAAACAAAAACTCACAATATGATTCTCCCAAAACTTGTATTTCCAGCTAGTCAACAGCAATTCCTTAGTTACTGGTGAGCAGTATAATTTAACTTTCAGGCTGTGAGAACACAAAAACATAGATGAGTGTTTTTTGAAGTAGAGGCAGGAACAATCTAACGATGCATCAGCACCTGGCACCTAGTATATCAAAACATGGGCTCAGACTCCTCTCTCCTCTGAAGAGACCTGCAGAGCAGTAAGCCTGCAGGAGCTGTTTTGCCCCAACCTGAAGCAGGATGAATGTGAGTTAGACCACCTTATTGAGCAGGCTTTTCTTCAACACAGCAAACCCAAAGACTTATCTGTGTGTGCCCGTGCCTGCCTGCTTTTGTGCAGACATAAATAAAGTGTGTGGTACATGGTCACATGTACAGACATCTTTGCTTGTTTCTGTACCCACCAAGGTCTGTTTCAGACGTGCATGCTTTCCCTGGAACAAGCATTTGGGACAGTTGTCATTCAGCAGAACACTGAATACTTCCTATAAAGCTTTAGCTTTTGCACAGTGCACAAAGAGACCTCACGAGCAAAGAGAGATTCTCTGCTTGCATTTGAGGAGATGCAACATCTACTCTAATAAATTAAACAGTGCCTAGGAACTGGCCCGCAACCTCTCTGGGCCCATTACCATGTTTGACCATCCTCACAGTAAAAAGAAAAGGTCTCACTTGCCCTTTCATTATGCACTTCCAAGAAGAGTCTGGCTCCATCTTCTCTACCCCTACCTGCAGTGATACACGGTTGTGTCCTACTGTTAAGGCTGAAGACGTCCAGCTCTCAGTCTCTCCTCACACATCACGTGCTCCAGCCCCAGATCAGCTTGGTGGTCCTGCTCCAAAATGCCGATGTTGTGTTTTGTCCAGGGGAGCCCAGGACTGGACTCAGTACTGCAGACAAAGTCTCACAAGTGCTGACCAGAGGGGAACAACTGTCTCCATCAAACTGCTGGCTACCCACTTGCTCATATGCCTCAGAGCACAGCTGGCCTCCTTCACAGCACAGGCACAGCGCTGTCTCCATGCACTGACACACTCCCAGGGAATAAAAGCAGGGATCCTCATGAAGTTCATGAGCCTCATGAGGTTCAACAAGGCCAAGTGCAAGGTCCTGCACATGCCTCGGGGCAATCCCCTGTATCAGCATGGGCTGGGGGATGAAGGGATTGAGAGCAGCCCTGAGGAGAAGGACTTGGGGGTATTAGTGGAAGAAAAACTGAACATGACCTGGCAGTGTGTGTTTGCAGCCCAGAAGGCCAACCATATCCTGGGCTGCATCAACAGCAGCGTGACCAGCAGGTCGAGGGAGGTGATTCTGCCCCTCTATGCTGTGCTGGTGAGATCCCACCTGCAGTACTGCATTCAGCTCCGAGGCCCTCAACATAAGGCGGCCATGGACCTGTTGGGACGGGTCCAGAGGAGGCCACGAAGATGATCAAGGGGCTGGAGCACCTCTAATATAAAGACAGGCTGGGAGAATTGGGGTTGTTCAGCCTGGAGAAGAGAAGGCTCCAGGGAGACCTTATTGCAGCCTTCCAGTACCTAAAGGGGGGCTGCAGAAAAGCTGGAGATGGACTTTTTACAAGGGAATGTAGTGACAGGACAAGGGGCAATGGTTTTAAACTGAAAGAGGGCAGATTTAGGTCAGGTGTAAGGCAGAAGTTCTTCACTGTGAGGGTGGTGAGGCGCTGGCACAGGTTGCCCAGAGAGGTTGTGAATGCCCCATCCCTGGCAGTGTTCAAGGCCAGGCTGGATGGGGCTTTGAGCAACCTGGTCTGGTGGAAGGTGTCCCTGCCCATGGCAGGGGGGCTGGAACTAGATGGTCTTTAAGGTCCCCTCCAGCCCAACCCCTTCTGACCCTGTGCCTCCATGACCCACACCAGTTCCCCTACCCTGTTTCCTCACGCTTTGCTCTGAACCAGCCGCCTCCTCCTCTCCTGCAGAGGCGCAGGCCGGGCCGGGGAGGCCCCCGCCGAGGCCGGGCCGCACCGGCGCATCCCGCAGCCGTGCGGGGCAGCCCTGCCCGCCCTCTCCCCCTCCCTCTCCCCCTCAGCCAGCCCGTACCTGCCCTCCAGCCTCCTCTTCAGGGCGGGCGCCCGCAGCCCCTTCATGTGATCTGAGGAGACAGGGCATGGCCGTCACTCGGGGCGGGGGGGGGGGGTCCGTAGCGGGTTGCCATGGGGACGGGCGGGGGGGGCGGGGCTCACCCTTGTGGCAGTGCGAGAGGAAGTAGGCGCGCGCGCGCAGGTTGTCGTGGTCGAAGCGGTCGATGGACACGAAGGGGTACTCGCGCACGCGACCCCCGAACCGGCTCATGGCGGCGAACGGCGGGCCGCTTCCGCCACGCTCCCTCCCGCCCGAGGCCCCGCCTCCCCGGCCCGCAGCCAATCGCGAGGCGGCTTCGCCTCCTGCCGGCCTATCAAGACGCGCTGCGGGAGAGGCGGGAACGGCTCCTTAAAGAGGCGATGGCGGGCGGTTGCCCAGCAACGGTGGCCGGCGGCGACCGTTGGCGCTGAGAGGAGCGCTGTGCGGAACGCCGCCATCGCCCTCCGGACGCCGCATCCGCGCCGCCCGACCTGGGAAGAGTCCCCGTTTTGCCGCCCTCGCACCGAGGTGGGCCGTCGTAAGGGCTGGGTGGCCGGGTTGTGGCTATGGCGGTGGGAGCAGGGTGGGGTTACGGTCACAGCGGTGTCTCGGACCAGGGCCTAGACATCTGCCTGAACACCTTGGCAAATACAAGAAGCTATCCCGTAAAGTCTGTGAAAGTCATTGGAAATCTCTTTCTGACTCTTCTAGGACCCCAGATAGGTCCTGTGTTAAGGGATCTAAGAAGCACAGCCATCTCCTCCAGCCGCTCCGGTCCAGGACCTCTCCTGCCCGGGGACCTGAGGCCTCTGTCTGGGCTGAGGGATGCAGCTCGTGCTTTCCCGTTTGCAGGCTCAACCAGTAACAAAGCTGAGCATGTATTACAGACATGGCTGGTCACACTGACTGCCACAGACGAAGCGTGGCTTTCAACAGCACTTTATATATAAAACATAAACACAGACAAGTACCTTTGCTCCTCTTTGGCTGGTAGCAGTAAAAGTTCACCAGTGCAGGCACACACAGACCACTTTCTAGGTTCACAAGCACGCACATGTTTGTGGATCCCTTGAGCACCAGCACAGCCCCTCTGCCTGCCCAGCACCCCTGCACAGACCCCAGGCGCCCTGACCTGCTTCATGGATCCCCTGCTTGCCCGCTAATCCAGCTTGATGCTCACTAGCAAACATGCACTCACACTCGTCCCTCCTGCACTTCATGTTCACAAGTCCCCTTGGGTGTACCAGCACAGGCCTCCCTGGCCACTTGATACCCTGGCCTGTACCCAAGTTCCCCTTACTTGCCAGCTAGTCCAGCTTAAGGTTTGCTAGTGAATATGGATACACACGCCACATACACCTGGATTGGGGAAGATACAGATACCCTGCCTCCCTAGCAGCTGGCACCTGGTGCACAGGCTGTGACTGACAGTCCTTCTCCAACCACTGGCCTAGAGCCCCTCACTCATGCCAGCCGTGCCCCAGTAGCTGGTTTTTCAGGACACATACTGTTCCTGCTCCAGTGGCTGGAAGTTAAAGACCCCCACTCGCTCCAGCAGCTGACATCAGGCCAGGTGTGCCCGTACCCCAGGTCTGACTCCAGGAGCTGACACCAGTTTTCACCCTCACACACAGGTCTCACCAGCAGCTGGCACTTAGTCCTTGCAGCAAACACGCACGCACAGGATAGAGAGCGAGATTACGCAGAGAGAGAGTGAAGACGAGATTTAATAAGAAGATATAAGAAGGTAGGACAGACTGTGATGATCAGGCGCAGGGCTCAGCCAGGCAAGCATACTGACTGGCCCTGTTTTACACATGACTGGCATCTTTTATAGTTCTTTCTGTCTATTCCCAACTTTGTTCCTCCCTGCTCCCTTCCCCTGCACATCCCTCACGGGTTTGTACAGCTCTATTGATTCCCACAGCCCTCCGAGTTTGGGGTCCCCCTGGTTTACAGTCTTATCAGTTGCAAAGTCCAGGTTGATATTCCCGGAAGTGGCGCCCGAAGTTCCTTGATAGCCCATCAATTAGTGTGAGTGGTGAGGTTTGTTTTGTTGTCATGGTCTCTATGTTTGTTTTGTCAGGTCTGTGTCTCTGTATATTTTGTTTCTGGTTTCCCCTTTTTTCCCTTAGTTTCCCAATTGACAAGGTCCCTGATCAGATAACCTTGCTGGAATAAACATTCTCACACTCCCACACGCCCCCATCAATTAGTGTGACTGACCAGGTTTGGTTCTCAACACTGCCTCCCTCATAATTTACTGGTCGGGTTTGTGTCCCCATATGTTCTTTTTTTATGGCTTCCTCCCTTTCTTATTATCCCTTGTTGCATTGAAAAAGGTCCTTGACCAGATGGCCTTAAAGGAGCAGACATTCTCCTCCCACATACCCTTACAACTTGTATAAGCGTTAAGGAAACTACCATATGCAAGCCCAGGCTAGTTAGGATTCCATAGAAATTGTGCTATGATTGACATTAAAAAACGTTTTTTCCCAAAGCCAAAACAGGGGTATATGAAATCTCACTATTTCCCCTAAATTAAGAGTAGGCAAACATTGTCATCTTAGCAAAGTCCACTTCCCTGTTCAAAAATTCCCTTTAAGTGAAAAGTGTTAGTATTGTGCTAAATATTTTCATACCATTCTCTTGCATTCTTTCATTTGCCTGTATCTGTCTGCTGTCTTTTGTCTCTTCCCTGAATTGTAGGCTGTCTCATCTCTCGCTCTTGTGCTATGAAACCAGCTCTGTGCTATGAACCCAGCTCTATGCCTGGAAGTCAGAGGCACTACAATAGACAAAGAGTATAATTTTTAAAGGGCTTAAACAACAACCTAAAAATATCAGGATGTCACTTTTATTATTTGAAGTCACCAAGCTGGCACTTTAAATATATGACCTTTATATATATATATATATTTTTGAGCAGGAACACCTGTGGACAGGCCATCTGAATTAATGGTGACTCAGGAAGTGCCACACATATCTAGACATCTTGAAGAAGCACATTCATTAGATGAATTCAGTACATCCTGTAAAGAAGTACTTAACACTAGTAACATGTAAGTTATCATAAGACACTTAAATTCATTATACTTTAGCATTAATTAAGATCTAACATTATTGCTAATAATATTGACTGTCTAAAGTCCCAGACTGACAACAGTTCTCATCAAACATTAATGAGCATATAGAGGGCATGAAAAATTCTGTAATGGCTACAAAAGAGCCCTTTACAGCAAGGGAGAAAAAAAAAATTATGTTGAGATAGATATCACAAAGACTACACTAAGGATTTAGAATAGGGATATACACTTATCATGTTAATTTGTATGTGACACCTCATAACTGGGTGGGAAAATTATTTTTTCTTTTTCTTTTTTTTTAGTACATGGTTGCCTTCAATTACAAAATGCTGCAGAGCCTGGTAAAAGAATGTTTGGAGTGCTGAATGCAAGAAGTAGTTTAGTGTTGCCAGAAAAGAGCCCTTGTGCGTATTTTTACTAATCTTTAATGAAGTGTGTGCAGTAAGAGATGAAAGGCCCTTTCTTTGTGTGCTAATGGCTCTCATACAGTTAGATGACAGAGATGCAGACTACTCCTATTTCCACATTATGTTAACAATGATTCTTGATAAAATTTTCCCAAAGATTTGTATGCTGTGGCGAAATATTTTTTTTTTCTCCTTTCCTGCCTTTCTAACAGACTAAGGGCATTTATGCATTTGATAAGATATCAGCATTCAACTTTTCAAGCTCTTGGTTGATACAGAAACTTGCTAAGTAAGGAAATTGTACTCTGTGCACAGGATTTGGAGGCAGCATGCTACCTGCAGGGAGTGAGACTGTGTTCATCCTCCCACTACTAAATCCAGAAGCTTTTTCTCCTTTGAAGATACCTTCCTAATTATGAAGCTGACACTTGGTGACATTGCAACACTAGGAAAGGGTGCATTTCTTATCATATCTGCTAGACAGGATAGTGTTCTGTGTGTTTTGCTTGTGGAAGCAACATAAAGTTCTGTTTTAGTAGCAGAATAAGATACAATCAAGAAAGCAAATGCAGTGAAATTCAGATAAAAGGTAGAAGTCAAATGATTCTTATTTTTTTAAAATATAGTTCAAATCCATCCCTGGTGAGTTTCCACTGACTGGAATTTTTTTTTTTGATTGCTTATTTCATTTTTTTTTTTTTTTACCTCCTTATCCATTTTATTTCTTAAGACCTGCTCCACTGCGGCCATATGACTGGCAGTGCATTTCTCCATTCCCCTCCTCTCCCATCCTGAGTGTTTGCTGTTCTTCAGTTACAGCCCAGCTCTTCATTTTGTAGTTCCCAGTTTGGTGTCCCTTCAGTAAGAAGAAAGGAAAACCTGAAAAACTGCCTGCCCCAGAGGGATAGCAACTGCAAAGTTGTGAAATTAAAAAAAAATTACTGTATTTTAAATTTTTTTTTAACACATCAATGAGCACAGATAAATTTTAGGTAGATTAGGATAAGATGTAGAGGTGTATATACCAGTATAGATGAGTTGGGTTTGTCTGAGATCAAGGAGTGCGTTTAATTTGATTCCAACTGCTTATAACGTTTTTCTTTTTCAACCTCAGGCTTTGAGGGGAAGCTAATATTGTACTGTCTGTAATTCCTTTATTTTTAAATTTTGTTCTACCCATTTCTATATGTCCCTAACAAAAAATCACTTGTTTCCATCTCCTCTATTTAATTTTTTAAAATCTCATTTCAGGAAAAAGTCTGAAGTTTCTGGAGTCATGGCTAAAGCTGACATCAACCCAAAATCTATATATCATGCCAAAAAATGGTCAGATGATGTAGAGAACTTATACAGATTTCAGCAAGCTGGATACAGAGATGAGTTTGAATACAAACAAGTAAAACAAGTTGACATGGTAAGATTTAGAATGCTGAAAGGGTTGTTACTTTAAACTTCTGTCTTATGTTAAACTATTAAATAAAAATAGAGGTGCCACTTATTTCCTTTCATTTAGGCTAGTTTCTGATACACTTTTTTTCTCCCAGGTCTGACTTGAATTCTTGAGCTATTATTAACTGTGCAGAATAACTTCTTTCACAGAAGTGAAACAGAAACACTACGCAGCCTGTGTTTTTGTTCCTCCTTTCTTATGCATTTAGAAGCATTATAGAATTCTTTGAATAGATGTAGCTGCTATCTAAAAGAATAATTCAGTTTTGAGGAAAGGATTATTTCAAAGTGAGTTCTCTGTGAAGTTTCCCCATAACTCTGCCAATAGACCTGATAGGAAACTCGTTCGTTGTCCAGGGAGTCAGTCCTGTGTCATTGCTACTGACTTCAGTTTTACAGCTGAATTGTGTGGTAACATAATCAGACTTTGTGCACACTCAAAACTTGGCTTCTATTGAAACTGTCCACAATAGAAACATTTGATGCCAGCTGTGGTAAAGGGAGTTGTGACACAGGCTTTTGTCAACTGAGAACATCAAGCATGTGGTCCTCTGCTCACTATAGTTGGTGGCAATGCTCCCTAGCACATCAAATGAGCTCATGAATAATGTCCTGATATTCAGTGGCTACTTGAGATTCAAAATAGCAACCAAGAGGTTAATACAGCAAACAACATATTATCTTTATCAGAGCTCTGTAATTTATCTTCCAAAGCAGCACACACAGTATGAAAAATCCACTTTTAAAAGATCTTAACCTCCTGTGCACATAAGAAAGAGCAGAATGTTCCTAGGAAAGTCACTCCTCGTCCAGTTGTCTCAAAGCGTAGCAAAACGTTGATGTGCATAATAAGATGCAGTTTATTATTTTGTTGTGGGCTTGGATACCACCGTAAAGGCTGTGGTGTAAATTCCTTTTAACTGTGAGAAAGGAAATCCCGTAATTAGTGTGGTAGGATCAGTCTGTTTTAGATTTATAGCAGGGCATAACCATAGACAATTAAACCCTGATAAAAGTTAAAGAACACCTTACTCAACGTAAAATCAGCATGCATTCTGTTCAAACTTGCCAGGATCCGGCAGTGATTCTCTTTCAACGTACACATTTTGAAATGTCTTGTTTACTCCATATTATATTTCCATAATGCAGTTATTATTAATGATACAATTACAATGTAGGTGGAATGAATATTAAGGCTGTTATGTTTAGACGGAGAATGCAAATAACTCAGCTATATGCCTAAAGTAATAAGGCAGGTGGTAAAACTACCACTTCTGGGACTCTCCAATTAGAGAATGCTCTAGATTGACATCCTATTGTCAACCCTGCCTGGAAGAGAAATAAGATTCTTACTACCTGATTTTTAAGGCTTGGTTTGGTCAGAAGTAGTCATAGGTGTTCAAGCTGCGGATAACTACTAGAGTCATAAAGCTGTTGAACGTACAAGTGCTCAAGCCTTTAGATTAAAGCTTCATGTTGTGGAACACTGAGGAGCACTAGGATGGTGTTGGTTTCCTGCGGGACTGATCCTGCTGTCTTTGAGACTATGATAGGTATAGGTCACTTCACTTTTGTGAAATTGCTAATGAAAAGCACATTTTTCATGGTCAGAAGGATCCCGAAGAAACCTTTAAGTGTGTGTCAGTCCTACAGAAGTGGAATCTTTCAACCTCTCAGACTACTGAATAACTGAATAGCATCAATGTTTTATTCCTAAATAAGGTATTTTAAAACCTTTGATTAGTCCACTTTTTAAATTACTCTAGTCTATCAAATATTCTTAGAACCTTATTTCTAGACTTTTCTGATCACATAATTCTTTATACTAGACCAGAAAACTGGTTTCTGACATCTTGTTCTTAATCTTTTTTTTAAAAGTTAAGCAAATTAATAGCGAAGTAGTGTTTAGATGCAAATGAGGTTTTCCCATGGAAGTATACCCTATATTCTTTGCAATACAATGCACAAATGTCATTTAATGTGAGCATGTTCAGGTGAACGTATGTCATTTTTATTCTATTTGTAGGTAGAGTGTTGGCCAGAAACTGGGTTTGTTAAGAAACTTCAGAGAAGGGACAATACGTTCTATTATTATGATAAGCAAAGAGAATGCGAAGACGAAGAAGTCCATAAAGTGAAAGTTTATATATATTAGTTTTGTTATTGTTCTAATTTGTTTGTGTTTTTTTATAAATCTGTTTGTTAGCATCTGTAAGCAAATGAGATTGTATAATCTGACTTACCTTAAGTATCGATGTCATTCTTGGATAGAAGGAGGAATACTGGAAATGTAGAGAAGCCCGGAACTATAGACATAGGAATTTCACATTTTTCCTGCTATAACCAAAAGTCTTGTTATCCCTCACTTTCCTAGTTACAAATGTTTTGACATAAAAATAAAAAGCTGGTAAATGGGCATCATATATTTGGTTTAACTGTGTGTAAAGTCCATCATAAGTAAAAGCACCAGTCTTTACTCAAAACACTGGCTAATGTCAGCCATGGTCTCTTGGTGTAGCTAAGGGTTATGAGACTACAAAGGGCCAAAGTAAGGCCAAAATGCTAACTGAAGTTCCCTTGGAGAATAGCAAGAATAACAAGCAAATAATTTAGTGAAGGACACCAAATGATCAAGTAGCAAGGACCAGTGCTGAGCTGCAGATTTGAAAAATGGTTATTGTGATAGAAACAGTCACAACAAAAATGTCTTTCTGATCAATAGGTAAGGTATCCCCAACATATTTCTGTCAGGTGCAAGTATTAATTACTTGAGGAGGAAGTATTAATTGACTTGGTA
This sequence comes from Haliaeetus albicilla, assembly GCF_947461875.1. Lineage (NCBI taxonomy): Eukaryota > Metazoa > Chordata > Aves > Accipitriformes > Accipitridae > Haliaeetus > Haliaeetus albicilla. The sequence continues at coordinate 8,461,931 of NC_091496.1, forward strand.
GCATATGCCTTTTTATGGAGGAGTGGAAAAAAAGATTGTGGATTTATATGTGGTGGAGTCACTACAAAACTGCAGAGAGAACATGAAACCCATACTATGTAATATTTAAGGTTAGGTAACTTACATGGATGATATGTGGGATTTCTGGGCAGAATTCATCTCATCTAACTTCAAATGTCACGTTGTCAGCATCTACACCTGATCTTGTCATTTGGACACCCTTTGTTCTGAATGGAGAAAAGCTGGCTCTTCTGGGCACAATTAATTTCTTCTAAATGTAGGTGTGTAACATTTGCTTTGAACATGTTGCTGTGACATCAGCTCGGCAGAAGCTGTCCACATGACTGCTACTCTGAGATACCCGGGAAACACGAGGTACCATGCTTACCTTCACTCATTAGGGAATTTGAATAAAATGTTTTAAGAGGCCAAAACTCTAGATAATTGACCAGTAGAACAGATTATTGTTATGTAAACCAGTAGGTGTGTTCATGGTAGTTACAGAAAAAATATTACTAATATCTCCTGTCTCTAGACTGTAAACCAAGGGATATCTAAACTAAGTTTTAGGCATGGATTAGCAGTGTACATTTGACCATCTGTCTTACAGATATTCTTCCTTCATTTGAACCTAAGATGGTGGCCAACGCAAGATGTGAAATAGAGGATTTACAGCTCCAAGTCAAAATAAGTAGTATGGGTGCAATATTCAAAAGATCTCATTGACAATAGGTGACGATGATCTAGTCACCTTATTTAGACTGCTTGGAAATTTTTAGCTTAAATTTGTATGAGCTCTGTTAGAGAAATGACTGAAAGGTACTCAGAAGAAACTGGGAAACTTTTTTATTCCAGGAAGGTCTTAATGGCATATAAATAGAGAGTTACTGCAATGACAGAAATAAAGCATTGCTACAATAAATTTCACTTGACATTTTCATTATGATTTCTTTTTTATTTGGATTGCTCTGGATGTACTTTTTAAGAGAGAACTTTTTGCATACTTTGCAATCAAACAGTGGGAACAGAACAGTTATCAGGATAACCCATCTATTTTGTCATTTTAAGATAGTGGATCTCACTTTCTTAACTTCATAGTTTCCTAAAAAAGAAATCTTCCAGTGGACATGAAAAAAAACTTAAAAAAATTCACAAACATAGATGTGTAGTATAGCCAACTCAAATTTATTGACAGAAATTATTGCTATCAGCACACACAGAATAAGTGAGAATGTTTGGTACAGCCATTTTCTCAGTCTATAGAAAAAGACATAGTTGGGGACTCAAGAACAGGAATTAAAACTGCAGGTTACTTTTTAGAGCTTAACTTTTTTTTAAAGAAAAACTTTTAAAAATTGAAACAAATGTAAAAGATTATTCTGAGCGTCCCTTATTTTACCTGACTACCCCATATTGTTTTTGCAATACTGCCGGATGCTTTCTCTCTTCTATTATGTTTTAAAACAATGAGTGTGCATTTCATACCGCCCATGGAGATTTCTTTTCATTTCAAACAAGTAGCATGGGAATTCATGTTCCACTTCTGAAATGCCGATTTTGTATGAGTTGGCAGATTCTTCTCACTTTGAGAGTGAATTACCTAGATTTTATTACTTACATTTTTCAGCATTGTCAGTGTTCTAAAAGGTTGAATCTCACTGTAATATTTAAAAGATTAATGGGATGAAAAGGAAAGATAAGCCTTGTAATTAGTGCTGGAGACCAGTTTACAGACATAGCCTTTGTCAGCCCTAATGCTGTATTTGGAAGTTTGCTCGCTTCATCAGCCAAAGAGCAGGTTTTGTATTGATAGTGAGTTTCAGCTATAATTGTCCTTGGACATCCAGTTTGTATCCAAATTTCACTCCAGTTCATGCTAAACTTAAGATTGCATAAGACCACTCTCTTTTTTTAAAGACCGTATCTGTGTGATGGCCTTAGCTATGAAGCTAAATGGGTTCCTCTCTTCAAAAAGAAACAGGTACAGGTGTTCTTGCCTGAGTTCAAGTTTGTCTGTGATCAGTAGATAACATTAGTCTAATATAAGGATGTTTTCTTGAGTTAATTCTTAGAATCATAGAAAGGTTTGCATTGGAAGGGACCTTAAAGATCATCTAGTCCCAACCCCCCTGCCATGGGCAGGGACACCTTCCACCAGACCAGGTTGCTCAAAGCCCCGTCCAACCTGGCCTTGAACACTGCCAGGGATGGGGCATCTGCAACCTCTCTGGGCAACCTGTGCCAGCGCCTCACCACCCTCACAGTGAAGAACTTCTTCCTTACATCTAATCTAAATCTACCCCCTTTCAGCTTAAAGCCATTACCCCTTGTCCTATCGCTACATGCCCTTGTAAAATGTCCCTCTCCAGCTTTCTTTTAGGCCCCCCTTAGATACTGGAAGGCTGCGATAATGTCTCCCCAGAGCCTTCTCTTCTCCAGGCTGAACAACCCCAACTCTCTCAGCCTGTCCTCATAGGAGAGGTGTTCCATCCGTCTGATCATTTTTGTGTCCCTCCTCTGGACCCACTCCAACAGGTCCATGTCTTTCCTGTGCTGAGGACCCCAGAGCTGGACGCAGTACTGCAGAGGGGGTCTCACCAGAGCGGAGCTGAGGGGCAGAATCACCTCCCTCAACCTGCTGGTCATGCTTCTTCTGATGCAGCCCAGGGTACAGTTGGCTTTCTGGGCTGCAAACGCACATTGCTGGCTCATACTCAGTTTTTCATCCACTAATACCCCCAAGTCCTTCTCCTCAGGGCTGCTCTCAATCCACTCATTGTCCAGCCTGTACCCAGATTTGGGATTGCCCCAAACCGTGTGCAGGATCTTACACTTGGCCTTCTTGAACCTCATGAGGCTCACACAGTCCCACTCCTCCAGCCTATCAAAGTTCTTCCTGAAGTGGCTTTGGTATTCAGCTGTGCTTGTTGAGCATGAAGCTGATACTTGAATACTAGCGAGTTTTCCTCTGCTACCGTTATGCTGGATGTATCTCTTTCAGTCAAAAAAGTTGTCAAAAGAATGTACTGTGTCAGTATTTTCTCTTATTTGATAAATCTGTAACTGAAATGTCTGTGACCTCAGTTTTAAGCATGTTCAAAACTGTTAGCTTACTTCTGTCTTAATTTATGGTCTCTAAGTTGTGAAAAAGTATCAGAAGTAAGCAATCTGGGGAAGCTGTGCTTCATTTTGGGGGTGACACAATAATTCGTATCAAGATAAATAACATTTCTGAATGCCATTACAAAAACTTTTTACTGAACTTTAGTAACTTTAAAGAGATAGAGATAAAGCCACATCTCTCCATTTTATTGCCTAGAGATGAAAGTATGTGCTATTTTGGTGATTTGAGTCTTAATAAAACATAATTCTGTGAAAATACTTTCCAAGGTACTTTTCTTATCCGTTGGTGTTCCTCTTATCAATGACCATTTGCAGCAGCTTAGCAAATGGATGATGGCGAGGCTTCCTGTTAGCAGTGCTTACCAGCTGCCCAAGTCTGATGTACTTCTCTGTACTTCGTCTAATTCTAATTCACTTCATGGCTTTGTACAAGACAAGAATAAATGCTTTCTGTGCCTGTTGAAGCTCATAAAAGGAGGTGAAACAAACTTTTCCAAGACCTACTTTTCACGCTTTGTGTTTGACAGCTACAAGTGAAATGGGAAGGGTGCAACCTCTCTGAATTCATCCAGTTACACTGGGGAAATAAAAGCTGCATTTGTGTGTTCTAGGCAGGTTTTCTATGTTTTCAGCCTTTACTTGAATTCGCTATGGAACAGTGTTGTCTGAAAGTGAAACTATGGTTATTTGGTTGCTGTGCAGTCACAGCAGCTCAAAGCACCACACAGAAGGATGGTACAAGCGTTTTGATTGTCACTTTGGTACTCGAGGGGACAGTTGTCTTTCCGGCTCTGAAGACAGTTGAACCTCAACCTTTTGGTTTTCAAACATAGTTCCCTTGCTTCAAGGTGTTGAAAATGATTGACTGGCTTCAAATTTGTTAAAGGCAACTTTCTAACTCAAACAGCTATTGATGCCGCTGTTCCTCCTGTTGTCTGATACAAGCGAAGTCTGTCTGAAAGCAGCTTGAATGGAGCTGCCTTACGGTCTTTGCAGGTTCTCTCCTATTACCCCAGTTCCACTGGATTTATATTTATTTGTAGGCGCTGCTTTCTTAGTAGCCTGCCTGTGCTGAGCACCTCTTGGCAAGTTGTAATTACTTAATAAAACACATTTTCCTTCTTGTTGCAGTTGAGGCTTTGCATTTACTTCAAGTGTGAAGCCCAGCACACTTGCAAATGGTATTCTGGGAGGGTGACTGGTGAATGTCTACTGTCAGGAGAGTTCCAGGTTGGCACCAAAAAACCCCTGCAATGTAACTTTGAGCAAACATCACTATTTTTATGGATACTCTGTTCAGCCAGTGTATTTACACATCTCGGTGTTGGGATAGAGTACCTTTGCTGGTTGGTGCTTTTGTGGCCCTTTTTTCCCTCAGTGCTCTTCCATATTCTCTGCCTTTGCAGGCACCCCACGGTCATGGATCTCTTGAAAATCCTTGAGTCTTTTCTTCTACTTGCCAGTTAGTGCAGCTTGATGCTAGCAAAATTACATGCAGATGGGACTAAATTCACTATGGAAATATAAATACAGCCAAGCTGCTGCGGGTGCTGGCACTTACACCCCTCAGATAAGCACATACATCCCCGTCTCTCTGGTGATGACATGCGGACCTGTGGTCCCTGTCACCCGTGGCCCCTTCTCCAGGGGCTGGCACACAGGACAGACAGTGAGATGACACAGAAACGGTAATTAAGAATGGGCTTTAACAAGAAGATAGGCCAGACTGGAGGGATCGAGTCAGGGTCCAGCCAGGTGAATGTCGTGCCTGAGAGCCTGCTCGCATGTGTCTGACCCCTCCAGCCTCCCTCCTTGCCATCTTCCCATACTTGTTCCACCCTGATCCTTCCCTACCTGGGTCTTTGGTCCTTCCCCTAAACATCCCATAGTAAGTTTTGTGCAGTCCCCCAAGCTCCCTCAAATATCCCTTAATATCCACGCTAACCACGTTTCCTCCTTATCAGTTACAAAATCGAGGCTGACCCTCTCCAAGGCTGGAGTAGTTCTTTTAATGGCCCATCAGTCAGTGCCTGACGAGCTCTGGCCTCCGTTATTATCTCTCTTCTCACCTGCTCATTAATGTTTGTGTGTCTGTGTGCTTAATTTAGCGTTTTCCTCATTATTTGCTATTTCTATGATACGGAATAGTCCTTAACCAAATAACTTACTGAAGCAGATGCTCTTGTATTTCACATGTCTTCATGCCAACCTCCCCGAGGCAGGCGGCTTGGCTGCAGTGTGAAGGATGATGCTGTATAGAGGCACCTACGCAGCAGGACCTCTGTGATGCTGCTGCTGCAGATGTGTGGGCAGGTGGCAGCTCTAAGGACGTGGAGACAAAGGGAAAGGAATGCCTAAAAACAGGAGGAGGAGGAGGAGGAGGATGGGGGAGGGAGGGAAAAAGGGCGCGAGTTCAGGGAAGGACGAGTGTGTGTCAACCACACAGATGCATCAGCATTTTGCCAGCGATCTTGTACCCGCAGAAACCTCCTCCCTTGCTGGCAGTAGCTCAGCTTTTGCTGGCTGGGGAAGCAGGACATGGTCCCAGCTCCTCGCTGCAGATGTTCGTCCTGCCTTGGCAGGAGTGCCCGAATGCCTCAGCCAAGGGGAAGGTGTCCTGCTTGGGTGGATAAGCTGCAAGCAGCTGCTTGGTTTTGCAAGGGGGACGGAGCAAAAAGCAGGCAGACTGGACACATGGCACGTTCTTCATTTTTGCCCAGTGAGTCTAGAGGATGTCAGCTGCGCTGCGCTGTCCTAGGGAGCACCCTCGTGCCAAATACATGATGTTTTTGAGGAACAGCCAATGCTGGGATGTGAGTGGGGACGAGCCAGCAGGTGGGTTGTGGGCGCTAGGAGATAGGTGCCAGGATGCTGTGCCTGGAGAGATGGGCTGGAGCCAGGCACGCTCGATACGGGGATGTGTTGGGCAGTGTTTTTGGAGGAAAGAGGATGGTGGTCCTGCAGATCTGCTGCTTTCAGTAGCTCTGGTCTCCTGAAGCTATAGGCAGCGGACCTCTCGCTCTGTAGCCCTGTTCTGCGGCTGCGGTGGGTAGAGCCTGCCAACACCTATCCTAACCTCCCTGACAGATCCGTCTTCATCTTGTTCAGAAGGAACTTGAGTCGCAGCCCAGAGGGACCCTGCTTCTCTCCATCGACTCTTCATAAAGGAGGCAGCCTGTCTATCAGGGGCTGAAAGATCACTGTTTTGAGGAGATGCTCATTAAAAACGTGAAATACCTGTTTGATAGCCTATCACTTACAACTTTGGTCTCACCAAGTGAGAAAGATTACTACACTTGCAAGTACTAAGACAGAGATTCATTTAAAATGTCATTGGATTAATATTTTGTCAGGCCAGAGCAATATTTCAACAGAGAAGAAAGATTTATGGATCTGAAGGATGAGTTCAGAAGAGGTGTTTAGAACAGATACTCCTTGGTAATATGTATATTGCAGGCAGATTTTTGAGAATGCAAGGCAAAAGAAACAGAAGAAATATAAAAGCTTAAGTATGCTACAGACAGCAAGAAGACATTAAAATGTCATTGGGAATCTTAGTTTGGGAATAGCTTCTCTGTTATTTGCAGTTTTACCATTTGTATCCATCAGATAATAGGAAAAAACCCACAACAAATTTCATAATTCCTGCTTTACTATATCAGAGCAAAGTAGTAGGATCCAGCTACACCAGATGAAATAATTTACCATCTGTAACCAAGGAGGATATGAAGCATCACCTGCTAAATATAAACACTTTCAGTTCAGAAGTCTGGGGTCATGTACGCTCCCAGTCTTAAGACCAGTAGCTCAGGACTCTCTAATTCACTAATTTTAGATCTTAACAAACTTTGGAAAACTGGAGAGGTCCCAAAGGACATGATCTGGTACTTAAAAGGGAATGATACCAGACCGAATAAACAGACTTGAATCAGGCATAAATTAATGAAGTGGTTACACTGGGACTCTGACAATAAAGAAAAAGGAGTTAGAAAGTGTTTTCCTCAGTGCTCAGCTGATCAGATGCATCTTGGCTGATTTGAACTATCAGCAATGAGCCACAGGAGAGATGAAGAAATAGGTGCTTCGGAGGTTTTGTTTCTGGAACATCTTATTTTACTGCCTGAGGACTACCACAGTTTCTAACCACTATCATCAATCTCAGCCCAGAGTTACCTAAATATAAGCAGTGACTGGTGCTGTGCGAGACCCTGAGATGAGCGGTTCACACCTCTCACACGGGATGGAGCCCTCCACCCTCAGACCCCGTGAAAACCATCAACTTTTAGTAAGATAACAGCTCCCCTGTGCAAATAGGATTTAAGTTACTTGCTTTTCAATTCAGAGGCTGTAGCTGCTGCAGGTTTTGAATTGCACAGCCCACGGAGAGGAAAAAGCCCGTGGCTGCTGGCAGTGCCAGCTGGAAACATTCCAGCACAGGAGGCAGCAGTCTGGATTTCAGGCAGGTGTTTTAGTCACCCTGTGGCTAACGACCGTTTAATGGAGCGTGTGCCTCAGGGACACCGAATTTGGGGAAGGAAACCTCCTTCTCCTGGATGCGCTTGGCTGCCAGGTAGCCTTGAGGTGACTTGGGAAGATGCAGGAGTCACGCAGACCCTCGCTGCTGGTGGGATGAGCTCTCCTGGCACAGCGAAGCACACTCGCTGCGGGCGAGGAAGGTCCTTCACCTCACCTCTCCGCAGAGAGCACCACAAACCCCGCATTTCAAGGATGTGGCGGGGCCAAGGGGACTATATGCACATAACAAGGAGGACAAGGAGGGGGAGATTTTTTTTTCAGTTCATCCCACTGTGGAAAGCTTAAATGACAAGATAGAAAACCTGCAAAATCAGGAGATGGTACTGTCATTCTATGTCCTTTTGTGATTTATTAAAAGTAGCATTTTTTTTCCTCTTGAAAATACAGTAACAATCCAGATTTCCCTGCGATGTTGCTGCCACCCTCCCTGGGCTGACAAGCGATGCTGCCTAAGTTGAAAATGCAGTATGATGTGAGGGCTGGTTTTGCCGTTACCTTCACCGGTGTCCCTGGTTCAGCTGGTGATGGGCGTCAGTTCGAGCGGCTTTCCCCTCCTCTTCAAAGGGATGTTTTGAAGCAGGCTCACAGGTGCTGCCCCACTAAAAGTCTGCCACCAACCTGAAAGAAGAGTTGGATGTCGGTATATTGCTTATACAAGTATCAGAGGCTCAGAGGGAAAATGTCATGATACATGCGTACTTACATATATTTTAATGAAACATTTCTCTTTTTGAAGATATTTTTTCTCAAAAATAAAAAATCTTGAAGATATTTTTTCTCTAAATCTCCTTCTATCAAATGCTGTGACTCTTTCAGTTGAGATTTTTGGGGCATGAAGGAGCAGATGTGAAAGCTTCTGTGATACATTAAATAAGATAACGTAAAAGAAAGAGAATCCACAATCCTCATGAAACTCAAAACTGCTGGAAACCCAAAGGAGAGTGAAGATTATAATGAATAATTCGGACAACACATCCCCAACTCTGAATGTTTCAGCTTCTTCATATGCTCAGTCTCTCATCTGATCTCCAAGAGCTAAACATGCATGTGGAAAAAGTAAAATTAAATAGTTTTGCAGTACCATTTAAAGCCTTCTGCCTGTATTTCTCAGCTCCGAGGGATGCCACGGGCTGAGACGCGCACTGAATCTGTGAGCTCATGCCTCCCTCTGCTGACTGCCTCCCCCGAACCTCTCCTTGACTATAAACGATAAAAGGCTGTGATTTTTCCCCCCCCCTCCTGTTGGGCTAATGTTCCTCCCCATGTCCCAAGCAATGACCATAACGTCCAGGGAGCCGGTGGATACGAGCTGCTCACATCAGCCCCAGCCCCACGGTGCCGGCGCTGGTCACTCCAGCAGTGCCGTGTTCCCCCCCGTGGCATCCGCCCCTTGGGTCCCACTGCCACTGGAGTTCGCTAACACTAAAATAATGTGTGAATCCTTGTTTAAGGGAAAATCTCCAAAAGCTGTAAGGCAGAGACTCAAAAGAAAGTTGCTGTAAGCTGAGAGAAGCAAGCAAGGACCTTTGGCTAGATCACTAGATTACAGCTGGAGTATGCTAGAAATATTTTTGCTCAATTTTGATTTTAATTTTTTTCAGTTTGAATATGTCTGCAACACCACTTCACATCACTTTTTAAAAATCTCTCGGTCCTTACAGGCAGCTAAGTAAAACTGACCGTGGGAACTGCAAAACATAAAGGTTTTGGTTTCTATTCTCTTTTCACACAGATTCTTCAGAAACCCCATGTCCTCACAGCAGAGCATGTGCCCCAGGCACATGCAAAGGCACAAAATGTGCAATCTCAGCACTGCAAGAATAATTGGAAAAAATCGTGCCCCTTGCTCCGGGGTGGAGAAGCGATGCTGGAAGTCCTTGAGATGGTTTTCCCCTTCCTTTGGGTGACCCTTTCCACAGAGGGAGACAAACCCAACTCTTCTGGGACTATAGAGAAGGATCTCAGTGTCCTAAATGTGTTGTCCATTTTTAACTCTTCCAGAGCATTTCCTTGGGTTGGGGGCTGACAGAGACGAGTTTGAAGTCCATTGTAATGAAGCAGGTTTGTTAATCAAGTTCCCTTTAGACTTAAAAACACAGGTGGAAACTGGGTCCTCCAAGAAGTTTGGGTTGTGGAAGCTTTATTAGAAAGCTCCAAAGAAAACTGTATCCTTTCAAAATAAATCATGCCAAATAGAATAGCCAAAGGGCCATCGCACTGGGAGCTGAAGGCTGATTTAACGGTGCAAAAACCAATTACCAGGCTGTAATCACTAAGGGCTGTGTCAGGAAGCTGAAATCGCTACAGGGAAGGAGACAGGAGACCAGTGGCTGCTGTTGCTGGAGCTGCGACTAAGATAAATTGCAGCAGAAAGCCAGTGCTAACAAAGAGTTACGGGATAAATTGATGCATTAGAAAACCCAGCACATTAGATCACTTGAAAGGACACGCAGAGCATCAGAGAGCCGGGTCGGCGAAGAGCTAAAGACAGCATTGCCTGCACAGATGAATTACTGACCTCCACCTTGGGACTCGAACAGCCAGCTGATGAGTTATGGAGGCAGCAGCAGTAATGACAATGATATATAATTAGCCTCGGGATAGATTAAAATTTTCATATATGTGCTGAATTAAATCTTTGCCCAGAGTACAGGAGAAACCACGTGATGGCCTTTAGAATAAATAAAATATTAGACAGGAGAGAGCATATATTTTTTTACGAGTCTACAGTGCTGATGTTCTGAAGAGACTCCAAAGCTCTCTGCAATTTATGGGCCAAATCTATTTCTTGGAAGCAATGCCAGGACTCCTTTTGAGAAAGGAGAGCTAAAGCTCAGCGTGTAAACCTTGGAACTGCTCTAACACTTAGACGCAGCCAGCTGTGACAAATGTAAAGCGCACTAAACAAGAACAAGGGAAGGCATAGTGTGTCCAACCTGAGCAGAACAAACCTTTGCAATGTTAAACCATCTGAGGTTTCCCTTTATAGTATTTCCTCCATTAAAAATCAGGTTGTTTTTTATTTCAGAGCTGAAAAGCATACGCGCTTTTCACTGAAGATTGACATACTTACTTTAAATTGTAGAAAGAAGTGAGTCGGTGTTATGGAGCATCAAAATTGTGGCAGTCATGGATGCACTTGTTTTGAACTTGATATTAGCAGCTTGTCTTTATTCTCAGACAATACAGCTTGATTCAGTTTTTGCAAAAAAGCCAGTCTCTATGAGAAAGAGAACAAATCACCAAGCAAATTGGGCAAATAATTTTATCATTTGTTCAATTCCACCGGGTTGTAACGAGGGAACAGAGGATCCCCTAAGCTTTGAGCTGTGGCAGAAAACCAACAGCTTTGTTGTGTGATCTGTCCCGTGAGTGAGCATCAGCAGATACGGGGAGCGTGGACCCCCTGCACACCCATGTTCCATCACTGCCCAGCCAAGTAAGATACGGAATACCCCTGAAGAAGATTGATAGCATTTTCACTGAGGATGAGACACATATTCCGAGTACTGACATAAATGTTGAGGTAGAGAGGTCTTTAACCACACGTGCCAGGACTAGAGGTATGGTCTCATTTTCCAAGGGAGATTTCAGAAGCGTGACGAGCTCTGAAATATGAGCTCACTGGATCCTGCATCCTGAGCCAGGTGTATCAGCCTCTTGATGGCAGCAGGGTTTGTTCCTGGAGCTCTGGCTGCAGGAGAGGCACCACACCAAATGCATCCTATTCCATGGTTGGAGTAGGATCTGCTGCCAAATTAATTTTTTTCCTCAGTTTGTGCTTGCACAAAGAAGCTTCAGGTTGAAAAGGATGTCTAGTTTCCAATGCCAATCCCCTTTCCCCACTTCATACTATTTTTCACAAGTCAATGAATCTCCATCCTTAAAGCAATGTCATTTTCTGCTCCCCACAACTCAGCCTGAAAGGTTATCCTAGAACTGGTCTCCTTCGATTGACTGAAATCCCCCAGTCTGAACACGCTGTTACGGGTGCATCCTTCATAGCCATTTGCTCTTGTGCCAACATAACCCGTTAGCTTAAACATTTTATCTTGCTCTCTAGCGTATACTCCTCCCCATGCTGTGTATAAAAACTGCAGTACCCCTTCTTGGCCCCCCCGTCGCAGGGCTAACCAAGCCAAGCTTTTCAGTCTCCCCTTGGAAGACGGGCCCTTGTGCTGATCATGCCACCGTTGAGCTCCTCCCAATACCTGTTTCAGAACAAAACAGTCTCTCCTGAGCATGAGTGGCCAAAATGATGAACAGACTCCAGATGGGGTCTCACTGGTACTTGGTACCAGGGCAGAAATTACTCCTTTTCCCTGTAGAAATTCCTCCCCCGGGGTCACATCAGCCTCCGCCGCTGCTATCCCACATTGGTTCATGGATATCATATGACCGACAGCAAAAGCTTTCGCCTCCTTTTTCCATTTCTGACGGAGGAAATCCCAGCTTAGGGCAGAAATTCCTGTTTGTCCCTAAGTGACCCATGAGTCTTGATACCTCCACACCCCTCTCGCTGCTGTTACTCCTGCATAGCCTTCAATAAATGATCTCTCAGAGAAAATTTTCAATCTTATCTTGCTTCTTCCCTTCCGTGAGGACTACTGCTACAAAGAGTTATTCATTCCCAGCCTCTGAAGGAATTCAGCTGCATCGTGCACTGACAGAGAGAACGAAACTCGTGGACGGGCAGCGGTCTCGCTGAGATACTTGCTGCTGGGGAGCATCATCTCTCAGATGAAGCAGAGCGGCTCCCATGGGACATTTCTCACCTAATGATCCAAGCGTGTCTCCTATTGAGAAAGAGGACACAGCTCCACGAGACACACCGTGTACTGAACAAATGTTGTCGTCCACCGGAAAGGATGCAATTTATCAAACCATTTCTATCGTGAAAACCGACGCTTGGCCGAGTCAGCTGCTAAATCCACTACGTTATCTGTTGGGTCTGTTACATCAATGGCTCAATCAGATTCTCACTCATCAAATTAGAGTTGTTGCCTGCTGACCGAACGTGTCGCCCAGAGTGGCATTTTGATGCACAGGCAAGTGGTCCAGGCGGGAGATGCAGATGGGTAAGTGGAGAAGATGTAGCATTTAAAAAATGAGATGCTGCAGCAAAGCATGGGCTGAGTAACTCCCCCGTTCTGATCTCAGCGTGGACACCCGATCACTTTGTCCCCTTCAAGGTGCTTTTGGCTTGTCCCAGGACCACGCGACAGGCCACAGGAGCCACAGCTGTCCCACACCACCACCAAGGCCCAGCTGTGACTTCAGTGCTGCCACGGCACCGGCTCACTGGGGCTGTCACCCGTCTCTGAAGACCACAGGCTGCTGCCTCCTGCTGGAAGTCAAACCGATGGCTATTGCCTAGCGACATTCGATAACAGAAAATATTGTTCTAGATACCTAAGGATGAAGTCTGGTTGTCTTGCTCCTGCCCAGTCTAAGCAATACCTTTCATACCAAAGTCTTAGAGCTTCAAGTGTTGGAGGTGCTGATGATGAGCAAGGAAGGAAGCAACAGAAAGGGAGTTTTTGTCAGTTTATGTCCTAAAGAGGCTGAGACAAGCACAACCTACCCCCCTTGGCTGGAAATGTGAAAGGAATCTTGAAATGAGCTACGCAAGTGAAAGCCCTGGCGAAACAGATAAATGGTTTTATTTGTCTTACGAACCCCAACTAATCTAGACTGTATTTCTGAGTAGCATTGGTTGACATCTTCATCTATTAGCTATTTCTTGGTGCTATTTATATTCAAGTAACAGTTTGTGGTTTTCGTCAAGTTTTGCCTGCGTTTTGCATTTGTTCTTAATTATTGGTAATTAGTCAACAGGTGCTGGAAAAAGGTTATGTCCATTTATCCCATTGAGCCGTAACTCCAAGCATAAGCGCAGCAACGCAGGGGACTCCCACAGTTGCTCCCCTCCAGCAACCCCGTGCTTCCTTGGCCCCAGCCAGACCCTGCGCAACCCTCAGTATTTAATCTGGGCAGAGCCAGAGACTGCTCAGGAATATAAGTCCTGAAAAACGAGCGTCAAACCAACCGTAAGGTTTCAGTACGTCAAGAGCACTTGTGTGTTAGGAAGTCACACCCTTCACCCCCTGGGATTTTTTTTTTCCGAGAGGCTCAAGATGACATGAAGAGTCTCTCCGCTGAGTCCTGGAGACCCTTCTTCACCCAACAGTGAGTGTGGGAACAAACGCCGGAGGCTTACAGGAGGTCTTTGTGACTTTCCACCCAGTACTTCAGCTCAGGACGAAGTCAAGCTCGTCGAAAGCTTGATAATTTTCTGGCCTTGCTTGAACTTAATGCCTTTCATCTTTGAAGTTGCGGTGCTTTGGTCTTCAAGCCTGTTGACCACAGGAGGCTTGAGTGGAGATCAAGTGCACCCAGAGCCCTGCGTACGCAGCTCGGGCCCTGAGGTCAAGCAGCCCCGGCATCACTTTTCACCTAAACCGACGGAAATGTTTTGCAAGAAAAGCAACCGGTTTCACGGGATTCTTGTTCAATGGTTGGGGAGCTCCTACGAGCCATGACCAGTGGCCTAAAGGGGATCTTGGGTGGCTGGGGGTGGTGGGAATTGGACCCCCCAACTGAAGAAGTGGACAGACAAAGAAGGAAATGCCCATGTCATTTCTACCAAATTCCACTCATACTCAGTGGAGTTTGTCTTTCAGGGTAAGAAGCCCTCCCGGGAAGTCCTGGAGAGGTGTGTGGTAGGGGAGAACAGGGTCAAGGGGGAAACAACAGAGCCAGTTGGAACAAAAAATTCAAAATCTGTCCTGGGAGCCATGACATTTGATGCATCTTAACTGGTTTATTTTCCTCCTAAAATGCACTTGGAGGAATGTTGTGGCCGTGACGGTCTGGGGATATCCAAGAGGAAAGATATTTTGTGAGCCCAAGGGATGCAGCTAGAAAAAATAAAATTAATTTTAAAAATGAAGTTAATAATAAAATTTATAAAAAATAAACTAAATATAAATAAATATTAAATAAAATGTTAAATAAATAAAATTTTAAATAAATAAAAATTAAAAAAAAATTAAAATTACTCCCCCCACCCTGGGCTTTCTCGCCTGCAAACCCATCTCCAGCTCTGAAAAAGCGGCAGCAAGCTTTAGGCGAAGCAGAGGCAGTGCACCGGATTTCACTTGGTGAATCTGAGCGCAAACTTCGGCTAACGTACAGAGCAAAAATATTTCACCGCCGCCTATCCCAGCTCCAGGAATAACCACTCCTTTTTATCTCGTTTGTGTAGATAATGTGTCTAGGTGACCGGGAAGAGTGTGTAACTTCATTTTTCAGCTCTGCCGGCGTCGGATGTTTGGGAAAAAAAAAAATAGTTAAATTAAATGAAATTTAAAAAACCCGCTGAATTTCTCCAAACCCACAACGCCATCATCCATAACGACATTTGCTTAAACAACGCAACCGCGCCGAATCACACATCAGTGCAATAAATGACAGACCCCTGCCCTTAACTCCTCCCCACCCCAGGGGCGGGGCCGGCGACTCCGCGCCCGCGCAAAGCCGGCTACAAGGGTGCGCGCCCGCGCCCATAGGAGGTAGAGCCGTACCCGCAGGTGTAACGCCCCGGGGGCGTGGCCGGGGCAGTGGGCGCGGCGGGGGAGTGACGGGGCGTGGCGGTGGGCGTGGCGCGGCGGTGGGCGTGGCGGCGCGGTGCGGTGCGCGGCGGGAGGCGGCTCGGGGGGCGCAGCATGAGGGCGCGCCCCCCGCCGGCCGCCCCAGCGCCCCCGCGCCATGGAGGGCTTCGCCGCCCGCAGCTACGGCACCGGCGGGGCCGACAACCGGCCGCTCTTCGGGGAGACCTCGGCCAGGGTAAGGGGTGTGGGGGGGGGAGTGGGAGGGGGGCTTCGCTTTTGCGGGGGAAGGGAAAAAAACGCCGCCCGCAACGCGAAGGGGGAGCCCCAAAACATCACCCCCCCAAACGACCCCTCCGGCAAAATAAACCCCAGCAAAGGAAATGCAGCAGCGAGATCCCCCCACCCTACCCCAACGTAAATGCCCCCCCAGTAATGAAGAACGTGTCTCCCACCCTCAACGTAAGCGCCCCCCAGTAATGAAGAACGTCCCCAGCTTCCCCCCCCCGGAATAACGGCAGCCCCCCCCCCCGCCTCGCCCCAGGGCTCAGCAAACACAGCGAGCACCGCAGGCAGCCGAACAAGCCAGCCCCCTAACAGCGAGGAACCTGCCAACAAATTTAAAAAAAAAAAAACCAAACCCAAAACATAAAATAAGAAAGAATATCCTCAGCTCCATCATCCCCTCAAACCGGCATCAGAAAATCAGGAAAGCTGCACCCCAGTGGAGGCCCCCAAATTCCAAAAGAAAGGAGCCCTTCAAATTGGCAGAATTGTTAAAAAAAAAAACCAAATAAAACAAAAACAAGCCCCTCCTGATCAGTGCCCCAAAACAAAAATAAGCCATCAAAAACTCCCCAAACAAACAAAAAACCCCCAAATTTAAAAAAACAAAACCCAAACACATCCCCAGAACAAATCCCCAAAGCGAGAACCCCTCCCCAAACAAAAAACTCCCCAAACACCCCTCCCTGCCCCCCCCCCAAAGAAATAAACTTCCAAATAATCCCCCCCAAACCAAGCACACACACTCCCCCGAGCAGGGGGGCAGGGGACCCCCCCAAGCAGGGCTGGGAAGGGGTTTGGGCGCAGGCCAAGGGGGGGTCACCCCAGCCAGGGTGCCCCGTCCAGGCACACGTGGCCCCGCAGCCCCCCCCAAAGCAGAGCCCAGGGCTGCAGCACCCTGAGCTGTAACTCACCCAATTTTTGGGGGTCTTTGCTGGGGATGGAGGGGGGGACACTGCTTTTGGTGGTCTCCTGGTAATTCGGTTTTCTTCCTCGGCCGGGTGCGCGGCGGTGGCTGACGTGCACGGCAGTGACTCTTCAGGTGACAATCCCCCGTAAGCCGCTCAGCCGGGCAGCTTTTCGGCAGGGTTGGGGACTGTTTCGGGGGGCTGCGCTGGGGAGGGGGCTCCCCGATCCCTTGGGAATCACGATAGGATAGCCGGCGGTGCGCACCCCTTTCCAGCGGGGTGACGGCGGTTCGCGGCTTGGGGTTTGTCCCCTGGGAGGAGAGGTTATACCCGTCAGCGTGCGCCTGGGTTTTGGAGGGGTGCAGGCTGAAATTGCGCTAAGTTATTCGCAAAAATATATAAAATGCATAATCCCTCCCCCCCCAAATACTTGGAAATGCTACTAACATGATAATGTTTAATAAAAATATAAATAAAGTGATACCAGCCAAATTTGGGGGGAAAACCAGAATGATGTGGGATAGGAGGAGGACAGGTGGGACCTCGGAGAGGATGAATTGAGGGGGGACGGCTCTCCCCCACCAGTGGGTGCTGGCCCTGATGGGGAGCACTGGAGGGAAAGGGACCTTTGCCCGGTCCTTGGTCAGGTATTTTGGGAAGCTTCCGGGGATGGAGACTCCTGGGGACCAGGATGTGCTGTCGGAGCCAGGCAGCAATCCCGGCAGGCAAACCCCAAACTTTCCAGCCTTCGATCCCTGACCCCCCGTCTCTTTCCAGCTGTAGCTCTGCTCGCAAAGGAGAGCGGTAAATTGTAAACATGGGATGCTAATTCCAGTTCCTGTGATCTGGTGAATCCCAGATCCCGGGGATCCGGTGTCTTGCACATCACCCCCTGCCTATCTCCTCTGGCTGGTTTTGGAACCCGTCGTATGGGACCAGCGGCGGCCGATGATCTCCCCCTGCCGTACCCGTGTCCGAGGGACAAGGGATCAGGGACAAGGGATGGCTGTGCTGGCCCGGGGTGGTTTCCTCCGGGATTCACTGGGGTTGCTTAGAGACGGACGCTGGTGAGGTCCGGAGCTGGAAACGTTCCGTCTCAGAAATGACGAAGCTAAACTTTGCCTTAAAATGGGAACAGGTCTGCCAGGAGAAGCACGTCTGCCCGTGCCCCGGCTCCGCTTTTGGGTCTCTTGCAAGCGATGGCCGGTGCCAGCAAACCGGGACCCTCCGCTTGGGCTGGGCACGAGGCCAGGGGCAGGGGCAGTGCTCGTACCCCAGGAAGCCCTGCACCCAAATTCGGGGGTCTCGCACCCTTGCCGGCGGTTGGAGATGGATGTAGAGGTGGGGATGCCCTCTTCTTGCCTTCTTACGCTCTCCTGCTCTCCACGCCGGTGGCTTTGGGGCTAAAGCTGCCCTGTGGGGATAAGAGAGGTGGGCAGCAGCATCGCCCTCCCTCCCCTGCCATGGTCCGGCCGCTCCTGCCAAGCTCGCCCTCCCGTGCCGGCTCCCGAGCGGAGATCAGGGGCAAGCTGGTACCCAAGAAGTCCCTGGTGGGAAGGGGGAGTGACAACACGATGCTGCTGGATGCCAAGCGCTGTGGATTCGGCTGTGGTTACTGGGGATGCGGCACTGGCAGCGAGCGGGTATGAGATGGCACAAAGCAAAGGCACGAGCGGTAAGGTGGCAGAGAGGAGACAGAGCGTCACAGATGCAGGACTTCTTAGGAAAGAGGTGGAAAGTAGAAGCTGCTTGGGTTCCTCCGTGACGGGAGCATTTAAATATAAGCGGGTTGGGTGTTAATTGCTGTGGGTTGGAAGCGGAAGGCAATAGGAAGAGGCTGAGCGGCTCCAGATGGGAATGAGGAGCCTTCGAGGGCACAACAGCACGTCCCCGTGTCTTGCAGCGGGAGGGTGGCCAGCGTGGTCCTGAGCACAGCTCTTCTCGTGTATAGCATATACTGTCTGCTATTCCACGTAGTTTAATCTGGCACTAGATTAAGGTATCCCCTATGGCTGCAATGGGCTGCAATTGCTGCTGACCATCTGGACTTGCTGATGTAAGGCGTAAAAATGGCTTTTCGGTCATGCCTGCAGAGATGCCACCAGGTACCCATCTTCCAGGGGACCAGCCCATTCCCCTGTCCTGGCCGAGCCTCGGCCAGGAGCTTGTTCCCCATGGGCTCAGCCTGCAAGCCGCTAACTTGAGGATGCAAGGTGCTGAGCTGGAAGGGGGTAAAGAGCAAAGCTCTTGCACTCTCAAAGCCCATGGTGCGGGCGCAGTCGTGCAGATACACCCTCGGTCCTGCCTCAGTTTCCCTGTTGCTCAAAGTAACCCTGACCCAGGTCCCGAAGGATCCTGGATTGTGCCCTCCCGCTTCGCGAGGGCTTGATGCTTCCTGACCTCGTCTCCCTTTCCCACAGGCAGCTGGAGGGAGACCTCTGCACCGCAGCAGCTCACTGGGAACAGCCCAGTGCCTCCAGCCCCTGCAACGCTCTCCCTGGAGTAGGAGGAGAGGGCAGAAACCCTCCTGTTTCGAAATGCAGCTTGTGCAACGCTGAAACATGGAATTCATTGCCTGGCGAACAGCTCGCTACCTCTCGGCTGCTGGCTAGCTGAACGGGGATCCCCATCAGCGCATCGCGCGCTGCCGGGCTGTATCATGAGTTGGTGTCCGTGTGTGAACATCCTGAGCGGGTGTAGGTGATGTCCAGCAGCCTGCATGCTCACTGTTTTGGTGAGGTTTTTTGCTGCTCCTCCTTTTTTTTTTTGTCTTTTTACTCTAGCAGCTATCACAATACATAGTGATCCTGGAGAAAAGTCCTCCCTGGATCAGCTGTGCTGGGTGCAAGAGCCGGCTGTGCCAGCTGGGTGACATGACTTGTAGGACACGTGGCTCATCACAGCCCGTTTCTGTGTGCCCGGTATCCACAAGCGTCTGCCTGGGCTGGGCCGCATGCTCGGACACGGCGCAGAGGTGAAAGGCTCCGTCATCCCCAATCCCTTTAGCCGTCTTGGCCTCTGCTTGTGTATTTTTAACCTTTTTGCTGTGCTAAGCTGCCTGGGGCTGAAGTGTCAGCGGGCACCGGGGAATACAGCCTCTTGCCACTTTGCCAAGCCTGGGATTTCAGGATCAGTGGCTCTAATCCCCAGATCCTGAAATACCTTCTTCTGCCGGCGGCGCATTTGGAAAATTTTAGTGACCGTGGGTTTAACCGCGGGGAAGGGGATGCCCTGACCCCCAGGGACCGGCTGCCACGTGGCAAAGCCAGGCTGCTGCCGGCATCCGTACCCGATCCGGCTGTCGCCGTGATGCCCATCACTCGGCAGCATGAGATGAGAGGTCCCCGTGCCGGGGGGATGCTCTCTCCCGCACCCCATAAAACAGGCAGAGAGAAATGCTCCGCAGTCACTGCCGAGTCCGACCCCCTCGTTTTCTCCTGGCAGACCAGTCTCTGTCTTGGCAAAACGGGTAGATTCTCCCCATCTCAAAATAGCCACCCTCCAGGTCTCTAGTTAATTAGGAGAAACCTAATCATGGCTGAGTTTCTGGATGGTGTATCCTGTCCGCAGGTATGCGGCCGTGTGTCTGTCCCTCCGAGCCTCTCTGCAGAGAGCCAGCCGTGGCTGTGTGCTGTACAGGATGGTGACCCGCCGCTGCTCTGCAGCCGGCTCCTTGGCTTTCCCTCCCCTTCCTCCGCTCTTCAAAACCCATCTCCCCATGGCACAAAGGGAGAAAGGATCCAGCTGCTCACCTCCTGCCACTCCTTTTGTCCCTGGGGAGCCGAGGCAGAATGCAAACTCTGGTCCCCCCCGCCCCATAAAATTGCCTTGGTGGGCTCAGCCAGGTGTGCAGGGCACGGGCAGAGCAAAACTGCTGTCCTCTCCCGGTATCGGAGTTGCTTTAGAGGCTAAGGACCCCTCTGCGTACTGTCTAGATTCAAGTTAGCTTTGAGTTCTTTAATTAATTTACTTTAGCTCAGGCAGAGGAGTCCAGCCGAGCTGTCGCGATATGCTCTCGTGGAGGTAGCGTGCTTGCATTTCGCCCCGTTGCCTCTCTTATTTGCCCAGAGTTACTTCTCTTAGCTCATTTTTTGGGGTTGGTGGGGGGCGCCTCGTAAATGGCTCCCAGAGGCTGCTCTTGAATCGCTGACACTGCGTGCAGAAACACCGGTGAGGAGAAGGGGTTTGTGCCTGGCTGGCGAGGACCCCGCGCAGCGGCTGTTGGTGACGATTTCCTATGGAGGTGGGTCACTTCCCACTGCTGCAGCCACCGCTCTTTTATGTAGAGGAGCTGGAGACTAATAGAAGAGGTTTTGAAGAGTCTGCTTGCTGTGGTCCTTTCCCTTGGGGATAAACACGGCCGGAGCACAGCACCCGCCTCTTACTGAACCGCAAGCTCGGGCACCTCTCCTGCCAGAGCATGCTTTGCTCTCTGCCTCCTCTTTGCTCTCTGTTTTCTCCTCCTGCCCTGCCGCTGCCATGCGTTACTTCTTCATGACCTGGGGCTTCTCCTTCTACAAGTCGTCTTCCAAAATGTAATGCTAGGAGGGAAGCAGGGTGCAAGACCAGGTGGAGGGAAACTTGGGTTGCCCTGCCTGCTGGCTGGGATGTCTTGGGCAAGCTGCTTTCACTGCTCAAGCTCTTTTCTCACCTTCCTTTAACCGTAACTCTTCAATGACTCTTAGTATAATTAATTGAAGTTCTGGGTTTTTTCTCTCTGCACATCTTTTCTGCTGTAGCTGTTCTAGCATTTTATTTGGGGAGCCATCCGTCTGAGGTGTTATACCTGACTACGTACAACCCAGTCTGACCCTGGTGATAGATGTTTATACTCAGAGCAGCACCACGAAGAAAGGGAGGAGGCAGGTATTCCAGCAGGGAGGGGAATGTTCTCCTTTTGCATCAAGTTGTTTCTTACTCCAGCGAGTGCATCAGTATGGGGTCCTGCCCTGGGTGCTCCTCTGAGCCCCCGGTCACGCAGCCCAGTGTCACTGCTGGTCCCTGCCCCTGTGCCATCTGGGGTGGGACTGCGATGCTGACACTGAGGGATACCTCTTCCCAGGTGCAAAAAGGTTGTCTCCTGCCAGCCAAGTATTTTATACTGACGGGGAGCAGCAGAAAGAAGCGGAGGGGGAATACCTGTCCATCCAAGCAGGGCCATCCTGAGGCGTGTTCAGGTCTGCTGGTGTTAGGGGTAAACATCTGGGGTGCAGGGACCACTTCACCTCCTTGCCAGCAGCCCAAAATTCCCAAAGACACTATCAAGCTATTCATTCTCAGGCACTGAGGCTAAAATAAACTTTTCCTGACAAGCTCTGTCTGTGCACTCCCACTTTTAAAATTTTTTTAAAAAGGATTTACACCACTGTAATCGACTAGGACATAGTGAAGAAGCCGACTGCAAATGAGCAAACCTGCTGCACAAGGACTTGGTCAGTACAACCTCCCTGAGGTCCATGGAGTCAGAAGAAGGGAAACCTTCCTGCATGGCAGAGCTGACCAGGGAGCCTTGAGGGTGCTGCTGGGTGTGCTGGGGATAACGTGGGTCCTGGCTGATGCGGTGCTCTGGGTGTTGTTGGTTACCTGTCTGTTTTATGTGGTTTTTGGGTTTTTTTGGGGGGGCAAGGTTTGTGTGTAACTGTCCTCTCTTTTCTTCAGGACAGAGTCATCAATCTAGTTGTTGGCGGCTTAACATCCTTGCTGCTTGTAGTAAGTATCTCCCATCCCGTCCTGCGTTTTGTGCCTCCCTTAGGTGACAGGGTGAAAATCAGAGTTGCTCCCCAAAATGGGTGGCAAAACTTCTCTGACCGAAGAGGCTGTAGTTTAGGGCCCGGGTAGTCACTTTGGGGCGCATCTGTCTTTTGAAACTCTTTGACAACAGGAGAAGGAGAATACCTTTCTTCAAACCGCGTTTTAAGATCTAGTTGTGCAACAAAAAGCCCCAAGTCCATGGGCAGATTGTCCGTCCTGGCTGAACGTAAGGCTGGGTGAGATGACAAAGTTCTTATGACCCAGGAGAATGTCTTTGGTTCTCTTTACTTCCTTCTATTTATGATTTAATTCCCTCTATTTATGGCTTATAGAAGTTTTTCCAAAGTTTGTCACTTTGTCTCGAGTTATGCTTTCCCCAAGCTTTAAAAGACAAACGCAACGCCATCGTGAACTGGAGAGCAGCAGTTCTGCGGTCCATGGCGGCAGCATCGTTTGCGAGCCGAGGTGCAGGGAAGCAATAGGGAAAGCCAAGGTGCCAGCTGATGGAAAGCTTGGCTGAAGGGATGCTCCTACACGGGCAGCGTGCACCCCCGTGCCTGCTGGCTTTATGGGTACTTGCAGGATGGTTTCCAGCAACAAGCCAGAGTAGCAAAGCTTTTATTGTTTGGGGGTTTTTTTTTTCAGCCCTCTAAGTCTGCAGTTGCATCAAAACGATTCTCCTCCAGAATTTTCCATTTCCCTCCAGCTCTTCACAGGGTGGGAGTTAAAGAGCAGGGAGGGGGGTGCAGAACTGGCTGCGAGTGCTGCGGTACGCCAGGCGTCGGGGCGATTCTCTTCTCATTGCAGCTGTGACGGCAGGCGAGAGCAGTCTTCATCTTTGTTTTCCTCCATACAGGTCACTCTAATCAGTGCTTTTGTCTTCCCGCAACTACCTCCAAAACCTGTGAATATATTTTTTGCTTTCTGCATCTCCTTGTGTTGCATTTCTGCTGGCATACTTGTAAGTACCGCCACATTTGCCGTGCAAGCTTTTGAGTCTATGACCAAGGATGAAGTCTGAATAAAATCTACTTTACGTAGTGCCGCCTTCTTTTTTACACTTTCCTAGAAAAGCTTTCCTCCCTCCGTAAAACAAGTTGACAATGAAAGTCTAGTGACCAGTTTTGTATTTGCTGCAGAGTAAGCGTGTGAACTAAGCCAACTTCTGCAGACCAGCTGTGATGCAAGACTTGTCACCTCTGTGACAATGCCACCCGTAGCTGCCAGTGGAGATGTGAAATAGGAGACTGGGGACCAGAGATGGATTGTGCTGCAGAAGACCAGGCTGGAGCAAAACACTTGAAGTGGGGGGGCCAGCCAGGCACTTGCAGAAGTCAGTGACCTCTCAGGCCCAGGGGATGAGTTACAGTGGTGGGAATCTACAGCAGGTGGCATTTCATTGGGGTAGTAGCAGAGGTTCCTCTACTCAACAGTTGCGGCACCCCAAGAGAGTTGGTCCCAACTGTTGGCAAAGGGAACTGGCAGGTCAGAGTTCATAGAATCACAGCATAGTTTGGGTTGGAAGGGACCTTCAAAGACCGTCTAGTCCAACATCCCTGCCATGGGCAGGGATATCAGCAGCTCCTTCCTCTGCTGTACGTTTGCATACTTGGAGCATTCTCCTCCCAGCTGTGACCTGGAATGGTCGCAGCCCTGAGCCCCTGACCCTCACTGCTGGGAAGGTGCTCTGTGCTGCCTGGTCAGTACCAGTTTCTGGTTCTATGGCTGCTAGCCATGACTCTGCCCAAGATCAATTATGTAGTGCAAAACCTGACATTTGTCCTCATCAACCAGGGTGTAGCCAGTTTTGAGTGTTAAAAAAAACCCCACCCAACCCCCCCACCCTCTTCAACAAAGCTGACAAGACAACCCATGTCTTCACAGATAACCTGGCACCCTAGTTTCACAAACAGCCTTGTTTGGGGGAGAAACACCCTGCCAAATTCTTGTTTGTGTATTCCACAAGTATGCTAAGAAAGCAGGTGGTATTTCTTAATTGTTAAGAATTGTTAAGAAAATTAGCACCTAGTCTCCTCCAGTCAGATGAAACTGGGTTGTTTTCCAGAAAAAAAAAAAAAAAAAGGTCTAGAAGGTGCCAGTTCAGTTACCATAGAGAGTCTCCTCAGAAGTACCTGGCATTGTAAAGTAATACAAACTCCTTCTCTCTTCTAGATCTACTGGTATCGACAAGGAGACCTGGAACCTAAATTTAGGAACCTAATTTACTATATATTATTTTCAATCGTCATGTTATGTATATGTGCCAACCTGTACTTCCATGAAGTGGGTAAATGATGGACATTGGGAACACCCAGCGATACTGCTGCTGTGTCAGACAGACTGCTTTCAGCTCAGCTCTCAGCTCTACCCGAGACATTTAAGTGAGGACAGTCAGCATGAGAGGAAAGAAGTGGGTTGTGCAAGGATAAAACAGTACATGATTTTCATGTAAATGTATATGTAATGTCCCTCTTGTTGGGGAGAATTATTGCCATAAGACGTGACATTCTGCTTTTTTTTGAAGAGCTACTGTTGCACTTAATGAACATTCCAGTTGTACTGATGTTTCAGAATGGCACAAGCTTTTTCATTTTGGAAAAAACTGCATTTTTTATTACTGTACAAATAAACTGCAGCATTGCAAGGATCTGTAGCAGTATAAATAAATGGCATCTTACAGTTACGTAAGACAAATACTCTTTATTTTGTTTAAACTGAATATACAATTATTTCTGTTCCCTAGGCAACCATTTAAAACTACAACTTATTTTTCACATTAACAAAACCACAGACTGAAAAAGACCAACTCTTGATTATGAAGAGCTAATTACCGAAATAAATAAAATAATTTATACATGAGTCTTTAGTTTCTATAGCTTTTTCTCTCAATTCCTAACTAACAGGCTGCTGCTCAGCCTAGTGTCTGTTTCAAACCCTTGAATGTAGGAATTAATTGGCTTCCTTTGCCTTGGGGCCCTATGCCCAAATTCTCACAGAGCTATTTCTCCAAGACTTTGCCACCTCCACACCACCCCCCATCTACTAACTTGCTGCATAAATCACCTCTGGAGAGGTGGCTGATAGTGTCATGTAAACAATGAGAGAGACAAATGTTCCAGCCTATTCACAGCAATCTTCAAAGAAGTTACAAGCTTGTGGGGGGAGGCTGGTGGGTCCCAGTAGCTTCCCTTTCTCATAGCCCTTCCCTTTTTATTCAGCTTGCTGTAGTGATGAAGGAAAAGAAAAAAAAAATTTCCACAAGTGATCTCTCTGAACTCTGTCCGTTGCCAGCAACGGACTCCAGGAACAAGCAGACCAGGCAAGTCCCATAAGCATCTGTGTCTTCTTCCTATGCTGTAGACATACTGATAAGCCAGATGAGATGGGAATACAGACCATTTCTTCATGATGCTGCCCATGCTCCCTGAAGTCTTTGATGGAATACATTTCTTCCTGAAATGCAACAGTCTCTCTTACTCCATGTATTACAAGAGTCAGTAAGTGCAGAAATCCTCACCCATTCTTCATGAAACATGTGCAAACTAATTCTTGCTGTGGCACTAAGAGGCTACAGTCCACAATCCTTGACTTCTGTCCAGTTTTCCAGCTGTGCGGTTCACCACACCAGTAACAAGTCAGATCAGAACTGACCATGTGGATCCTAGCAGTGAGCACTGCAACAGAGGTTCTTTAAAACACTGAAACACCCCAGCTGAGACGGAGTACATCAGGCTTCGGTTGGCTGCTCTGTAACCCTTTACAAATGAGGTAAATAGCCTGAGCAGAGAAAGTGCACTGTAGTCATTTCAAACTGGAAGTTTCTGTTTAAAGATACGGACTGACTGCTTTCTTTGGAACTGTGGCACAGGGTTGTAACTAATTCCATAATGCAAACATGGTCAATAGAAAATGGACATGATTACTGCTTCTCAGTGACAGCTCACTAAATCTTCAACATCCTTTGAATCTTCCGAGTCAGGACTGCCCAACGATGAGCCAATAATGTGTGACCCATCTCCGTGATGCTGTAGGATAGGATCTGTCAAGAGACATAGTACAGTAGAACTGTCATTTGCTGTGTCATTGTAACAAGATATAAAATACACATTTAGGAGACAGAAAATGCCGTCTGGAATTTTAATCAATTTTAAGCAACGTGGGTCAAAGTAGGCAGTTCTCAGTTTCTAGTTTCAAGGTAAGCTATGACTTATATGGATGCAGCTGGTGTGACTCACATTTGGATTCATCAGGTATTACTGTATCAGGCCTAGTGCTGACCACCTGATGGCTCTGCAAGGAGATCCTTCCTCTGGAAAGGCATATTTGTTAGGTGCAGAGTATATCAGTGTTGCTTGCAAGTTTGAGATGACTCTTGGCATTGGGGAGCGTGGCACAAGCTAACAAGCCCTTCCAGGTGAGTGCTGTGCAAACACACCCCCAAATAGCCTGCCCCTCACCATGAGAGGCATCAAGTGCATTTCTGATGCCTGTGGTCTTCTCTCAAGTAAGAATTTTCATTGAAGCACCAGGCATGAAGAAATGCACACTGAACAAAGAGTTACTTATTAGCCTATGTGTACTAATTCAAGGCTCAAGGGTGATGGAAACGGCTCAGCAAGTGATGAAGCGGCTGCTATTATAATGCTTTTCCCACAAGGTTAAGTGGGACTTTCTTCCACTTCTACTGATAGCAGTTGGGTAACTAACTTGCTTGAAGTTTCATAGCAATGACATGGAAAATTATTTAAGAGAAAGCAAGGATCTAAAGAGTGTTCTTTACGGGAACTCAAAAGTGCCATACTGCTTTAATGAATCCTAGCTCCAACATCAACCATGCACAGGGACTGTTGTACCTGTTAAAGTTGTCAGGGGCAAGACTGATTCGCTGTCTATATCATCTGTTGTCTGGATAAAACCATGGGAAGAAGGAACAATAAGCACAGTCTCATCATCTATTGTAGGCTGATCAACTTGTTCTTCTATCGTTGGAGAACCCAGGTCCTGAACAACACAGAACAGGACATGAGAGTGTACTCTTGGTAGCATAAACAGAAAAATCTCCTTTGCTCAGCCATATTCCACAGGAAGCAATACACTGCCTGGATGAATTTTATCTCATTAAATTGAAATGTCAGCATCTGAGCTAGTTTACTTCAGCATTTATAGGGCATGTTTCATCCCAGTGCAGGCATATAAAAAACAAGATGAAAAGAATTCTACCCTGTGAGCAGTATAAGGGCAGGGGGAGAGGAAAGGAGGGACTGCAAGGGGGTGATAAAATGTTCTCTTGTTAAGTCAAATGTTTTGTCTATAAAGAGGAATAATTAAACTTTTCCACTACTTGCCATCTAGATGTTCTCAGATACTGAAGCAATACCGTTATAGTACTACCAGCTCCTCAAATGAGGTAGCTTTACCTGAACTTCTGTGTCAAGTTTTAACTACTGAACACAGAGCTCAAAAGACCCATTTTAATTGCTGTGCCTTGCTTGCCCTGTCACTTGCTGACTGTAGGTTGGCTCCAAACTTTTTTAGCTGGACCTCATTATATCAAAAAATAGGCAACACACTGATTCCTTCCAGGTACAAGTGCTCAATACCCCTGCTCTCTTCCAGTCCTGTAATAGCTGCTGCTGCCTCTTCCCTAGCTCTTGTAGTACTGGAATGGCAGTCATACATCTGGCTTACTCAGTGTCACAACACACTCCGGCAGACTCCTGGTTCTGCAAATGCAGTGAAAAGACATCCTAGATAGTACTGCCAGAATAAGCAGAGATATTTGGATTCCAGTTTTTGTGTGTAACATGCATAAAGTTTGTTCAAGCTTCAGGAATCACTGATGCAGAATGCTAGCAAATGTTGCTGGCAGAATGGAAGGTACCTGGATATATCACTGTTTTCAGAGGGAACAGGAACTGTTTGGGAGAGGTTACAGCCCTCTCTGTTCAAGAAAATCCTGAAGTTCCTCCACCTAGTTATGGCAAAACTTAATTTTCCTACACAGTTTCACAATGTTTTTGTAAAGGCAGCTGCCTGAAAACCCTTTCCCTGGTGCTCCTGAAGGAGTTGACTCTCTTTGCTGCAGCTCAGTGATTTAAACTTGGTCCAAACGTGTACCCATTCATGCAAGTCACAGTATGCCCAACCTGCAAAAGCAGCTTCCTGCAGAGAGCACAGCTGAACCTGCTCGTGATAAGCAGTATGTGGAAAGACTTGAAACTGGGAAGAGGAGGCGTGAAAAACTAAAGAAGCCATTGTGGCAAATGGGCACCTTTCCCAGCCAGAAATAATAACACTCTGCAGCATGACTGCCTGCTTCCCACTACCCACACCCACAGTGACAATACAATACTGGCAAGTGCATAAAACCAAGACTGACTTAAAGAAAGCAAAATTTAGGCATGTTTTTCTAGAGTAACTTTTCACTTGGAATCGTTCACAGACAGTTCACTATTTCCTAGAATTTAAATACACATATCAAACTTGAATCTGGCTAGAAGTGTAAGGCAAATTAGAATTACAAACTCAGTTTGTCTTTCTGTATAGAAAGTTCAGTACCTCTTTATATCCTGCTAGCCAAAAGCGATTTCTACAAAGCTTAATTAGGAACTAGGTTTATAGCAGTAAAAGTTTACTAACTCTACCTCGAAAAGCCAAAATTTTAAACTGAGAGTAGAAAGCTGATGAGCTGCCTCAGCTGTTGAGAATCTTATCACAACTATGTCAACCATGAGACAAGAAAAAGGAAAATGGAAAAATAATCCCCAGTTTTGGATGCATTCAGTATTCAAATGCTTCTGTAGCAGCAGATGGCTGAGATGTACAAAGATACTCCTCTTTGTAAGAGCACAATGGATATGCAGTGCCTATTAGAAACTTCTTCACAAAGCCTAACAAAGTCAAAGCATATCAACAATGGATTTTCAAGACTGATAAAGCAGAATTACAGCAACTGTAGAGCACAGTGTTTTAGAGAACAGGATGGGGTATTTGAATCTAACTCATCTCTTCCCACAGTCTAAACTAATCAAGCTTCTAAGGAAAGAGGTATTTTCTACCCACTAAAGAGAGTTACCTTCTTTTTAGCATCTCTATTTCCTTGACTTACTCATTATCATAGTTCCAGCAACTGAAAGATGGAGGAATTTAGTATGAACAATCCCAACGGCTGAAATAATTTGGATAAGCTCATTTCTGCATCTCAGGTGTTGCAGCTGAATAAAACTGAGGCCAGAGAAATAGCTTAAATGCTTCAAATTCCAATTTAACAGATACTTACTGGAGTAGTATGTTTAATAGAAGTCCTCAAAAATGGAAACTGTGGTGCACCTTGAAATATGTTATTAGATTCACAGAACAAAAACTAAATACTCTACCTCACCTCCCTTGCTCAGCAGTCTATCTACTTGTAAAGTATGTGTGTTGGACAATTAATAGCCTAGTTTAAAGCAACAGCATCAAACAGTAATTGGATGAAGGCAACTGTTCGGTGCCGCTAATATTCCCACTTTCCATTGTCATCATGCAAAAGTACCCTGAGCAGTGAAGCAACTCCATGGCTAGTGCAGTATTCAATCCTCCAGACTAAGTAAAATATAAGCCTTAGTACCAAATTAAGTGCTATCACTTTCACACCTGTAACATATTAATGAAGCTCAAGGATAGAGGATCTGAACAAAATACTTGTAGAACTACGATATACATGAAATCACTGACGTATTTCATATAAATAGCCTTATATAAAGGTCAAAGATGCAGAAATGGGGAAAGTATCATGCACTCCCGTACCTCAGTAACATAAGTGCTGGGTAAATCAGAGTGAGAATCCTCTTCCTGTTTCAGGCTGGTATCTGAAATCTCTTCCTCAGTTCTTACCATAACTCCATCCATCAGTTCACTGCTGTTCCTGCTGCTGAATTTGGAGGCATCATCCTCATTGTAGGCTGCCTGTTCTTCATCACCCAGCTTGGACTGATGGATATCATCTGGGAAAGTATTTGTTTCCAGGGTATCAGGAGGATCTGTCAGGTCAGCTGACTGAATATCTGAATCAACAGTAAGTTCTGCCTGAGTGACAGAGGAGGAGATATCTTCAGCAGCAACGGTGCGGATTATGACACTTGGCGTGTGGCACTGCACTGTGACATTGTCACTTGTATTTAACAAATGCTCTGGCTGTAAGCAGTATTTGCAAAAAGACACACAAACAAAAACCAAATAATGTCAGAGACTTTCCTCCAAGTTATCTTCAAATCTTTCAGCAAATAAAAGCAAAAGGATTCAAAGAACTCATTACTAATTGTAATTTAGAGTTTTACACATATAGTATGCTAGCCCAGATCATCTGTTGACCTTTCCTGGCCTTAAATGATGAATTCATAGACTGAATTTGGTGTAAACTGTTCTTTAAGTCACAAATAATCTAAACATGTAATATGAAAGAGGCAACTGTTCAGGTGAGGATCACTGTAGATTCAAAAGATCAGAGGTTTTTCCCAATTTTGCATCACTTTTGTTATTCAATCTCCAGTATGCTTCCCCTTCCCTCTCTCTAATAAAAAGTAATACTGTCACTACTATACAAGTTTTCAATATTCATTTGTGAGAGTAACTGGAAACATCAGGAAACTGTAGTATTTTGTTTTGCTGGGGGGCAAACCACCAGAAAGAGACATCATGTTCAGCCACAGTAAGAACTAAGTTGCTTCCTAAAGCTAACTTTTGATGCAACTTGCTTTTTAAAAACAATAATAAAAAAAAAGAAATTCTCACTCTTCATATTTTAAGCAAAGCAACAGTTATGACTTAAGAACTGCTTTGCAAATTCAACATGCCCATATAGGGGTCTGCATTATTATGTTCCTGTCCCTCCACTGCTCAAACTCCAGTCTTTTCACTGCTCAAAATACATACCGATAAGGCATGAACGATGATCTGTTCTGGGGAGGCTGGAGCAGCAGCAGCAGCAGCTGTTAGGGTCATGGTAGGACTAGTCGTCAGCGTTAAAGGAAGGCCTTGGCTTGAGCTTGTCTGTAGTAAATATGTACCTGGTGTTCCAGTCGGCTGGAGATGGAAAGACTACAAAAGACAACACAAGTTTAATACCTAAACACACTGCCTTCCTGGGCCACACTGAGCACTCAGAGCATGTTTGTTTACATGAACTAGTCTAACTGTAACTCCCCTGGAAAACAAATGAACAAACAAATCCAATCCCTACTGCATTGATTGCTGTACTGCACTCAAGAAGTAGAAAGAAACCCATCCATAACCTTAGACTACCAAGACAAGTACTAAGGCCAAGAGTTAAGCAGGACTGTATTATGCTGTACAACACCAGGTAAGAAAGGAACAAATTCAACTTACTCTTAACATTGAGAAGAAAGAGAAACTGTGCTATAAATTACTGAACAATGGAACTGAGAGAATCTTTACTTACTGGGAGGTTCCTCTGGCTCCATTATGTCAGACTTCAACAAGAAAACAATGAGTACAACGGAAAACTTCATAGCGCTAAGGCATTAAGACAGATTTAAAGCATTTAACTGTAATTCACGTTTTACTCCACAGCACTAATGAATTACACTTTCAGAAATACATTTTGCTTTGAGCTTTTAAGTTTTAGATCTCTTAACTTCCACTTTCCACTTGAAAACTGTTTTTTTGGGAAATGCACAGTTCCATAGTCTAAGAAGTAGCTGTGCTTCAAAGAAAAAAACGCAGTAACAAATATCAGTTCTCTGTTACTTACTGGAAGAATCTCAAAGGTCTGTAGTGTTCCACTGTTCAGTGTTATTGTCTCAGAGTCAACAGTAGCAGCAGGGGAATCGGTTGAGGCTGCAAAAGGAAGAAAAAGAGGAAAAATAAATATGCAAACCAAAATGTTTCAGCCCTGCAGAGAGCGTAACATACTATAATTACTACATAGCAGAGTACTGTTAATTCCAGTAAGAGGAAAAAGAAAACTGGCTTCAATCCTAATGACAAGATTCTCTGATTGGTACCCAAGATACAATACTATTTAAAGAGGGCATTCTACAATCCAAAAAAGGAAAAGAAAGTATGGTTTTAGTGCACAGGGATAAAAGCAGACTAATAAAGTTATCTGAAGTGATCTAATTACTTTTTGGTAATGAGATTTGTAAGAGGTTCTGGTGTAATAATATGCTTTGGATCATGTATAACTTGTTTTAAAATGGTGTCAGGTTTAATATTGCTATATTTCCCATGGACCTCCCTCCCCCCCCCCCCCCCCCCCCCCGTATTTTTAACCTTTTCTGCCCTTCACAGTATGTCCACCACTGATGAAACGTCAGATGCTCCACAAGGTATTTGCCTACCCTGTGTATTATGATTACAGTGTATAAAAGCTGTAAGTATTCTTACTACAAGTGTGTAATTATTTATGCAATTATCTCCATGAATTCTAAAAGTAACGAAGAGAAGCACTGAAAACAGTTTACATATCAGACATTTCAAGATCACCAGGTCCAAACAGCTCATACCCAAAGCTTTATATCAAAAAAACTATTCAGAGCTGTAATCATGATTTTTACTTAACTCTTAAAAAACTCAGAAGTTCCAGGAAGCTGGAGGCAAATTAATACTTTGCCTGGGATTATCCAGTAATTCCATAAATACCGAAAGGGCAAAAGACCTACATGACGACAGCAGTGCTCCAAGCACTGGAAACTTGGCCATCTCAGACTCTGCAGCTTCAAAGTAGAATAATTTTGGTCTCTTAAGATGATACAAACTCCGATTTTGAAGCTTTCATTGTTGGAGTGGCATGTTCAAGGGTTCCTGCTGCAGATTTCCTGGCACTTAGTAGCAGACAGCTATAAAGTGTGGCTTGTCAGTTACCTAGCCAGTTATGTTCATAAAGCTTACAACAATTACCTCTTTGAAACCTTGAGCCTTCTATCAAATGCAGCTGAAAGTGGCTAATAGGTTCAGCTCTCATGGGATTGGGAAAGACAGAATACAAAATTCACTTTGATTACACAAACAGAAATTCTTCAGGAAAGCAGACTAAAATGGGGAAAAAGGCTTGTTAGGCAGACAGGGGTAAGTGACATCACAAAATAACCATTACAGGATTCAATTCAGAAAGGACGAAGGGTTACAGAATACCAGCACATCTTGCCTGCTCATCAAAACCCAATAGCTTTGACCAAGCTTGGTTCAAAGTCTGAGACTACTGACGTATTACGTCAGATAAAAAGTTCTTGGCTTGGTATTGCGCGTCATTCCAATTAAAATTTAAACCAGATAAAATGAAGATGGCACTTAGTAAGTAGATTAAGATAGGCTAATCTAATGAAATTATAAGCAGGAAATTGTTCACCAAATGCCTATCTAGTCATAGGCTGAAGAATCAATTCTTAGCCTGATTAATTAATTTTGTAATCAGCAAGACTGAAGCACTACATTTTCCTAATAAAATTCACAAGTGACAAACAGTGCAAAATTGTATACAATGGAGATGACAGGCTGCATATGGGGTGACTGGATTGGAGTGACTGGAGTTACTTAGTAAGATTAGTTACAAAACCAAGCAATAGGCACTACAGTCAAGGTAGACCTGGTAATAAATGTTTGATAATGAGCAAAGTTCATCCTTAAGACCGTGGGAAGCACCAACTTAAAAAAAAAAAATACAGTGGTTAGAGCAGATCATCAGCTGAATGTCAGTGTGACTCGGCAGCTAACACTTTCCAGAGTGTTTGTGCCTAGAAATAACTGCATAATAAACAGCAGGACTAGAAAAAACAACATTATATACCCTCCCTTCAGTGTCCTTCATCAGAACTTAGGGACAGCAGTGTATATATTTTACAAAAGGAGATCTTGTGCATGATATTTATTGTTCTGGACAAGAGCTACCAGAAGAAACTTCAGGAATAAACATATACACTGTGTCTGCATTAGGAGGCTTGTGTACTGAAGCCTTTTCAAAGAACATGTTATATGGCAAGCTCTTGTGTGCATGCACACAGACAAGACACCTACAACCCCTATGTCCAGGCACTCCAATTGCAGCTTCTTGGTACTATTGCCACAGTAATACCTTCATTTGCCTAACAAAGTTAGAAATGGGCAAATGGAATCCAGAAATCCTTAATCTGAAGTTACAGCAAGACCAACGCAGAATTAATAAAATTCTCTAAGACATGCCCACTCCTCCTTCACCATCTTAACATAAGAAAGCTTTAGGTTTCATTAGAGGACATCGAGTCGTTCGTTTCAGCTACTTACAGACATGTGTAATCTGGACTGGAATCTGCAAAGCTGCCACAGGGCTTGGTGCGTTGCCTGCGTTCTCCTCTAAGCGAGCCACTCGAATCTGCACGTGCTGAACCCCCGAACTGGAATTAGTGTTTGGTAATCCACTTCCAGATTTGTTCTCCGAAAGCTGGTGCCCTGGATTGTTTTTTTGGTTCTCATGGAGTTGTTTAAGACCCTTTATCAGCACTGAGAGAAAGAATACTCACGCTAAAGCATGTTGAAGAAGCACATTTGAAATGCTGCATGTGAGATTTATCCAAGATGGAAAAAGTAACCCAAATCCTTCTGAATTTGGAACCTAAACAATTTATAGAGATATATCAACTAGAAACTTAGCACATACATAAAACACATTTATAGTCAACTACTGGAGTGAACTTCATTTTCTCAAGGAATCTAGACATTTTAGGATGCTTGGGAAAAAAAAAAAAAAAAGAAAACGTCATAAAATTTTGGACCTCTCTAAAAACACATATAGTATATCTCCAAGCTACAGTCAAGTTCCAGTATCATTAATTGTGTAATGCTGCTATAAGAAGTAAACCCTCCAATCTTACAAAACATGGAAGTGGATTTGTTCAAGAGGTTGACAGAAGTGTCACTGGAAATAGGGAGGAAAAGAGAATTAATCTCGCAGTGGCTACACTACAATTATTTGTCTGTGCATGAAGTGGCCCATTACTCCAGTAAAACTGCCCACCTTTCTTCCCTGTGATCACTTTGGTCCCACTGAGGGAGTGGTTGACATATATATGGTTACAAAAGCTGAGGCCTCTACTTTTCTAGCATTCAATACAGCAAACTGTTTAAACATCTCCCACTCTTGACACCATGACATTTTGTCTGGGAAAGAGAGGGGAGCTTGTTGATTCAGTGGCATATTTATATTATAGATTATTTCATGCAACAACTGTCTATTAATGTATGGTAAGCATAACAGAACTACCCTCTCAATTGCAGCCTCCGGGCATGATTAATATATAACCACACTGACGACCACAGCAAAAGTGTCCATTAAATTACACCTTTCATTATGACATGACTAATCTCTCTGAGCTTAGTTCCTCTCCCCAAGTCAGAGAAAAGGAGGGCTGAAGGTCACGGAGACTGAAATCCCCTTTGTCTCAGGCACTAGTTTCTCCAACCAAGAATGAGAAAATGCTATGAGACACCTATTTGGGGAGCTTTATACTCCCAATTCCTCCCCTCATCTTCACTGTGCAGCTAGCTGTAGATCTACCTTCTGTCTACAGCTAAGGTTCAGCACCTCACACAGATTACATTTTAAAGGTAACAGATCTAACCTGAGGTGATACTGCTAGGCTGCAGATACATATCCTCTTCCACCTGAAGAGGTCACTGCCCTCCATACCAAAGATCATCATCATCTGAGATCTGCCAGCTGAGCTGCTTAGATACATGCTCTCACTTAAGCCAAAGTGAGGGGAGTTGGCAAAATCTACAGTTTAGGTGTATACATCAGCTTGGCTTGTTTCGACTGAAATACTTAAGAATTGCTTGTAGAAGCAATTCAGCCAGCAGATCCAAGGGGCCAGTAAGTTCCAGCAAAGGAGCAATGTGCTCTTTGGCCAGCAATGCTGTAAGTAGACAACAAAATACAGCCTTATTCCTCTGATATTTGTGAAAGGAGCTTTCAGAAGAGAAGTGTGCAGATAGTACATTACCAGGGAATGAAACATCTTTGTGGTTTGCAATCTGTCTTTTAATGGTCCACCATTTACTCCGAAGCCACTGTGGTGAGCGGACACTACTCCATCCTTCAGCTAGTAAATCCCAATTGATGTCATTTTCATCAGAAACTTCAAGTTCCGCTATCCTGGCAGAATACAGAAAATATTTACCTGTTAGAAACTACCCTCCAGACTGGAAAGGGTGTTGCACATCTCCAGTCTTGTCACACGTAACAGCGGCAAAATGGCATGCTAGTGAATAGTCCATCAGAGCTCATGAATTGACACAGGCTTCCAAGGCGCCACGCTGCCAGAGGTCAAGCAGAATCATAAACAACAGAAGATGGACTAGACCTATTAGATGATCCAGTCCATCTCCTTGCCATGCAGGATTATTCTCCTTATTTACATATACATTAGGACTTTGATCAGATTATTGTGAAGCATTCCAAATGATGGTACTTGCATCTTTTCTCTTTGGAAAACCATTCCCCAAATACATCTCCAAGGCAGGAAATACTTCCTGAGGTTCACTCTGAACTTTCACTTAATTAATTTCATGTTATGATATTTACTTCTGTTTTCTCCTAAATAACACTCATCCGTCCTTAACACAGATTTTTGCCTCCTCTCAGGTGCTTCTTAGCCAAAGTAGATAAAGTTAACTACAGTATTAAACAGTTCCTCATAAACCAAACCCATCAGGTTCTCCAGGTAAGGGACAGTCTTCACATAGTTTTGGCAGATGTTATGCACACACTGGATTCTACCAGAATCTGTTTGAATACTATAAATATCTCTGAACTGCCTCCAGCTCATCTGTATGTGGAACATATGAAAGACAGGTGAACAACGAGAAGGGAAAAGATTTTTGTGGAAGTTAAGAAAAGTACTCTTCACAAACCAAGCAATAGCACTGAACACTCTTGCTAGCTTAAAAAAAAACAAACAAAAAAACCACACTACCAAAACCAACCCTGCAGGATGAGTTAAGCCTATCTGGACAGACCAAAACAGATACCATTTGTACAGAAATATTAAGAATTATAACCAGCACATTCTGAAATGTGGAATCACGTTCCTCATTTTGAGTTCATGTCAAACAGCTTCAGTAAATTAGTGAATATTGCTTTGGAAATAATGCTTAGATTCTCTGGATGTCTTGGCTTTTTATTCCCACCCAAAACTATCAACCCATAAAAATCCACTGGCTAAAAAGCCTGAGGTAAAGGCATTCAAAACAGCAGGAGGACTGGAGAGAGCAAAAGATTTCCAAAGTTACTACCAGGTTGCCAGTTCAAATGTAGTCAAAGATGCTGATATCCAATCAGTGTTTGGTGGCCTACATGAAATTAATTTGCAGTCTCAGTTTAGTTCTTTGTAGACAAGACGTCCACATCACAGAAACCACCACCACACTTGACCCTTGTTGGTCATCTCAGCAGAGAGGCCAAGGACTGAATGGGCAGGGAGACTGAACTACCCTCCAGTTAAGGGTTAAAGCGCATTGGTGGGGCAATGTGTGGGAAGCTTGCACGGTCGCTGCCTGTGCTGTACCTTTTCTGTGGAATAAAGAAGACTTCAGTCTCCAGGGTTTTCAATCTGACACCTTTCACGAACACTAACATTCACTAAAAAAACAAAAAACAAAAAATATGTTCAATAATAAATCTCTGGGAACTGTAAACACAGCAGTGATTTTTGGAGGGTTCTAGAGTTTTTAGTGTCTAAGAAACCAGCAAAATGGACCCCAATGGAATCCTGCTAGCGTCATGTATTACAAACCTTTAAAAGTAACTAAAACAACAAACCTCAAGATCAGATTTATTTCATCTTCCTTGGTCCACTCAGTGCCCCCACTCTGTTTCCAGTTGAGATAGTTGAGCCATTTAGAGCGGCATTGCTTTTCAGAGCGTGTCCCGACCCGTTCTGCCACGGCAGCCCATGATACACCTTGTGTGACAATGTCACCTGGTTCTGTGCTAGTTAGCTCATGCACTACTTCTGCTAGTCTTTTTTCTTCTTTCTCTGTCCACTTTCCTGAAAGAGAGAAAAGCCCTCCAACTTAACTAACAGGAGATGCCCTCTGTTCTGCTCTGTAACACGTCAACAGACAGTTAGCTTCAGTGCCTTGTTCTAGATGCAAATATTGACTTGTGAAGAAGATATAACTGTTCTTACTTACTAACAATTTATATTATATCCATTCTTGATTAACAAATGCATAATTCCATCATTTTGCTGCCAAGTTTCTTTCTCTTCTCTTCCTCTCACAGATGAATGAAGGCGCACAGAACTTACCAAAATACTGACCAAAGCAAACTGGTCCAAGCTACCTGAATGGTATTAGTTGAAGTAAATTAACCACACAGCAATTTAGTATTCGGTAATGGCATGAGGTCTGACTAAACTTTCCCTCAATTTGAATATATGCACTACAAAATAAACAATACTTTACTCCTAAAGCGCACCCGTCTCTTAATTGACAACAAATATACAGTGTATGTTTATAAACATCAAACACAAGGGAAAGTACTTTTTAATCGACCTCAATAAAATATGCTCCAGTAGCACAACATACAATGGAAAATGGACTGCAAAAATAAACTGTGTTCTGATCTTTTAGAAGTGAAACTGGAGAAACCTATACCAAATGCATTCTAAAAACATCCCCAGATTTCACATTGCAAGTTCCTCAGTTCAGGCTTACAAATCTCTGAAAACACCATTGACAAAGGCAAAGGTGACAGAGTTTTAACTAGAATATCCATTACTGACACCAGCATTTACCTCACCTGTGTTGCAGGTATCCTTCATCAATCTACATCGATCTTTTACAGATGAAGCACTTCTCCCCAGTGCAGCTCCTATTGTGGCCCAATCGTTACCATGCTTTATTCTCAGCCTAAATAGAAACATGCTCATTAGCACTATATCCAGTTATGAGTTTACCAAAATATCAAATGCGATATAATAAAAACAGGATCAATGTGCAGAATGGCGAGTCACTTGATAATACAGTATTAATACTTTCTATCATCACTGCTGATTTTTCTATGTTTCTAGAAGCCTTTGGGCCAGCTAAACCACAGGATACTCACTTACAAAATGCTTAATATCTAACTGCCTTGCAGGAACGTTGTGAGGCTTAATAACTGTGTTAAATACATACGAATGTTTAGATAAACAGTCAACATCCATTCTACACAAGTTCCTCAGGGTTTTCAGATGGTATAGAGATCACTTGAGAAATCCAAATAATGCCCAATGAAAACCCAGGAATCCTACAATTCAAATCAAGCAAACCACTGCATAATCCCTTTCATAATTTTAACTATTATTTTCCTCCCACAAATGACAACAGGTTGCTTAACATGTTGAGCCATGGCTACTTTTGACACGTGGAACCAAAGGCACCTTGTGAATGACACAAGCCAGCTAAATTGATCCAAACATATCCATCAACGCCATGAAATACACTCCCTTCCTTCCTTCAGTCCAACCTGGTTTCTTCAAATCGCTCAACACTGGAAAGCTGCAAAAGGAGATAAAGTCTGCAGCCCCTCCTGCTTCATCTATCGGGTTCACAGTCAAAATCAAAAAGCCTTGCTGACTATTTATGTCTCTCTCTAATACTACATAAGGGAGATCCTACCCTTGACCTACCACTTTCCTTAGAAATAACCTTTGCTCAGGTTTCCTAAAGAAAGGGAATGTCTGTTTTTCACAAACATAACTGCAAATGTTGACTGTGCTTGTTAAAATCTGAAACATCACTAGTTCCAACAGAAGGCTTGCTTTAGAACTTTGTTGCATATTGCTTACGTCCTGAATACACATTAGAAAATATATTAAAAAAGAAATTCAAATGTAGTTCAATTCTCTTCAGATTAATTTAGTGACCACTATTTTCTGATAGAGTTGGAGCAGTCAAATATATTTGCAACTTTTCAGTGATTTCACATAACAAAACCTGTTAAAACTACTCAAGCTACTAAATACAAACAAGGTAGCATGACCTTGTTAATAATAAGACTTACTCTTTAAGCTTTTCAATTTCCTCAGGAGTATACCTAAGCAGCAGGTAAATAAAAAGACATTATTTTAAACAGGAAGCATACAGCATAAATATTTTTGTTTTACTAACCACACAGTACACATTTAGTTACAACAAGAGATTAAGGAATTTCAGCTCTAAGAACCAATCTGACTGAATCCTTCAAAAGAACGTGAAGAGCAAATGTCATTTTCCACATTAGTGCATTTCTAAGGTTATCTGGTCTAACATTCCTCTCATTTTCCAGCAAAATTCCTCATTCTTGGTCATCTTACTACTAAGAACAGAATTAAAATTTTGTGTATTAATCTCAAAAACCAGCTATTTTTTTCCTTCCTCTCTCAGTTCACAATCACCATAAGGCTGACTTTCCATTAAAAAAAAACCCCAGCATTGAGAAGGTATTTTTAATTTTCAACTACCTTTAAAATCTAACATCATTTTCAGCACTTCTGGATGGCGCCATACCCACTGCTTTACAGATGGGCAAACTAGGGACACAGGGATGAAGATCAATTAGCTCAAAGTCACAGTTCCAGAAAGAAACAACTCCTCAGCAGATCCATGCTTGTGTCAGTCTTCTAATCATATCAGAATTCTCTGCACCTTTGTTTTCATTTTTTTGTTGTTTGTTTGTGTTTTTTAAGTTGTGGATACCATCAACTTAACACAACAATTGTCAAGGTTGATCTACGAGAATCAGCAGATGTGACTTATGATTAGCAAAAGCTAGGTCTGTTTGGCTAGAACCTTCTGTCTCACATATAACATGTCAAACATTAAATATATGACCCTACTCATACCAATAAAACCATGCAGCATTAGAGGTTTTCATACTTTCCAACATGGTTTCTGTCATCATACATGCGAAGAACTCTTCTATAGACAGCAAAGAGAGGCCGATTCAGACCCCAAGCTATTGTCCTGTAGAAATCTTTTCTTTCATCTTTTGACATTTCAAATATAATTTCAGTGGCATCTTTTATTCCACGGGCCTAGAAGAAAGCATTTAAAAAAAAACAAAACCAACCACAAACAAAACACCTTAGATAAAGTCTCCTAGAAATCAAGAAGCAGAACATTTAAGAACTAAAGCCTAGCATACTATTATGCAACTTTCTATGTATCTCAAATACTACCGTCCAAAAGTTAAACTGAGTATTTATGAATTAGCTACTTCAAATACAAACCCTTGAACACTAGGGGGTTTTTTTGTTGGTGGTTTGGTTTTTTTTTTGTTTTGTTTTTTACACCAGAGTCCAGGTAGACATGGAAGCTCTAACTTTCATCCACATTAAAAAAAAAAAAATCTGTCGAAATGTATATTTAAGATCAAAAACTGAACTGTCATTTAGAACATCATGGAAAATACACCACAGTGGAATTAGCCTGGGGTCATACAAGGGAAAGTTGTCAAACAGTGCTATATCAATTTATTACATAATTTTAGATATTCCTTATCTGAAAGCATTTTTTTTCAATTAAACTACTCTTCTTGTTCTGATGGAAACTCAAAGTGAATTCAATACAAAAACACTAGAGTTAAGTATAAAAGGAAAGTTTTAGTTTAACTTCAGCTTAAACTAAAAATCACTGTATTTCAATTATTCGAAGCAGTACAAGAAAGCAGATAAATGGGAAAACAATGAATCCAACGAGTTATCAGTAACTCAAAAAAGTTATTTAGCTAGCTTAAAAAAGCTTCTCTAGATTTAAAAAATAATATTACCTATGAATGATTTTGTGGCAGACATCCTAATACACATGTGGGCAGGCACACTTTCTACAACTAATACCGAGGATTTTTATACCAACAAAGACTAAATTCAGGGCTTTTTCTGATCCACAAATGAAGGATTCTGAACCTGTAGTACCCAGGCTATATATTCTCAGCTGTAAGGGCTCAGCTCAAAAATTCTCAGCCGTAAGCCTACCACAAATATGACTTATGGGCAATTATCACTCTCAGCATGTTAACTGCATGTCTATTTTTACACTGAACTCTGACACCGATATATTAAGGGGAAGAAAGCAGATACAGGCATCCTGTCAGCATAGTAAACAAACACAGATATGGCATCAAAGAAGTCTGGAAGTTGTATTCAATGCTTCGTAAGGAAAATTATCTCTACGACTAGTGCCATTTTTTTCGTCCGCCTTCATCAAAGGTTTCATGAGTGATGCATATTCAGAGAAAGAGATTAAGCCAGTTGAGCATCCCGACATGAAATTTTAAAATGGGTTATATTCAGTATGCAAATTAAAAGCAATGTTATGTTCAGTAGTCTTAAATCCTGTGTATGGATACAATTTTCTCATGTATTTCAAATGAGTAATGACCATTTCTACTACAAACTGATCAGAATCACTTATTGCCTATTCTGGGAAGTACTAAAGAAAGTTGGTTTCTAGCAGGAGCTGCATCACCACGCTGACTAGCGGATAACATACTCCAACACATACCTTTAAATAACGCTCAATGTTACTCATCAAAATGTCAATTTCTTCCTTTGACCACATCCCTTGCTTCCACTTATGGCCTGAAAATAGAAATGACAAACTAATTACTGAAGTGAAAGTCAGCAAAACAACAAGAACAGAAATATCAGAAAACACAACCCTCATTACTGCAATGAACAAAGAAAAGAGTAATTTTAGCTACTTTAACTAGAATTAATTTTAAACAGATGTTATTTCAGAACTGATAAACAATCCCTAGCAACCGTCCACTAATGTTTAAATAATGTGTCAGACCCCTCTTTCAAAAACATGCATTTCTTCAAAACAGAACACGAATTCTGTATGTG
This sequence comes from Haliaeetus albicilla, assembly GCF_947461875.1. Classification (NCBI taxonomy): domain Eukaryota; kingdom Metazoa; phylum Chordata; class Aves; order Accipitriformes; family Accipitridae; genus Haliaeetus; species Haliaeetus albicilla. Next base: position 8,504,987 of record NC_091496.1, read on the forward strand.
CTGTCAAGCCACACTTTCAGGCTATCTCTTCAGCCATAAGTAGAAAATTTCTGTCTTTAAACTGACAGCTGAAATTTCCACGCACGCAAATGATTCCAGAAGCTGGGACTTAAAATGTGACTCATAATACTACCTGAGGAATTGGCAACAACGTGGAGTTCTCTTATATGCCTTATCACTTCCCAACATGTGAGTAGTGCTACCTACTGAGAGTGCTTTTCACAGAGGTAAATCTCTACCTAGTCTGTTTTGACAAGCTGGTCCCTATCTCTCTCCTTCTTTTGCACTGAGAATAACGCCCAGTGGTTACAGTCAAGACTGATGGCGAGTGTTTTACTCCCAAATAAAAGTGGTAAACCAATAGAAACAAACATGTTTTGTCTCCGTCTATGCCCTTAGTAACTACAATGCCACCTAAGCTTTACAAGCAAACCCAATCAACTTTATTCAGAGAGAAAATTTCAAACCTGAGGTCTATCAATAAAACATTAAAACGTTCCTACCCTAAATTTATATATATATATATTCCTCTTTTTTCCCCTCATGCTCATACCATACTTAATATTAACAATTGCTTATAATTAAGATTACGCTGGTGACCCAGTTTACATACTGGTGTGTGCTGGCTATCTGCCCATCTCTGCTCAGAAAAATCAGGGTACTTCCTTCTCAGCCTGCTAATTACCAGAGCTGAGGCAGAACACACCAAAGAGACTGTTTACTCAAATCCAATTATAATGAAAAGTACAGGCATTATTACTAACTCTATTGGAACTGACGGGAGAAAACTCTTCCCTTGTGCCTGATGGCTTCAATCGCTTCTTCCAAAGCTAGAGACATACCAACAATCTACTACTGTAGCTGTGATTCACACCTCTACCCAAGCATCTGAACTGACTTAAAGGGACACTGCTACTCTTTACTGGCAATAACCTTTAACACCCAACTATTTTAGGAAAGGAAGTATATTTTGCACTTCACATGTTTGCATATTCAGTGCCAAGATTATTATAACCTGCCCACAGGTCATGAAAGAAAGCATTATCAGGTGGAGACTGTCAGGCAACACACATCAAATTCTTAGCTACTGTAAAAGGAGATGCATATAGTTATTCCTCCACAGCTGATCTCTATAACAAAACATGGAGACCCCAAGAAAAGTTCAGCTCGTATGGATTCTCAAATATTTTTCTTGGCATATTTCACTGGAAATATCTTCCTCAAATTATTAATCTCTTAATTAGAATCACCAGATTTAGTGCCCTCATTCATTCACAACTGTAAATGCCACTTGTGATATACGCTCAGTTGATACGCCTGTGAGACAGCTACAAATGCAGTAAGTTTCTAATATATTTAACAAGACACACGTCAAACATGAGGCCACCAAGTCACATGAAAACAGTTATTTATCTCTCTGCCAAATCACCAGTACATACTCCTCCAGTCACAGCTGAGAATGTGCTGCTCCCAACCCAAGTCCTCTACCACTGGCTACTGAAAAGATCATAACCTCTGTGCTTCCTCTCACCCTAGAGCACAGGAACTGTAGCAACATGATTTCTCACTATTTCTACCCAGCTGCCTTCAGTGCTGTGATGTAAAGGGATCTCTTTGCTATCCCATCCCTGCCCCACTCATTGGACTGAATACTGAAGAGCTTTGAAGCCCTATGAATCTAATAAATAATAAGGACAGAGAAAATGGGGAGAAATTACTGGCTGTTAGAAGCAACTGTTAGTGCACACTTGGGACCACTGAGTGGTCATTGACATAGTTACTCAGCTCCCTTTCTCTGAATTTTCCACATCCAACACCCAGGTTCTACATGCCTCACCCACATTTTTTCACTGACTCAGCAGTATACTCAGCTCTCTGGAGTAGAACTCACTGGGTAAGAGATCATTTGCTTCTGTGAGAGAAAACCATTACTTTCTTTCCTAAAGTTCTCTAGTAAAAAAGGGAGTTGCTCTGGACTGACTGAAAAAGATTTAATTTCCCCCCCCCCCCCCCAGAAAAACGTAAAGTCAGGGTAAGAAAAATAGTAGAGAGACTGAGGAAACTGGAGAGACAACATGCCTTCATTTGATGCTAAGTTGTTTCTCTAGGTTTAGAAAGGCACTTCCCTGGGGAGGGCGTGGAAATAAAGCTCTAAAGTTCAGCAGCTACTACATGATTACGCAGATACATTTTGAAAAGGAGGAATACCAATGGATTGGTAGTTTTAGGAGTAGCGGTGATTATTTCAGTAGATCCTGGTCTGCATGATCTCTCTACTTCTGAAGCAACTCCATTGCAGAAACTGTTTAAGATGAATCACAACTGTGATGGGTTGACCCTGGCTGGACGCCAGGTGCCCACCAAAGCCGTTCTATCACTCCCTCATCCTCAGCTGGACAGGGGAGAGAAAAATATAACAAAAAGCTTGCGGGTCGAGATAAGGACAGGAGAGATCATTCACTAATTACCATCACGGGCAAAACAGACTCAGCTTAGGGAAAATTAGCTCACTTTTTATTACAAATCAGCCAGAGTAAGGTAAATGAGAAATAAAACGAAATCTCAGAACACCTTCCCTCTACCCCTCCCTTCTTCCCGGGCACAACTTCACTCCCGGATTTCTCCACCAAGCCTCCCCAGCGGCACAAGGGGGACAGGGATGGGGTTTACGGTCATCACAAGTTATTTTCTGCCGCTTCACCTCCTCAGGGCGAGGGCTCATCACACTCTTCCCCTGCTCCAACGTGGGGTCCCACCCACGGGAGACAGTCCTCCACGAACTTTCTCCAACGTGGGCCATTCCCACGGGCTGCAGTTCTTCACGAACTGCTCCAGCATGGGTCCTTTCCACGGTGTGCAGTCCTTCAGGCACAGACTGCTCCAGCGTGGGTCCCCCACGGGGTCACAAGTCCTGCCAGAAAACCTGCTCCGTGGGCTCCTCTCTCCACAGATCCGCAGGTCCTGCCAGGAACCTGCTCCAGCGCAGGGTTCCCACGGGGTCACAGCCTCCTTCGGGAACCCACCTGCTCCGGCGTGGGGTCCTCCACGGGCTGCAGGTGGAGATCTGCCCCACCATGGACCTCCCTGGGCTGCAGGGGGACAGCCTGCCTCACCAGGGTCTTCACCACGGGCTGCAGGGGAATCTTCGCTCCGGCGCCTGGAGCACCTCCTCCCCCTCCTTCTGCACTGACCTTGGTGTCCGCAGGCTTGTTTCTCTTACATGTTCTCACTCCTCTCTCCGGCGGCTGTTCTCACTCTCCCAACTTTTTTTCCTTCTTAAAAATGTTATCACAGAGGTGTTACCACTATCACTGATTGGCTCGGCCTTGGCCGGCGGCGGGTCCGTCTTAGAGCCGGCTGGTATGGGTTCGCTCTCTCTCGAACACAGGGGAAGCTTCCAGCAACTTCTTACAGGAGTCACCCCTGTAACCCCCCCCGCTACCAAAACCTTGCCACATAAAACCAATACAACAACATAGTAGCCAGACCAGTAAGTCCTGCTTGGAGGAAGATGTATTAACCTGAGCACAGATTAATTTTTCTCCTGGTGTACCCCCCTCTGACTGCAGCTTCCCATCTCCTAATCAGGCAGAAGTGCAAACAGAGCAAACGCAACTGCCTGCCCCATCTGTGCTGACACACATTATCTACAGCAGTTCTCTACCACAGCCACTAGAATCACTGTCACCACTGGAAGCATGGCCCCCTCTTCCTCTCCAAGTTTACCTGGAGTTCCAACTTTCTTCTTGCATACAGAGTGTAAGAGGGCCAGTGAAGACTTAATGCATTAGATCTCCCAGCTTTTTTAGAATCAGTCTTCTCAAATATCTTCACTAAAAAAGCCAGACCAGAGACTGCTTCATGCAACCTGCGAAACGTTCTGAAACATTTGGAATAGCTTACACCTTTTTACAGCATGGGAGAATTGCATTTGAAATATCCTACCTTTATTTGTTAGAGAATCCTTATCCTCTTTAGTTGTGAACCAGGCTTGACTAACAGCTGACACTTCTTCATTGCCCATTGGGGAGATTTCATCCAGCTGTTCATTCTGAAGAATCTTGAAAAGACCAATATGAAATCATCCAGTAAGATCTTCAGTTCTTTCTAGCACCTTGCATTTAACACGGAGGCATAACTTGAAGGAAAATGAAACCAGCACATCTAGTTACCTTGCTGACTGCTCAGAAAGTGACACTTTTTAGATATGGCATTGAAAGTATATTCACCTTTCTTAAAACACCTGAGTAAGATTTAGCGTCTTAACATATATGTGATACGAGAATTAATTAGATAACATTCCTTATCCTGTTTAATGTAGAGTGAATATGAAGAGTCTCACTGGCTTTGGTGGAAAGACAACTATGTCCAGCATCTCCAATTGAGACCTTTTAAACATGGTACACCCACAAGGAAAACTGTATGTAACTGTTAGGACTGGTGACAAGACAAAGCGTATTTAGGCCTGTTATAAAGCTGACTTCATAATCAAAGAATGACAGAAATAACAGATAAACTTGTCTTCTATGCAGATCACCACAGAGCAAATAATTATCAGTGGGGGGTTACATCTATTACTGTTTACTGTATTGCTCTTCGGGCAGTAAGTTACGCTACAAATAACCTCTTTCATATATAAAATGATTCAATTGCACTTCTACAGAACAACACTTTACAAACAAGATCTGTGCTCAAATACATTAGTTTAATGCTAAAAATAATCTTATTAATTTAATAAGCCCCATCTGCTATTTGTTTCCTTTTTCATTTCAATTAAAAAAAAAAGTACATCAAAAAGGTCAAATTTGAAGTTTTACTGTACCTGAATCTGAGTAACAGTTCCTTCATTAATCTCATCTTCAGCTACCTCAGTGGTAGCAGTCATGGTCACCTCAAAGCTCTGATCATTTTCTGAAACTTCAGAATGTACAAATTAGTTGTATACCTTACCCCTGTAACATTTTTTATGCAGGCTACAGGTTTTATAAATTGTTACCTTTGCACTGAAAATTTTAAAGAGGCCTTATTTGGTATTTACTTGTTGACAGAGTAAAATCATCAAAATTATTATTGACTGTTCCTCTTCATAAAATTTAAAGAGGGGTTTTGAAACCTTCAGTTTTACACTTGACTGTAACTAAGACCTCATGTGAAACAAATAAATAAAAAGTGTTTGATCTGGTGCAAACATTTGGCACTGTATCAATGCTTCCTTTCCAGCCCTATCTTCAGTATTATCCAATTACTAAAGTACAATGTTCAAATCTTTTGGCTGTATTCTTTTTCCCGTTTTCCTTCAACTTCAACATGATGATGCGTTTACTTCTAAGGAGTTTCTACTAAATTCCACCAAATAAACAGCTACTCTAGGTATTGTAAATTGGTATTTTAACTTCCTAGATCTGGTTTTGCCTCCCTTTGGGAGATTATATTGAACTATCTAATACTCAATTAACTCCCTTAAGACTAATTCAGCACGCAGCCTACCTCTTGTACAACAATCTCTACCTTAAAAAGACCATACATCTCAGTATTATAAAACATGGCAATACTAACTATACTGTTTGATCATTAGAAAAACCTAATTGCTCTTTGCAAGAGGAGAGCATCTAGTTCGTTGTTCATTCACTTATCCTTCAACTTATTCAATGCACCTGGGCCTGCAGTCCTCTATCTGTAAGGCAGGTTTATTTTGCCAGTACTGTATAGATAACAATTGCTGCAAAACCATCCAAGGTTCTGAGAAGTAAAGATGATACCCAAGTATATTAATAAAATTTGAAAATAAAACATGCAAAATATTCTACTGTGATCCAGAGTCCACTTTTTACCTTTACCAACAGAAACATTTGCTACAAGAGTACATAAACTTAAAACAACTTACTTGGAACTGCAACAACAGAAATGCATGGAGTGGAATCATCAAGGCCTTGATCATCCTCTGATAAGCAAAGCCTCTTGTGCGGAGGAGGTTCAGTGCTGTCTTCAGAATCTACTTCATCAGCTTCTAACAACAAAAACATACGCAGGTTACTTTCTATCAATGAAGCGGAGCTTTGGACCAAGTTCTGTTAACAAAGTGGACCAAAATACAAGGCAGAGGCAAATGTGATAGGTTGGTTTGGTGCTTTACTATTGCCCAGGAACTTGGTCTAAGTTATGGGCAATAACAGTCCACATGCCGCCTTCAACACACATTTCCTGTGAGATTTTCTTTGTAAATTCCATCCACAGTCCATTACGCACAAATAAACCCCCTAAGTCTACAGAAATTTGGGTACATGCTTGGTTCTAAGAACCCATTTCCACTGAAATAAATCAGAACAGCTATATCCTTGTTGGGCACATACATAAAAAATGTTGTGATTTACACCTAGTTTGACATTTAATCCTTCTTTAAACTGAAACAGAACAAATTGCAGCACAGTAGGCTGAATTCAAGTAGCTCACAGAATTGGGGGGCAGGGAAGTATGATGGTTGGATCAATGATAAAAGAAGAAAAAAACAACTGTGCAACACAATTCTATACCATTTTGAGGGCAATGAAGTATAAGGTTCCCTTCAGTGTCCTGAGTCAGTGTCACAGAGTTCACGGTTTCTACTGTCACTGTGTCAGACTCTTCTTCAACTGTGCTCATACTCAAGCCTGAAAGAGCAATATACAGATTACTTTTCTTCAGTCAGACTGCCACTTTGACCATAGTGCTGCTTCCTTTATCTCAAACAACCAGCACAAACCCCCGTAGCGAATGATGGGTATCCGTCTGTTCTTTCACATGAACAATTCCATGGTTTAAGACATTCACCTGCCTTTACTTTTCCTGCGCACTTCTATATCGCACAGGGTAACATCAGGTCGTTTCAAAGATACTTTTCCAATTAAAAATAGTCCCTAAACTCCCTATTCAGGAGCATTTGCAACCTACCGCTATTTTGTTTGGTTTTTTAAACACAAACTTAGGCTATTACTTTTCCGCATCTGCTATTTTTTCTTTCACTAATATTTGTTCCACTGCTCATTTAATAATATTACTATTATATAACCTAAAGCTAGCCAGGACTGAGAAATATTTTTGTAGTGTCACAAAACTCACAGCTGCACTATTTATAGATTACTAAATTGCAAAGTTTTAGTCTCCTTCCACACATGTAACTAAATGTGAAGCTAGTATTTTTTCTTTAGCATTGAAACAACACGAGCAACAGAAAAACTGGGTGCAAGCAATCACCAGTATAAAAAATTACTCAGGAAGTAAGTTAACCAGGAGAAGCAGTATACACTGAAGTCTGTGAACTAGAGCAAAACAAAGTGCTTCTGATGATCTCATTTCCACTATGAAAGTACTAAGAAGAAACCCAAAGCTTGCAAGAATTTCAATGTAAACTAGCACTATTACTAATCTTGAAATAAAACAAAACAAAACCCCACAAAAAAAGTTCTAATCCATCAAACGCAGAAATAACCTTTTCTGCTGCACAAGCTAAATGGAATCACATCAAAAATATCCAGGAACCTTGCAATGTTCTCATCAGTTTTGAGCACCTGGGTTTGGTGAGTCTTTGGCAGAGCTTTGTAAAAAGAAGATATCATCTATTTCTCCTTGAAGTGCTCGGTCTTTTTTTTATGTGTTTTCTCATATGTCAACAGCAGAAAAAAAATTATTTGTAACTTTTATTTTAAAGCCAAAATGCAGTTATCAACAATTTTAACTTACATTGTTAAAAAAATCATTGACTATAGCTTAAAAAAATAATAATAATCAATTGCAATTACATTACAAAGCTTCCATGTATCACGCAGGGATACCCATATGCAAGTGGAATTTACAACCTGGATTTTAAATCCCATGTATAATGTTAATAATATTGCTTCAGCAGGAAATGATTTAATTTTTAATCAGAAAACATGTTCTTTGGTATTGAAGATTCCCAAGAGCAGTGTTTTCTTGGAAGGATAAAACTACTGCCAGTCTTTCAATAAAATTACTTATCACCTCTCAAGCTTGATGAAGATTTGGCACATCTTTAAGCACATGTAGTGACTGATTCCTAGAATGAAGTGATATTACCCTTCTGAACACGTCAAAAATTTCAGATACCGTTGACATTTTACATCAGAGGGTTCTCAAATTTACTTTCATATCTACCATCAGCAACAGCTCCTTGCCACATGCAAGTGCAGGAGGCAGTAACTTCCTTGGGATTCATCTGCTTCTGAGTTTTACAGCTTCTGCCCTATCCTTTAATAGAAGTGATGTTGCTGCACGGCTACAGTACTGATTTTTAAGCACCAAAGGAGGCATCATTAACTCTAAAACATGAAGAAAGAAATCCAAAGTGTTATAGCTAAATTAGCCGACTGTAACTTCTTCAACTCAAAACTGAGTTATTCATTTTAACTTTCTGGGAGTGAACAAACTGGATAATTCTGGAGGGCCAAAAGAAATAGATAGCTTCTCTTTTTCACGTTCATATGTACTTTCCGAACAACTTCTACTACAGGGAATGCTGCAGCAAAAATCCCCAAAGTTACATGAAATGCCACAGAGGATTCTTCTTTAATTATACCTTAACAAATAGCAGTAACATTTATTTTTCTACAATCAGCTGAAAGCACTATTTTTCTTCTCACCACTATAAAGGCTTGAAAGACATGAAATTTATTTTTATAAAACACATTATGTCAATCACGTACTTCACCTAAAGGCGATCTAGAAGCAGCAGAAACTATAGCACCATCCACAGGAGAAGACCATTCTTTCTTTTTATTGAAAGAATACTGAAAACTGAATACAGAGATAGCAAAGCTGGGCCATTCTTTCATCAGTTACTCAGGATTTGCTAAGAATCAAAAACCACATTTATAGGATTAGGCTCCCAAACCAAAACCATAGAGTAATTAGGTTTGTCCGTTTGCATTCTCTCCCTTGCCAGTCTGCCATGCTAGAAGAGAAAAGAATACAGCATGCAAGGGTTCCACGCATCCAAACCTGGCGTTTCCATCAAAGGTGGGGAAGAAGCTACACCACCGTCAATAGCTGCTACCCTGTCACCTCCATACAGAGCTGTAACAGGACTCTAAATAGAAAACAGCTGAGGCTCCACGCCTAACAGCAGCCCTGATTCTTCTGATCAAGTTAGACATCTACAGTTGTCCGCTGGAGCTCCCAGGTACTCCTTACGAAGCACCGAAAAACATGCACAGCACATTGTTGAAGGAACTGTGATTTCCTAAGCAACACTCCTCAGCGTAACTCCTGGACTGAGCAGGGTTTTATAACTTTTTGCCAATCTCCCAAGAACAGTTTATCCCAACAGTAAGTGCAGGCTCTCCGGAAAAAACAATAATGCTTTGCGTCAGATACTTGAGATTTAGCGTATCTCAAGTCTTCTGAGTAAAATTAATAATAACCAAGCCTTTAAAAAAACTTAGGAAGAGCCAAATCTGTGATTTGACTGGAAAAATTCCCATCAAGTTTAATGGATATGGCCTTGGACCTCAACTGAAAACTGACTGCAAAGAACACGAGGAGTCAAGTCAAAGTCAAATGCATATTTTGGACATTATTTTTTATTCACTAGACTACATAAATACGAGAAAACTAAAGGAAATAAACAAACTTGTTCTTTCGAAATACATTTACACCAGGACAGGAGTGCTAACCCACGAAGACATGAATTAGTGACCCAAAGGTGAGGGGAAAAAAAAAAAAAAATCTCGCATAACTGCGGTGGTTCTTCTGTGTGAATAGCAAACAATCTCCAGATCTTATAAAAATCACTGCTTTACACTTAAATAACGTTGAAACTACCATGTATGCTGAAGACACATCCAATACAACATATGATGGGACCACCTGGAGTTTATGGTGAGCTCAGTGGAGAAAGCACAGTGCTGCTGCAGGAGACAACGCCCTCTGATGCAGACTTCTTTGATACTGGCTGCAGGGACACTGTACTCGGCCGATGTCCTTGATTTATCACGAGATGACAGCCGAAGCCAGGCTAAACAATGCCATACCACTGCAGAAGTCTTTTAGGATGTGCCATGCGAATTCTGTTTAATACAGACACCTGCACATCCAGTACAAGTCTGCTCTTGAAAAAGTTACATACAAAGTTAATGACAGCCAATGTTCCTTAATTAGTGAGAATTACAACATGAGTAGTCTCGTCACGTCCGAAGTATCACCTTCTTTTCCTAACTTCACTAAGTATACTTTTGAAAATGCATTGCTTTCTATTTAAAACAAAAAGCTCGCTTTAATTTTAAATGCATGACACAAGACTTTTCTTTAATCCTTGATTCAAACACATTCTTTATAGAAATACCAATCTACCAACTAATATTTTATATTCTGAAGGAGGGTGTCAGCTTGTGGGGGAAGGGAACACTGCTGGATGCACACACACTAACAGTGTGGATGCGCATTACGAAATGCAGCGAAGACAGCATAATCTTAAATTTCTAAGATAGCAGCTTAAAAACCAGTGTAAATTTAATAAGCACTTTTTGGCTTGTTAGATTTTCCGGTGTGTTCACCAAATCCCACATTTTTAAGAGTTGCATTACAATTTTAAACAGGTTTCAACATGCAACCAAATAGATAGGAAAATACTTCGCCTGCAAGAATCATTTAATATAGAATCCCAATACAAATTTTCCACTAACGCCACATAATACAGCAGTTCTTATTTATTTGGGAAACGTGCAGCAGATTTACGTACAAAAAACCCACAAAGCTGATTTTATACCACGTTACCAAAAACCTGAACATTTTTATACAAAATTCCTGTAATTCTTAATCATCTTCATCACGCAGATGGGCTCAATTATTCTGTGGGCTGTAAAAATTAAGCGCTTCTAAGAAATAGTAATTTTACCCTTGCAGACAGAATTCTGTCATTATGCCTAGTTATTAACTGAATGTTATGTCTAGTCTTCTGTGGACTGTTGTAAATCTTTTAAAATTTCTACATGAAATTGTATTAAAGGCTGTGTTCTCTGCACTGGGCAAAATGTAAAAGTGTATTTCAGTAAACCCTGTAAGAAGCAAAAATTGAAGTTTTTTAAGGGAGGCTTCCACTACTGAGGCATTTAACTGGAACAATCACATGGGATGCACTGGGATTTCAAGGCATTCATTCAAGAGTAACACAAAGGAAATAAAGTCATTAGAGGACCTCATATACCTCATATTTAAGGAAGCGTGAATGTTTAGTGTATTCCATACCAAGTCAATACTTCCAATACATAATCAGGAGTTTTTACTATTCAGCTAGTGCCAATTCTCTTATGCTATTATTCAACAAAAAACCGACTTTTCTCCACACCAAGTGGGTTCCACTCAAATTTAAAATTCCACCACAGAGAAATTGTCTTTAACAGCTGCAACAACGGATGTAAGAGGGGACCAAACCAGACAAATATCAAACAGAAGGACCCAAAGACCTGAGTTCAAGGCATACAAAGATTTATTAAACTGTAACAACATGAGATTACAGTCCTTTAGGAACTGTTACGTTCCACTCATCAGTGCTACTTAGAGAAGTGGGCCATCACAGAAACGGAATATATGGGAGACACAATAGGACAAACTGTTCTCATTTGCATTGATCCAAATTTGGCAGAACTCCATGAGTTCTAGCCTATCCATTGATATTTTAATAAAGAGCATTGAGCATGCTTAAATGTCACACAGGGGAGGGGGAAAGCTAAGTCGTAGCTCTTTTCAAAGAAAAAACACAGAAAGTTGCAAGGTTTCTTTTTCAGTAATAGAAAATGGCTCTCAGGCACAAGGTTATGACTATGGACAAAAATCTTGACAGGTATGATATGTACTAAAACAAATATTCTTTTTCCTTCATGTAAGTCCAGTTTCATTCTAAGCATTCCAGTAACTTCTTCACCCTTATAAACAACAGGGAGAAATTCAGCATGCAATAAAATATGAAAAATTGTTATCCTAACTGTACAAGGCCTAAGACTGATAAGCAAAGCCATGGCTCTGTTGCTTTCTGAGGCCAGAATTAACACTCATAAATAAGGAACTATTGGAATATGTAAAATACAGTACAGACACATGGAGGTCTTTGCCTCTTATAGACCCACCTTTTATAATTTTTAGTGGTTAAGACAAAAATTGGTATTTTTAGGCATTCTATTTATGGAGTTTTAATTACTGTTCAATCTTTTTTGGTAAGTCATAAAACATCATCTAGAAAGTTTCAGTAAGTGTCCAGAAAACAAGAAAGAAATTGTTGCCATTATTATATTCATGTGGATATTATATTCATATTATATTCATATTATATTCATATTCCATGGATTGATGGAAATGAGAATTTGAATGAGATGTGGCCATCTCATTGCAAAGCCTCCACCTCCTGGTTTTGCAAAGGGATTTTAACTATGCTGTCAAGAAGCCAACTTACATCTATGGCCAGAGCACTGCTGGCAAACAAAAAGCATTTTCCAGATTACTTCAACATGTAACTTACAACAGCCAGGTGGGGCTGAACAATGGTAACTCTGAATAAATACATTCAAATACTATCTGTCAGCAAAAGAGATAGCTAGTAAAAGTGCAACACGCTTCACTGTGCCCAAGTGCACAACCAAGAATAGAGAGACCTGGAAAAAAAAAAAAAGGCGGGGTGGGGTGGGAAGGAAAAAAAGGCTTGTCTGACCAGAATCCTCTATTTTGGCAAAACAGAGAGCGTAACTCTAGTGCAGAAAAGCCTGGTACCGCTTTTAGATCCCCTGATCTTGGCAGAGTTACGCATTTCAGACTCCACTCAAAAATAAAGCCCCAAGCAACCTCAAATCACAACTCTCGCTGGAAAAAAAAAGATGAAACAGAACAGATAAAAGCCAAAAGCTTAGGAAACCCCAACCGCAGACCCAGCGCGGGGGAATCGGGAGATTTACAGGCGCTCGTGCAGGCGGCCTTTTATTACAGACATCGAGGTCAGCGGACAGCACTTTAAAACAGAAACGGCACGCAAACGAACAAACAAAAGCCCCCCCCGACCCAAACCCAACCGGCACGCCGCCCCCCCGAGGGAACCGAGGCTCGGCGATTTCCAAGTTCTCCCCCATTCCGCCGCGCCCCCCCCCGGCCCCCTTCCACCGCTCCTCCTTGCGCAGCGCTCCCGGCGCCCGGCAGCGCCCCGGGGAGGCGGGGAACAACGGGCCACGGCCCGCAGGGGAGAGCCGGCGGGAGGCAGCGGCCCTGCCCCGGCCCCCGGCACTGCCCCCAAGGCGGGGGCAGCGCCCCGCAGGCGGCGGCTCCGCGCCTCGGGGCCCGCCTCGGCCCCCCGCCCGCCCGCGCCATTTGGTCCCGGGCCGCCGCCATTTTCCCGTCCTCTCGGCGCCCGGCGGCGGCGGCGGCGGCGGCGCGGGCCGAGCCCGCTCGCCCGCTCCGCTTAGCCGGCCCAACCCGGCCCGGCTCGGCCCGCGGTCCGGCGTCGGCCGAAGAGCGTGGGGCCGGATGATGGCCGCCTCCCCCTTCCTCCCGCTCCCCCCCCTCAGCCTGCTCCGCGCCGCTCCGCCGCTGCCCGGCCCCGTCGGCCCGCAGGCCCCCGCGCACTTACTTCCTGTTTTGGGTCCGGGCACTTGAGAAACCAGGATGGAGACTCCCAAGTACCAGGATGGAGGCGCCGAGCGGCAGCGAGCGGCGAAGGGGGGGGAGGCGGAGGCAGCGGCGGGGCAAGGCGCAGGCAGACCCGCGAGCCCGCCGGAAGGGCCCGCCGCCCGCCCGCCCGCCAGCTTCCGCCCCGCCGCGGCGCCACAAAGCGCACGGCGCGGGGGCCGCCGCGGCGGCGGCGCCACAAAGCGCACGGCCCCCCCCCCCCCGGGCCGTTCTCGCTGGCGGTGGGAGGCGGGAAGGGCCCCTGAGGGGAAGGCTCCTCTCTGCGTCCGCGCTTCCCTCAGGGGTCGCTCTTCGTTTCCCTCCTGCCTGATGAGCTGGGGAGCGGGGGAATAAAGGACAAAAAAAAAAAAAAAAAAAAAAAAAGGCGTATTATCAGGAATGAGCCTTAAAAACGGGAGCAAACGGCCGACGGTCTGCGGCTTGTGGTGCTCGCCGCCTCATGGAGCGGGCGCCTGCAGGCGCCCTGACCCTTGGCCAAAAAAAGAGTCACCCCCGCAGACAAACAGGGTAGGTCAGGGCAAGACGGGGAGCGGGATCCCCTGCCCGCGGTGTTATGTGTAAAAAGCCTCATTCCGCTTCTACTACAAGTCCCATTTTGGCTGCTTCCCTTAGGCGGTGGATCACCGGCCGCGTCCTCCCCCAGACCTTCTCAGGGGCTTTACGATGTGCCCTTGTCCCCTGTAAACAGCTTTTCTGCAACCCATCTTCGCGGGCTGTCAGGATCCCGAATCTGTTTGCGGGGCAGGATTCGGTTGCCTTAAACTTCTGGTGCCTTCTAACACCTTAAAACCCCCAAAGCGTCGAAGATGCCTGCCGGGGACTAGTCAGCACGACCGGGGGAGCCCTGTGTGCTTCTGAAGCAGCAACTGGAGGGAGGCAAGGCAGGAGAGATGCCCCGTCTAGTCTAGGATCGCTCAGACGGGGCTAGGTGACTGCGGTTAGGCAACTGCATCTTACCCGTAAGGTTTTGCGTCTCTTTGTTTGCCCTGAGCACGCTACAGCTTCGAGATGCTGGGGAGAACAGGGTCCTCCCTGCGTGACTCTTCCCAGGGAGTTTCTGTGGAAGGGAGCGTAGCAAAGCTCGGTTTCGCTGTCTCTTATTCTCGATTAAAACAAAGTCATGAAGAAAAACCGGGCATTTGCACCTGTAAAACGGAGGCTTGTAGTTGGGACATGGAAACAGAGGGGCTAAGACTCAGAATTGTAATGGGGAGACAAGGCAGGGTAGGGAGGAGACATTGCACATAGTTGTATGGTGGTGAAAGAATGGAGATGAAATGCGCAGCTGGGACAAGGAGAAGGTAGCTGGGATAAGGAGCTGACAGCAGGATTTATAGCATCCGTTTTGTTTGAAGCACACTTAACTCTGCTGTCTCTGCACTTGGTCTTTCTGGACACCAAACCTCAGGGATCTCAAATTCCACATCCAGTAGTTGACTTCCAGGGAAAAGTTTGTTTTAAGCACCCGGTGCCCTTAGGCACTCCTTGGCCAAAGTAGAGGTACAATTCGGTTTTCTAGGGCTGCATACAGCTGTTTGATTTGTGAACCCATGGTCTCTTGCAGCTCCCTGATGTTTTTTTCCCCCAATTTTTGCAGCAAATGGAGTGGGGATCCTACGTTTGCCTTTTTTGAAGTACATCTCTGTTTTGCTTTTTTTTTCAAGGTGGCTGTGGTCTTGCTTCAAAAACAACAGGATATCACTTGGTTGAGCTGTACCAAAATGCATAATCAGGAGATGAGTTGAGACTGTACCGGAAGCAGTAATTTTGACATTTCATATCTGTCTTCATCACATGAAATTTCTAGAAAGACCTCATGTAGTAAGTTGCAAACACGAAGGGGACTCATTCCATACCTTGCTTATTTTCTCCATATGTTATCCCCTCAGTTATGAGCTCCTTTCATGCTGGGTATAAAGTCTTTCTCCTTATTGTCTTTTTATCTTATTTATCTCGATGTACCTTATGGAAAACCATATTTAAACTGCAAAATTGTTACCTGCTTTTAGGTAGTGTTGTTGTTCTAGGATGTGTCGTAATGAGATATGAAGATGACAAGCCACTGCTGTCAGATCACGTGGCAGCACTTTGTCAACTGGGGCACCGGGAATTGTATGCCACCGTCCTGTGTCTTAGGCACAGATCTGCAAGACTTTTTTGCTCAGTTTGGGGGTTATGACCTCTGTGTCCCATTCCCCATTTGTACAATGGGAGTAATATCACTTTCCTGACAGATAGCTGATATAACCATGCTCAGGAACATTAACTTGTATATCAAGTTCAAGGTATATGTAGAAAAAAGCAATGACTGGAGTTCTCTGGTGTTTCACGAGCAGGATAAAATCTTATTCTGTAATGGACTCTTGTTCTGTGGAGTAAATGAGATTCATGCATCCTGAGTTGTCTCATGTTAAGGGAACAATTACATGCGTATATACCTAATTAAGTTGATGAGAGAATCAAACATGGAGTTTGCTATGGACCTAACAATCCCTTTTATAAAGTAGCAGTTGTTTTTTTACCCATACATCCAGTTTTCTTCCAGAGGACCTATGTTCCTGGTAGCCACCAGGTGTCTCTACTGCAGTGTGCTCTGGACCCACCAGCTGCATCTCAGAGACGGAACTTCTCTCCCTTTGCTGCGATGAAGTTAAAGCTAAATTAGCATTGCTCTGTAGGTACAGTACGCTCACTCCTCATCAGGCATTGGGGGAAAAGTGAGGCTGTGGCACTGGTCGATAAGAAGAAGACATGAGATGGAGGATCATCAACATGCTGATGACTCACCATGGTGCTCAGTAAATCCTGAAGGTAAAGCATGAACTCTTAATAATCCTAAATCTGATTACATGGACGGTGACAGGAAGTATACAAGATTGAAATCTTGGTGTAGATCCTTTTTCTTAATAGGAATAAAAAGTTTTAATCTGCAAGATTCAAGAGAAGAAAAGCAAAAAGTAGAAGTTAGAGAAGGCCTTGAATTATATGTATTAAATACTGGGACGTGGGCAGGGTGGATGGTGTACAAGATGACAAGCAGTGTGGCTGGCCTTAGTAGCTTGCTTTTGAACTGACCTGTAAGAGTGTGTATGGTGTAAATATGAAGTAAGTGACAGGAGTAGTAATCAATATGGGGAGCCCTGGAGCATGTTTTGATGTAGCTGGAAGAGAAGATCGTAGATCTTGGTTATATTATCAAATCCATGGGTTGGGGTATGAGCACATCACTTACTGCCTTTTTTTCTCGGCTTAGAGAGACTGGCATCCCAGGTGATGTGCAGCTAAGGGCCCCGGAGCAGCAAAGGCTGGTGGAGCAGTTGCAGGGGTGGGCAGATATCACGGATGAGCTGACACAAGGACCTCCCTGATGTCAAGTTAGAGCAATTAGCAGAGGTGCAGGAGATATTTTGCACAACTCTTTTATTTCTGTCTTTCTCATGTTAGCTGGCTGGGATCACAATACCTAAAACCCACATAAATTGCTTTAAACATTTAAGTCCTGCAGATCCCAGCAGGCAGTCCAAACTGCTAATCCTTCAATCAACCTAACCTCGTAGGACACCCCGGCTGGGAAGTTCTTTAGGCTCCTAACTTTAGTTTCCCGGGGATACATGAAGTATTTTTGTTCTGAGATGAACCTCCCATCATCAGCCTCACTGAGATACACTTTCAGACAAACATTTGGGGTGAAGCTGCTCCTTTCCCCTGGTGTAGAGAGCATAAACATCCCAATAGGTAAACCCTCTCCTGCAGTAGACAGGTACAGGACCATCCCCTGGAGCTTCAAAGGGCCTAGTTGTTGTGGGAGAAAGAGTCTTGAATTTGGGGGAGTTTTTACTTTATTTAATTTATTACCAGTTAGCACGAACTTCCATCACTGTTTCAGGTATAAAAGAAGAACATAAACAATCAAACAGACACTTAGGTAAAGATAATTTCTCCCCCTTCTGCAGGCTCAACTTCCCTTTGGTGCCCTCTGAGTTATGGTCAGGCCATCCCAGTGCCTTTGGTAAGGTGACAATACAGCAGGTTCTGGTCAAGTGTGTAAGAGTTTCTTTCTTCCGCTTTTTGCTTCTTAATGATTCTCCTCTGCTCTAGCCTGGGTCGCTGATGGGCTGCAGTCCTTCAGGGGTGTCCCTGCCCTGGTGTGTGTTGCCCATGACTGTAGTCCCTTGGGAATGCACCTCTTTGGCATGGAGCATCTCCTTCCAAGAGCACATTTCCAGCCACACATCTCCTCAGCTGTCTCACCCTTCGCCTGTCTTTTTACCTGTATCTCCTCCTTTTGCGGCTGCCTCTCTGCCTTAAATCTGCCTGAGCAGGGGCTCCACATGCTTCCCTGGTCAGCTGGTGTTGTGGCACACAATGGCTCATTTACAGCAGTTTCAGAGATGGCCGGAGCTCCTGCGAGTGGCCCAGTGCAGGCCATAGCCTCCTCCCAAGGAGGATCTCAAAGGTTTTGACAACTTCTGGAAGTTCACGTTATACATGAAATGATAAAATGCAGAAGGAACTACTAATTTCAGTGGACTGGATCTCACTAGGGAGGTCTTTGGTTGTATGTCTCTGCACTGGCATCCGAAGGAGCTTTGGTGCTCTCAGGGGAATGGTCGTTCTGCTCTGCTTTGGTACATAAGCTGTGCCTTGCTTAATGCGGTCTGGTGCACTGGTCCCAGTTCAGACCCTGGACTGGTTTCACGTGGTTTCACAGAAAGATGCTGTCACAAGTTGTGCCTTTTTCCCCAGCTCATTGCAATCCACAGCTCCAGAGGTTCTCCTCATTTGATTGCATGTATTTATCTGCTGTGCCCACTTAGTGTGAGATGCTCCCTCTGTTGCTTTGGGCTGGCAGAGCTGAACCACTGATTTGACCCGCCAAATGTTTGTTGCTGTAACTCCATCCGTTCCCAGTTGCACTGACAGGCAGCAGGGTGCTGAGCAGCAGTTTGGGATTCACATTTGAAAAATGCATCTTCATGTCATTCATAAAAATTTTTCTCCAAGCAAAAGGCAAGTTGACAGAGAAAAGCTGGACCATCTCTTGTGGATTATCCTCTGACTAAGCCTTTGTATGTGTTTTTTCCCATCCTTTCCCTAGGAACTGTATCTTTCTGTCGCAGACATGGAGATGTTAGTCTCTAGGGCAGGGAATTTCTGAGTGGAGGCAGCAGTTGGCACAAGCTGGAGGGAACAAACCCAGAGGGTGAGATACCTCTCCTCACTGCACTGTCCTGCAAACAGTTTGATTTGTGTTTGTTTATAAGATTATTCTTATTTACATAGATTTCTGTCTGTATAGATATGTATCTAATTCATATGGGTATTGCAAATATATTCATTACTTATTTACAGAAAAAATACATTTTTATATATAAACAATCTAGTATTTATATAACACTTGTTCATTTATATGCTCACAGTTTGGTAGGTGCTGGCTATGGAGGATTGCTCAGGCTTTGAAGAGCTGCCATGAAAGACAGAAATGCCAGAGAAAGAGTAACAGAGCATGGTGCGAGCTTGTGCAGCTTCTCCACTGCAGAGTGAGTGTCCTGTAATAAAAATTATTACCTTGGTGCCTGGCCTAGGAAGAATCCTATAGAGGGCGGTCATTCATTTTGAGACCTTGTCTTTGGTGGCAATCTTACGTATTTCCTCACTTGCACCTGAGTGAGGCTATAATGGACTGACCCACCATGAAAGGCTCTGGTGATATGCTTTGAATGCCTACTGTGTCACGTACCCTCTGTCAGAATCCTGGAAAGTATTAGAGAACATTAATATATTCAGGAGCCTCGATACACAGTCTGTGGAGCTGGGAAGGAGGGCATTTTCCTTTCTTTTTTTCCTGAAATCTCTACTGAGATGCCTAAATTACGATCACAGTCAGCCTAGGTGCATGGGCAAGCACACTTACCACCTGGGTTGCCACCTAGAGGTGCCCAGCTCTCCCCACAGACTGGGGCCATAGCAGTAGTGATCCCACTGAACCTAACCCAAGACTAGCAATGTTTGTGTTGATATAGCTAAATATGAAGAAGAAAAAGGAACAGAGTCCCAGAGACAGGGAGAAGAGGGCAAGCTGCCGTTAAGGTCTACATGGGCCTGAGCTGTCAGCGGCATCCGGATGATGCATTCTTCCTACTATAAAGTATAGCAGGAAGGAAGCTGTGCAATTCACAGTATCCATAAAGGATTTGGTGGCTGGAGGGGATATCCAGGAGAACAGGAAGGAGGAGCCTGTTTCTGTAATAGGGGTGTGTGGACAGTAGAAGAGGAGAAGGAACGAGGCCTCACAGAATCACTGGCAGAAGAGAAGGGAGAGAAAAGGACAGAGCAGATGGGAGGAGCAGATGGATCCCAGTTGGGAAGCGACTTACTGTGTGCCACCAAAATCAAAGGCGCTGATGGCAGGGGGAGGCATGAGGAGAGGGTGGCAAAATTTAGTTCTTGCTGTAGGAGGGACAGACAAAAGTGGACAGGTGCTTTCTGTGTGGCATCGTACGCAGATTGTGTGCAGGGGCTATGGGTGGGCAGGGGAGCAGCAGCTGTGTAGGGGAAGGAGGGACAACAGGAGGGACAAGAGCTTGTTCCTTGGCCTATGTCACCCATAAAATTCCAGTAATTGGAGCTGTATGGTCATGGTCTTGAACTCTCAGAGGAGCTGTGGGAGAAGAGTGATGTATTCCACCCTGGGAAAACGTGTCCTGTGTTGGAGCTGCAAGCTGATTTAGCTTTCATGTAGCTTCAGCATTTTGGCAGTGTTTGCCAAATGCTGCTTAACCATGAAAGCAATGACAAAGCTCCCATGCATTTGAAGGGGACAAAGTGTTTTCTTCAGGCACAATGTACCATTTATCATGTAATTCTACTCTCTGCTGGCAGATGGTGCTGTGATATATTCAGGAACTGGGAACCAGCTGCTTCAACTCAGAGGAGATATGAGCAAGCAGCATCTACTTTGTATTTTCATTCTGGTTTGTTCCTAAATTTGTTTTACTGTGAAATGAAATTCTTCTCCTCTTTGTTGTTCTGTTTCCAACTTTGACTATCTAAGCAGGTCAGCCAGTTTTATTTTTGTCTCTTTGGACTATCACAGAGCTGGCAGGCAGAACTCAACTCCAACCCCAAATCTTTCCATTGGAAGAAAAGCTATTCATGGCATGATTCCCCTCAATGTAGGATTTTCTTGTGTTTACAAAACCTGCCTTTTGGGCCCATGCTGGTCTGGGAGCCTCCCTTTAATAGTCATTTGGAGTTTCTGTCAGTAGATACACCAGAGACACAACCTAAACAACCTCTGAGGATCACTTCTGCCCCATTTTTTAATGTTTCTTTTTATCTTGCTTGCTTGATATGTGGCCCATTGCTGATTGTTTTTCTTGCAATGTACAGTGTGATTAAAGGTTTCTCTCAGTGGTTTCTTTCTGGGAAACAGCAAAAACCAACCCCAAACCATTTGCTATTGAAAAAAGAGTATTTGGAGGATTTAGTGAAGGGTGGGATGAGCCTATTTAATATCTAAATTTAAAGGTCTAAAAAGCTGCCGAAAAATCAGTGATAGACTTCATCTGCTTTCTAGAACTTCTGCCCGAGAGGTGCTTAAACTCTTAATGTGTCTCCTTGCTTAGCTTGAGAGGTACCTGGAGCCTTGCATCCATATTCTTGGAGAGCGACTGAAAATGATAGAGCTGAAGGTCAGAAGCACCAAGAAAGAGAATGACCCTATTCTGGCAGCAAGCACACTTGAAGCCAAACAAGGATTTCTGTCACTAGCCTCAGATTTCTCCAGTGAGGGTGTAATGTGAAAGTCCTACACACTCCAGGGAGCTGGGTGTGAGGTCCCCATTTTGTCCTGCCCGGCTGAGCATCAGGCTTCCTACCCTGGGCTCGTCCTCAGGCTCTGAGTAAGAAGAAAGGGAGCAGCACCCCCTCCCGCCTTCACCATCCCTGCCAGAATGCAACATGACTAAAATGGTCTGGGTTAAGAAAAACGCCCAAAATAGGTATTTTTTTGTTGTTTTTCTGCTCTGCCCTGGATCTTTTCAGTGACCCAGTTTTCAGCACAAACCCACAAAGCTGTTACAAAGCCGCAGAAGAGGGCTGCAGGACATGTGAGCAGAAGTAGTTGCAGGGGTAGTACCTTAGAAACTGCTTTAGATGGCTTCACCACTGAGGAGAACATGTCCGTGGACCCATGCCCCACACTGAGGAGGAGCCTGGACAGAGACCTGTCAACTCCCGGGGAAGGGATTGTGCCAGAAGCTCTCATGCAAAAAGAAGTGAGCACCAGTGCTCCTCTCACATTCTTCCCTTTTAATAAGAAAACAGTCTGTTAGGGACCCGTTCCGAGGTGATGGCCAGGTGGATGAGTCCTCTTAGAATGTAGGTGCCTAACATTTCCTGTAGATGCCTTACACTCAAGAAGAGACAGAGGCTAAATTAGGCAGACGAGATCATCCTCCAGAAACCTCCAGAGGCACTTTTCTCTTTCCTCCAACATCTTGAGAAACGTCTACATTTACATCAGAAGCACCAAGGAGAGGCCTCTGACGTTTAAGCATATCTGGGCCTCAGGTAGTAGTTTGCAAACTCAGCGCTTCATAAATAACATCAATAACATCAGTCCAGTCCTGCATGACCGAGTTCTTTGGATACATTTATCTTGCTGCTTGCAATTCCACCTGAAGCCACAAAGAGTCGAGGAGCCTTAGTGCAAGCAAGATTGTACCCAGTGCCAGTGCCCAGTTTCAGCGGTGATTTGAGGTGCCCATGTCCCTCATCTTGGGTCTCGCGTTCAGAGCAAGGCTCAGACATGCCAAGTGCTCTATAGAGTGGACTTGTGTGCCTATATGCCGATGCACTGATGTCAGGGAGGTTGAGCACAAGTGCAAGAAGTTCATCTCTTGGAAAATTCATTGCAGGGCGGGGCTTGAAACTCGAGCCACAATTGATCTATTTTTTTCCTATCAGAGATGTGAAAAAACTGGTGAGAATAATCTTAGAAGCAATCAACGCAGTAAATCAAATTTGGCAATTTACAGGGCAGTGGCCAGGATGACACTATCCATTTCCAAAAGTAACAGAGTGATATGTTTCTGGACCTTAAAGAGGCTTGTATTTCCATGCGATTTAGCAGAAATATGTTTCACATTCTAATCTGATTTCCTAGGCTAGAGAAAAAGTGACTAAATGAGCTGCTAATACTACCTGGCAGGTGTCAAATGACTTTTTGCTGTCTAGAGAGAAAACGGAAGAACGTATGTTCTGAACTCCTGCTACTTAAGTTAGAGGATGAAAGAAATACAAGGGTTTAAGTTGGAAATGAGATCATGCATTATGCCCTTTGGACAGCATGTAATCTGGCTAATGGCATCAAGGAGCTATATAAATAACTTCATTAAAATGAACTTGTTTCAAATGAGCTAAATAAATCAGTCTCATTTGTCAAAGAGCTGGGATGAAATAATCAGGTTAATTTAAAGCTGCTCGCTGGGGGGATGATTCCTGAATTTGTTCCACTGGTGAAACTGCCATCAGTAGCTTCAGTCACCAGTGGGAGCCCTGAGCCCAGCATGAAAATGCAGACTGGGCTTCCACATCTGCATTTTCAGAAGCCCCTCTCTTGTCCCTGTAGCACAGTCTCCAGAATCCCGTGGCTGAAGGCATGTGTTCCAGGGCATTTAAAGGATGGTTCAAGACCTAACAGATCTAAATCCTTCGCTGGTGGTTGTGAGGTGTTCACCCCCTTAATCTGCACTCTGCTGTCCGCTCTCTGCCCCTGAATGAAAGGTGAAATGAATTTTATGGAAAACTAATTGCTTTTGGTACCTACCCCTGCCTTGGTGGGAGGACTACATGGTGCAACAGGTCATTTCCCCACACTTAATTCAATGCTTTGTGCCTAAATTTTCCCTTTCTTCATTAAGCCCTTTGCTTTAGCAGTTTCTGCAAAGGTCAGAAGGATAAACCCAGTTCTTCAGGCTACAGATGGACTTGCTCCCCCATGATCCCAACAACCCTGAGCTTTCTAGGGATGAATAATTACCTGCTATAAACCCACTCCACTGCAGTGGAGTCAGTCAAGCTGTGCAGATTTAGGCCAACTAAGGATGTGACTCTGTAGAGAGTGAATGAGTAGGAAGATTGTCCCATCCATATGCAGGCTATCTGTCTGTCTTTTCTGGTTTACTGCAAACCTCAGATTTTAGATTGTGCTCTGATGTAACAGGAACTGCCCATATGCCATCATCACACATTGTACATCCCACCTTTACCATATGACCAGTTTTGCTCTTTGTTGCATTTTGGACACTTTTCTTCTACATAGTGGAGGGAAAGGATGAGGACATGGATCTCAAAGAAAATGAGTTTACAATCAGCATTTACAGACAGCCACAGTTCAAACAAAGGAGCGAGAAATTGATTCTTTGTGTTTATATCTTCCAAGATCAGAGTTGGGGGTACAGCATGTTGTGCTCTTATGCAACAACGCTGCCCTGAAGCGTCTGTAGCTGACAGCTATGGATTTATCAAATGAAAAACTGGACCGTGAATTCAACTTTCAGCAATAAAAAGCCTTTCAGCCCTTCAGCAGGATGTCTCGGTCATGCCCTTTGGTTGTGCTCCAGCAATGATCCCCCAGCTGAGGTAAAGGATTGTGCAAATGACTTCAGGCTGCAAGAGAAATTTCTCATTCCCAGAGTGCTGATTTATCCAGCTTGGTTGCTGATAGCAGCCTCTGGGCTACTCTAGCCCTGTGAGATGAAAGAACTTTAGGGCTAAGTTCACCATGGTGGATACTCCAACCTCACTCCCTCCTTCTGTCTCAATCATCTCGGTGACATACTGCCCCGAGGACTGTCCTAATCACAGCTTATCCTCTAGTTCCCAGCCTGGTCTGTACATGTAGATGTGTATATGGCTGTGCTTCCCTGTGGAGCACTCTGACCCCACAGGGTTTGGGTTGTTGTTTTTTAAGCTCAATGGTGTATGTTTTTAGTGATTTGGGAACTCACATGGTTACGGTGAAAGGTGTGCAGTTGCCACCCACCTCTCGGTGGGGTCAGCTCAGAAGCAAGTCCTAGGCAGAAGCTAAAATACCTTCCTAGAGTCTGGGGTACAGAGGAGCATAGCAGAGAGATCCCCAGCTAAGAGCTGCAGGACTTGGCTCACAACCAGCTCAAAAAGGGATCGAACTTATAAATCCTAGACTTTATTATCAGGATTTTTCCATTGGCTGAGATTCCTTCCACAACCACCCCCCAAGTCCAAGTTACAGGGCAGCTTTCTCCTCTGGTAGGCATTAACAAACTTATCAGCTCACCTAGGGCCAACACAGCTGCAGTGTTCATGCAAGTCACACTGATCTCAAATAGCAACCATATGTGTGGGGCCAGAGGTTATACTGCTGCGGTATATTTGATATGATGCAGAATGATGTGCTAATCCATTAGTAAATGTCAGCATGCTGTCTGCAGTGGAAATCGAATCACATTCAAGCAGAAGACTTTGCTTCAAGTATGAAAATGATTTGTGTTATTATGAGTTTCTTCATTACAATAATTTTGATAGTGGCAGTTTCTCTCTGTAGGACTGAAACACATTATTCTCTCACTTTTATGAGTGGAAAGGAGTGATCCTCTTAGGGATTTGAATGCATCTGGAAGATCTTTTCATTATGTGCTTTTTTTTTCATGCCAGGTGGGTCATATCCTCCTGATTTATACTGCTGTTAATCTAAATTTATCCCACTTGGCTGACTCTTGTCAGAATCTGTCCAGTGTTTTTTAACAGATTTTTAGTTTAAACTGATTGAGTTAGCCAGTAGGACCACTCTTACTAGTGATGTGAGCAGGATTTATGTTTCAGATATCAGACTCATTCCTTCAACTCATTTGTAAAAGCCTTGTAACCATCTTGAGCCAAACAGAATTAAAATAAAGCACAAAATATTACACTCACGAACATATGGCTGGTTTCCTGTATTGTAGCAGTGACTGCTATACTGCAACCTGCATCCTGGTTCCCGTTATAATTTCTCTTTTCATCTGCTCACTTGTTTTTGAGATGAATTTGTTCTCAAATTAAATCAGCACAAATCTTTAACTATGGCGTGTGCTTGCTGGTGGGGCACCTTTCACTGCAACTCGTTATCCAGAAGGAGCAGGACACAGGAGAAGGAGATGCTGGTGATGGGAGGTCACTTGGTGACAATAAGAAATTTGGAAGGGACATTTCAGCTAGAGGCAGAATCTGTATTTCCATCTCTTCTCTCACTAAATCCGAAATGTTTCTTAAACTCAAAACCACAGCCTTTTCAAACATTGATAACAAGGCAAAGCTACCAGCAGAAAATGAAGCATTATATCATTAAAAAACAGTATTAGCCATCAATCTAACGAACAGTGAAAGGACACCTGGCCTGCCTCTAACAGGTGATTCTGAGTTATCTGTGTAGGAAATTCTTTTTTATCTCTGCAGCTGATGAGGCATGTCACTGGTGATCAGAAAAATCTATGTTCAGGGGAAAAAAGGCATCTCTGCTTACAGGATTGACAGGAAGAAAAAAGAATTACAAAATCACTTTTTTTTCCTTCAAATGAACAATATACCAATTAAAATATTCTATCATTCAGCTAGTTTGGAAAGAAAGTCTAACATTGTCAACATTAAGATAGTAGTCTTGAGATCCACTTCTTGCATGTTCTTCCCTTTAAGACAATGGGAGCATCCATATGAGCAGGAGGAAACGTGCATTCAATGTCTGCAGGATCTTCACCTTTTTCAGGACAGTCCTGCTGAGAAATTAAAAATATCATCCCTCAGGATTCCCAGCGTGTAAATACTTAAGTATTTTCTTAACTTCAGTCATGACTGGTTCTGTGACTTTACATCAGGAACATATATGTTGGGAGCCAAAGCTATACAATTTTTGTAATTGATATTTGGGTATTTAGGGCCTTTTTCAGAATGGCTGAAACCCAGGGAGTCATAGAATTTAAAGAGCCTGAATTTGAGGTCCTTGCACAAGTATTGCAAATCTCTTTTCTTTGCAAATCCCCCACTGAGAAATAGTCAGCTATGGCAAATAGAAATATTTGCCATATATAATATCAGAAGTATTGACAGCTGTGGTAAACAGCCCTATGAGTAGAAAGCCTAGCAACTTCTTATTCTTTTGGAAAAAAATTCAGTTCTGGTTACATATATGAAAAAAATCTCGATAAATACCCAAACCGAATGCATGGTTGAAAGAACGTCAATTGTAACATCAGCCCTTTCAGGTATTTCAGAGCACTTCAGCCCTCTTGAAAAGATAGCTTTTAATAATTCACGTACCCCTGTAGCGAATATTAGATGTCACACACAGTTGTGAAGAGTAAATGGGAAAATATGGAAGCAGAGCCAAGAAAAGTACATTTCAATTTACAGTAAATATTGAAGTTTTTAATTCAATAAAAGAACAACTAGATACTGTTGACATATATGCAGTGATGTGGCTGAAATCAGTGATTTAATTGTTTGCATTTTGGTTTTTTTTTCTTTTTTTTTTGCTTTTCGGTACTGTGCCTTTAATCTCAGAGCTGTTTTCTGCCTGCTGTGGCAGCAGCTGTGAGTCAGGCCAGTTAGTCTTTCAGGTCTGATGCAGGGTGCTGCACACCGAGTCCTGGCTTTTTCCTCTGTCTTTCCCTTTCTAATGATGATTTGACCATAGAAGCCCTTCTAATTGACATTGCAGAGGATCTAACCTTTTGTATCCTGCTCTTTCAGGCTGATGGAAGTGCCTTAGCTCTAAGACACTGTTCACTGGTAGCGAGAAAGTCAGACTGCAGCGTTAAAAAGTAGGTTTCAGGTGCAGATTTCCAATGTGCTTCAAACTCAGCTCTGAATATTTCCTAAAATTGAAGCTGCTTATATCTCAAGTCAAGGCTGAGAGGCAGCAAAGGCCACTTGTAGAAATTATACCTACATCCAGCCTTCTCACAGTTTTGGTAGCATTCAGATGAAGAGATATAGATGTGGACCCCTGTCAAAATTTAGTAGGATAAGATGGTTGCCCTGAGCACCATATAAAGTTGTGTGAAGTCCCTCTCGCTCTGTGACCTTCATGGAGTCTGCCAGTCAAGTTCAGTTTTTTCTATGCAGCTATTTTTTAACCTCGCAGTATGTAATAGCTCCATTATGTGCACAAAGAGCTGAGATGTGAATAAAGCACTGAAGAAGTGACAAAAGCATGATGTATTTTCCCAGAAATTATTTCTATACAACTTTGTTACATTGGTTAGTCTCAAAAAATTGCAAAGAGAATTAACTTCGTAGTAAATTAATAAAAATATCTATTTTGTGCTTTGGCAATAGGAAAAAGGTGAGTCAAGTTTATCACAAGGAGAAAAAAACCCTGAAAAAATTTTACCAACAGCCCAGCAGCATATATGAGAGACAGACAGATTTCTTTAAAAATGTCACTGTTTTCTATTTGCTCATTGCAGGTAATCATTACCTTTTGATTTGAACAGCTCTATGTAAATTCATTTTGTTCTGCATCTGTATATAGGAAATCCCTGACTACTGTAAATATATGGAAAGGAGCGTGGTATAGAGGTAGGATCACACACACAGCAGGGAGCCAGGAGTTCTGTCTCCTCACTTAGCTTCTGCATTGCTGCTTATCCTTGCATGAAGTACTTAGGCCTTTTCCTAGTTGAAAATTAGAACTACTCAATTTTCAATTCACCCTTTCTCCAAAAATGAGGCTTTTCTCTAAAAAAGTTGTTGATAAAACCATTATCGGTAACAATATTTGGATTTGATCACCAAAAAGAAAAGTTTTAAGCTCTATTTTCAGTAACGAAACCCGAAACAAAAATAACCTTTTTTAAAAAATGTATTATTATTTTCTTTCTCTAAGAAGGAAAAGTCTGAGCTGTCCTTTTAAAATTCACTAGCCTCTGGGACATCATCTGTAACACAGCTGTTCTCATGGTGTGACATACACCAGTTTGGGCTCCTATACAGATTTTCACAGATTCATAACATGGTTATAGCACAGTTAGTTCTACTCAAAGGTGCAAGACCAATTTTAAATGCCAGTCCAAGCACTGTCATATTCTAGTATTTTGACACCTCTTTCCCTCTCTCTCATCGTTGTGAACCTGGCAGGTTTTCCATTTTTGAGATAAGGAGAACATTATTTACTATCTCAAAATGCCGTGAAGTTTGATTAACACTGATGCAAACCACATAATTAGCAAACATTTGTATTCATTTCTTTCTTGACTTTGAAATTGCCTCTTTAATTTTGCCTTCCAACATGGCCACTCCAACAGCCATTGCCAGTCTGAGATAATTTTCAGTGCTGAATGACATGTGAGTTACTGGGCAGAGGTTCTGTGTCTGTTCAACCATTTGCCCATCACAATTTGGGAACCACAATCCTCATTAGAGCACGGGAAGCTGGAGAAGAGCTTCTTTACCTCCGGCTGTCTTTGCCTCTGAGTTTCAAAAGTAAAATTTCCCCGTGGCAGAGACAGGACAAAAACGATAGATGAAGAAGTAGGTGTGTGACGGCACCAGGCTTGAGTTCTGACCCAGGGCAGTGACCAGGACCTCAGCCTACCTCCTGAATACCCCAGGCACCACGGCTGTTAGCTCCCTGGCATGATTCTTAGTTTATCCTGTGAGATCTTTTACACTTTGTCTAATCAATTAAATAATCCTTGGCCTAATCAGAGGTTTCTCTGCCTTGGAAGTAGCCGGATTCAAGATGGTTTGGACACAGAAGTACATTCCCTCAGCCCAAGTGAATACGTTTAATACAAAGTGCTTGGCTATTCCAGTGTTTTTTTTCCTCTACCTTTTCACAAATGAGCTTGCTCCACGGTGCGGAAAGCAAGCTGACAATGGGCCCCAAATGTCACATGATGGAAAAAATATTTCCTGGCCATCTGTGTTCAGGTTACTGCACTGGCAAACAAAGAGATGAATAATGGGATAAATTGTTTATAGAGCTACTAGGACAATTATGAGATTTTTCTTGTGATAAGCATGAAATTTGATTATTATTACTTACAGCTATCTGAGGGCTAATGCTTCTCATAGGAGCTGAGAGTCTGGATCAGTATGGACGTCCGTGTGGCCCAGCATCCTGCCCCCGGCGTGTCGGCACAGCTGCATCCGAAATCTCATGCAAGCAGATGGGGAAGAAACCAACTCCAGCAATGAGCTCACCGAGACTGACCTTCTCTGGATTTTGACCTGCTATGAATGAATATCCTCGGTATCTGTGTAACTGCTGAATCTCTTCCCTAAACATCAATGCTTGGATACCACTGTGAGTTCTGTTATTTCCACGGGCTCTGCACATGTTAGTGATTAAGGATGAAATATTATCTATCACTGTTACAACTGCTTCCATAGATCCAAAGTGTCAAAGCCAAGACCAGAGCCCCCTTGTGTGACCCACCACACAAAGAATGAATAAAAACATCATTTTGCTCCAAACTGTTAACAGTCCGTTTATTAGAGAAGAGATGGCAAGCAGATGCGGATCAACAGATTGAGGAATGCTACGAAACAGGGAGTTTGGTCAGCATGATCGGCAGCGGTTTCAGTCTCCCAGGTGCCTTTTCTTTGATGGTTTGTTTGGAGGCACCACTCCTGTCCATGTTGGGAACTGAGGGACTGCTGGGGTGGGGAAGAGTTGTCTGCATTACTCACAGAATCCAGTGGGGTTTTTTGGTGGACCAAGCTTTTGTTTTATTTGTTGTTTTGAACCACACCATGTTGTTAAAAAGCAAGATTTGACCTTTGCTCTCACTTTATTAGCACCCACAGTTCCAGCCTGTTGTTTTTGACCATTACCTGAAATTCATATTTGTTGAGCCAGCTGCTGTTTGCTTTGGCTCTTGTTTGAGCTTTTTCTGTTATAGCTGCAATGGAGGTTTTATCAACTTCCCCTTTCCACAGTGCTCAGAGAGAGGGGCTGAGAGAAAGAATTTCTCAACTTGTAAAGTGGATGTAGGCAAACAGTCACCATAACATACAGTATCCAGTGTGCTGAAAATAACCTTTGCTGGCAGGTTTCTTGTTCTCCCCATCAAGCCTTTTGCTCCTGGAGGGGTGAATGCTGTGCTGAATATCATCTTCTGCTCAATGGGAGTTTATGAATTAGCTTTTGAGACCTCAAGTGCCTGTTGCTAGTGGAATCATTTTGCATTCACACCTACTTTCAGCAGTGTCACAAAATCAGGTTTTAGCTACAAGGGTCCGTTGTTGCCTCTAACTAACTTAACTCTTGCATAGCACAAACCTCCAAATCCCGCTTAGTAATTTCTGCATGGAGTGGGAAATTTTGTTTCAGCTGTAGCAGACCTTTCAGAGTAATATCTGGCCAAGATTTAAAGATTTCTGGTAATACACAACTCACACAACCCTACACATGTTGTTCCATGACTCACCTTTCCTGTCACCTTTCTATGCCTTATCTTATTTTTAATGTGAAATTATTTAGCATCAGCTTCCAGCTGGAACTGATTCTCATTATGTCTTTTTTGTGGGGAAGGAGCCACCTAGAATCCAAAATAAGTTTCTTGTACATGCTGTGAACAAGGCATCTGTGAACAAAACACCTTTTAACTTTCTTTGAATAAATGGAGGAAAAGGGGTATCTTTTCCCTCTTGCTGTGAACCATGCTTTCCAGACTTATTTAGATTAATTACATGCCTAATTTTTTCAATTGCAGGTAGGATTGGGGGTCTTAGGTGCCTGCATTTCGGTTCCACCATTTCACAACCTCAGAAAATATCTGTCTATGGCTGAGCTGGCAGTCTCACCCTGTGAATTTCCATTCTGTGGAAATGTACAAACCATTACACATACATCTTTTATAGCCATGAAGAACTGGGGACACCTGATACAGCTCCCATGCATTGAACAAAGTGGTTATCATCTTGATTAAGGAAGTAATCTCCATGCTGAATCAGAATTAACTTGAAAAGCTGTGATTTCAGGAGCTGCAGAAAGCCACTCCTTTTTTATCAGAGGTCTGTTAATTGTATATGGAGAAATCAATCTCATCAGGAATATTCTTGCTAGAATGTAATTGCACATTTCCATTTTCTTTGACAGATCTAAAGAGACCTGCAGGATCTCTTTTTGCTCCAAGCAGCCCATGGTTTGACTTAGGACATGTTAAGTGAATACATTTGTCAAGTGAACAAATAGTTAACAGCTAAGTAGTTCAATATGGTGTCAATGTACGTTTTCAGAAAAGTATTAAATAGTCAAGAAAAAGAAATGAGAAACAAGCAGTTGCAAAGCATCTATACCCTGCTAATTTCTGCCCTGACCATCTTTCCTGCTCAGTTGCCTGTTTCCTTTACCAGTCACAGGCAATCCTGACCCAACCCAGTCCTACCTGCTGGCTGAAGGACAGTGATTTGGTTTCCATTTTCAGGGCACATATCCAGCAAAAGATTTCTATCAAAAATACTGAATATTTTCTCGTGAAACTGGAGCAAAGATGGTCATGAGCTCCTGCAAGCCGCCTTTGTGGTAAAGCATCATCTTCCTTCAACTTTCAAACTTTTAGGCATTAAAAAATACTTTCCTAGCCAACAATACCTCTGCATGCTGATGAGAGTTATTGACATGATGGTCTCTTCTCTTCTCTTCTCTTCTCTTCTCTTCTCTTCTCTTCTCTTCTCTTCTCTTCTCTTCTCATTGATACTTGTTTTGGTAGCTATTATTCTGCCTGACACTGCAGATTATCCAGGTACAGAGAGCAGTGCTCTACTGGCGCTACTACAGAAACAGCTAATTTCTCTTTTAGGGAGGTAATTACATATTTACTCCATATTCAGCCTCTGGGACTGGTACTTACATAAACCAGCTCCACGAAGACAACAAGAGGCATCCTAACAGCATGGAGTTTGGGGAAACCAGCCCTGCTGAATCAGTGTGATGTGACCTGGCCTTAATTGCTCTGAGCCGCGCTGTGGCTGCAGGCTGGGTCGGGCAGGGGTGCGAGAGCAGCAGAGCTCCGTTCAACGGGAGGGAGATGGGGTTAGTCCACAGCAGCGGTACGAATTTTTTGCAAAAAAGGCTGGATTGTCACTCTATTGCTAGGAGACAAATTAGCTTAATTCTCTGGCAAACCCTGAACTGAACTCTCACTTATAGTCCAGGCGTTTATATCCTGCTTAGAACATTAGCGATTTGGAAGGAAATAAAGGGAGGAAGGAGGAGGAGGGAAAGAAAAAGGCAGGTTTGTGTTTGAACCTGATCTTTGAGAACAAGCCATCTGGATCCTGCAAGAGCCCTGACATACCTGAAAGGACAATACTGGATAAATGGAAGAAAACTCACTCAATACTTGTGTTAAGTTGCACGGGTGTTTTAATATCATTGGGATGTTTTATGGGGTCGAAATATTAATCAAATCTCAGTATCTAGCCTTCTGAAAATCACTGACGTGAAAAGCCCTGTGATACTTCAGCTCTGTAAAAAGAGATCTGATATTTAAGTATCAGCCCCAAATAAAAGCACATGTGCTTGTTTCACCATTGCATTATTTTAATTTTTAATGAGGAAGTTTCCAATAAATGTAATTACACTTAAATAAGACTAGATGGGAACAGGTGAAGTTTGTCAGGATGTTGCACCAGAGGGTCATTTTTAGTGTTGTGCATCTCTGCCAACTTCAACAGGATTGCAGCAGAGCTGGCCTTGAGGAAGCTGTAGGTTATCTATAGAGCCAGCACCACTCAGGAAGCTGTAGGTTATCTATAGAGCCAGCACCGCTCAGGAAGCTGTAGGTTATCTACAGAGCCAGCACGCCACTGGAGACCTCATCTGCAAAGGACTGAATCACCCAACTCACATCATCAATACTCCAATGAGTAGTGGTAGGCAGAATCACTTTTTGAACAGATGCTCCCTCTACACAAATTAGCTTTCTTACCAAAGTGAAATTTCATGCCTGGTGTGCAGCTATTTCAAGCCTGGTGCTCAGCTTTGTGCTTTATTCCCAGAGGAGAAAATGGCTCAGGCTTTATTTTGCCAAATGGGGGAAAGCTTGCACAGCCGGGAGGGCCCAAATGACACACGAAAAGGCCAGAGATGACAATTCAGCTATGCCTGCTTCCAAACTTCACTTGCATTGATTTTTGCGGACATCCAAAAGGAAAGATAAAAAGAAATGAGGAACTGAAGAGGAAGTTCCCCTCTAACCTTTTTTCTCTCTGCTATCAAAGCTTTCACCTGTGTCTTTATTAGCAATATGCTCTGCATGCTTTGAGTTTCACAACTTGACGGTACTCTTCTGAATTCCTATAGGCAGTTTCAATAAATGCCTTAAAGATGTGTGATCATTAAAATTAAAAAGGAACCGGTTATTTCTGAGCAAACTTTGCCAGAACTTTAGCATCCTACAAATTACAATTGCAAACTATCACCATGAATATTCAGCTACCAAAAAAAAAAAAAAAAAGGTGATGTGAATGATTTATTAGATTCTAGGCAGATTTGGAAGCAATTCTGCAGCCGACGCAAATGAAAAGAGTGAGTTTGTCTTCATGAGGCTACAGTCATTTACAGACTGAAATAACCTCAGCATTTTCTATTTGTTCCTTGAGGCTTTTATAGGAAGGCATTCCGTGTATCAGGAAACCCAAAGGTATATTTCACAGGAATTAAAGATGACGTTCTTAAAAATTTCCTCATGATTACATCTGATCAGCTTATTTGTCTTGGCAAGAGTACAGGCTTTTTCAGTCCAGGTACCTCAGTTCACTGATACACATACCTCGTGTAATTTATCCTGTACAAACTAGCTGCAAAGTGGGCAATACTGAGAGAATGCCAAATGTACAAATTAAATGGGAAAGACAGAAAGAACTGGACTAAACCGAGTCTCGTCTGATCTGCAATATTTTGATATCTGGGTATTAAATTCTGTAGCAGCTGGATGGTTCAGAGTGGAGTTTTTTTGGCTTTTGCTAGCTTATGAGCATCACATTAATGACTATGACTGAAAATGCCTGTATTTGGGGTAGAAATGGTACTGGAGATGAGACTCGAAGGTAGGAGCTGGACATCTTAGTTCCATTGTAAACTAAAGGAGTGTCCACTTCATCCCCATCATGCACATCATACATAGGCGAAAGGGAAGGATTACTAATATCTTCCAAGATTTAAAATGTACTCGTATCCACATGCTTTTAAAATAAGATAGCCTGAATAATCTGAAAGTCATCTGATTTCAATTATCACTTAATATAGGTTAACAAATCCTAGGGAAAACCATATGGCCTTTGTTTTTCACTGTAACTCACCTAGAAAATGAATTTAATTTAGGTTTTTCTTAACTGGGTAAAGGGAATAAATTGTATTAACTGATCTTTTCCTTTAAAAGGTTTATTTGTCCAGAGTTGTGTAGGGCACAAATGTTTGATTTTAACTCCTTATTTTCCAGACAAAACCAGAAAAGTATATGAAATCTGAATATTAAAGTTTTGGGAACCTGGGGTTTTAGTAATTTAGAATATGTTTTCTGAAGCCCTTTTGAATTTCAGATAATAAAGACTGACATAACCAGAATTTACATAATTTACTGAAGAAAAAAAACGGTTTTCAACAATAATAGGAAGGAATTAATTGTTTTTACAGAAAAGGACAGGGACTTTGCCAGCTTCTACATTACACTACAGTTTTTTATATGTTTTGGTGTATACTGGAAAACATACGAACACATACAAATCTTGCAGGTTTTAGTGACTATTTTTAATAGGGCACAAATGTATCTTGCCAGTAGATTTGAGACAAACAAGATTACAAGAAATGTGTGCCATGACTTGCTCTGGAATACTTTTTGGTATTTTGCAATTTTGTTAGCTTTTTGGTTCATTGGTCTTTTATTTTTGGGGTACAAATAATAGATTTTATCACTGTTTTACATCTCATTTCCTTAGGAATCCTAGGCAACAGCAAACATTTCTGCCATAATGCAGATCCTAAGTCAAATCATATAATTATAAAATCACAGAGTGGTTTGATTTGGAAGGGAACTTAAAGACCATCTAGTCCCACCCCCCCGCCATGGGCAGGGACACCTTCCACCAGACCAGGTTGCTCCAAGCCCCATCCAACCTGGCCTTGAACACTGCCAGGGATGGGGCATCCACAGCTTCTCTGGGCAACCTGTGCCAGCGTCTCACCACCCTCACGGGGAAGAACTTCTTCCTTGCATCTAGTCTAAGTCTGCCCTCTTTCAGTTTAAAGCCATTACCCCTTGTTCTATCGCTACATGTCCTTGTAAAAAGTCCCTCTCCAGCTTTTCTGCAGCCCCCCTTTAGGTACTGGAAGGCTGCAATAAGGTCTCCCCGGAGCCTTTTCTTCTCCAGGCTGAACAACCCCAACTCTCTCAGCCTGTCCTCATAGGAGAGGTGCTCCAGCCCTCTGAACGTCTTTGTGATCCTCCTCTGGACTTGCTCCAACAAATCCATCCATACTGCCAGGAAAAATCTAGAGGAACCAACAGTCCCAAATGCAGTGGCCCCTCCAGGAATCCCCCATGCTCTCAGAGTTTCTGATGCTCTCTCCTGGATCCCTCACCATCCCCGTCCAGGTAAGAACAGCCATTGACCACTCTCATCTACCCAACCCAGCCCATGTTTCACAAGCTTTGGAAAGCTTGCTGTGACCTCTGTGATCACCAGAGATGACCATGAAGAACTGACCATGGAATATTTAAATACAAGAAAATCTGTGTGTTTCCTATGAAAGGACTACTCATCCCCATCAGATTATTCAAGGAAATCTGCTTGTTTCAGAAAATTGGAATATGCGCCTGCCCACACTTTATAGAGACTTCCCATCTTGAAGAGCTGGAGAAGTTTGGACACCTCAAATTAGAGTGCAGTCCCTTTACAGAAAGGCAATGTTGGGCCACAACACCAGCCCAAGGACAACAGCAAGTGCTGGTGATGCTCAGGAAGGAGGGCTTCACCCAAAACAAGGTCCTGCTGAGTCCTTCCCTAAGGACGATGACTTCTTAAAGTAAGTGGTTCCTCTTCCCTGCCTTTGCCAAAAGCCGGTGTCAGCCCTGCAAGTGTGACCCTGCCGTGGCATGTCTAGTGTCCTGACCCAGCTTAAAGCAACACCAGATTTTGTTCTCCATTCCCCTGTCCATGTCCTACCGTGGTTGAAGAAATCCCTGCAAGGTCACAGCAGTGCCTCTTCAGTCGGATGTAGACATTTATTTTGAACCGCATGAAATTGTATCTGAGGTTCCTCATCTTTTGGGGGGGATTAGAGAGGTATCTTTCTGCCATTTTAACTTTCTACTCAATCTTCATTTTGTGGGGTATTCATTTTGCAGTCTTACTATGTTGAGATATTAAATTCCCATTTACAGTCTATAGGAAGAGACTCTTAAATGTTCCTTAAGTAGATGATTCAGAGCAAGAGCCATTTCTTTCGGTCTGACCCAAATCTTATGTTTATAACTGCGTAAAGTCAGAGTACATGTCAGGGTTTTCTTCTGTGCTTGTAACAAACTCATCAAATTTGTGGGGAAGTCTTTTTTTATTGTACTCAGAGAATGAAATATTGTTTTTTCTTTCTTGGTCGCCATGGGAAGGAGCTGAGAAGCAATTTTGGAGCTGACAACTTTTTGCGAGGCTGATCTGGAGTACTAATTCAAAACTCTTAAAGTCACATTAAACATCTGATCAAAGTGTTTTGGGTTCCATTATTGTGGATTTCTTAAACAGAAGCAGATGGTATTTTACTGTGTGAAAGCATTGAGATTTCCTTCCTTTCAGTTTTATCTAGGGGGAATACTATTCATATGAATCATTATGTAACTCCTAAAAAACCCCAAAGAAATAAAAAACTAGCTTGATTCACAGAACTCTTCTTAATGAGGTAGCTTGTCCATCTCTGTACCACTCTTTATTGCATCTTCCAAAACAGAACTTGGAAGCCCCTGATTTCCCATGATTAAAACACTCGCACGTAAACAGGTTTCATGTGATTTATACCTTTTGGCTCATCAATATTCCCCTTACAATAAAATTTAAGCAGGAAATCATGACTATCCATAAGCATCACTATTAGCTAGGAAGCAAATCCCAGTTAGCACAGACGGTCACAGTGAAGTCCTTTCCCTTATAATTTTACTAATAACCTGACATTATGTATAAGCTGAATTCTTCCATGAAAATGATGGTGGGGCTCCACCCAAAATTAAAGCTCTGCCCATGTAATCGGTTGGCTGTGAGGGGGCCTAAGATCAATGTTTCTGCATTTTTCTCCGGAAAAACACTCTGTTTTATCAAACAAACACAGGAGGAACATTGCTCCCTCCCCATCAGCTTTGCTTCTGCTTTATTTATTCTTTGCCCCAGAATTACAACTCATGTAGCTTTGTACGTCTGTGAGTTTGCCTCTACTTGATTTTATGAAAAATGTTATTATGCTCCAGGGTTACAATGAAGACTAAGAGAGCAGTTTATGCTATTTTCTGTCCAAAGCTGCTCTCTCAGGCAATTCAGGGCTGTTCTGCATTACAGCAGATCTGAGAGGTGATTCTCCTAATGACGTGATTAAAGGCAGAACTTCTTTGGAGACAAAAGTGGATTCTCAGGGGACGATTTTATAAATTAAGCAGGCAGGACTAGTTCTGTAAGCCAGGATTTGTCCTGTCTTGTCTAAATCAAAATGAAAACTGAATAGATATATTTTTCTTTGCTGCATGGAATAATAAGGACTTCAGGAATGTCAGACTATTACCATGACTGATGTAAAGTGAATCCTGGCTCTCAGCACTCTCCATTTCTATGAATCTTGCATAGAGGTTAAGAAAGATAATGATCTTCATAAAAGCAGCTCCCAGAACCGCTGCACAAGGCTGGGAGTTTCAGTGCCTGGAATGTGGATGAGGTATCCACTGCCCTGGAGATTGCTTCCAGACCTGCATTTCTAAGATTAGCAAGGGCTCTGCTTTCAGTTATCCTGCATAATGGTATCACGTCAATGGGGCATATTAGTTTAGTTTAATATAAATTATACATGATAGCTTTGCATTTCTGCTCAAAAAATGGACCTTTTTTCCTGGCTAAAAATCAAAGGACTGTTAAAACTTGTGAAGCATTTAAAATTCAGTTTTACTGTAGGGAAAGTTGCAGGTTTTTACAGTTTTGGAGAATGAGGAATTCCACCCAGAGCTGGACCTGGGGCAGTTCAGCTTCTCCAACATCACCTTGCTGTGACTTGTGGACCCTGGCTTGGAGAAATAACCTTGTGTTTGGACACAATCCTGGTGAAAACAACAGTCTTGATATGGGCTTAATAATTTAAATACCTTGTAGGAACTTTGTAGGGTCACATTTCATCCTCATTGTAACAAGTGGAAATATTCTTAGCAATGTCAGTGATTTTTAATTATCCTCTGAAACTAGCAGTAGTTTGGGATGCCCCTGAGCAAGTATATATCTACAGCACAGACACCTGCATTTCAGCAAGCTGCCGAGACCATTCTAGCCAGTGGAGAGAAATAGGTATCTATTGGACGTCAGTCATCCTATTTTAGTGCAGATGTCTGAAATAAGCCATGTGAATCCAAATGTGCAGCAGATGGCTCTGAAATGCTT
This sequence comes from Haliaeetus albicilla, assembly GCF_947461875.1. NCBI lineage: Eukaryota > Metazoa > Chordata > Aves > Accipitriformes > Accipitridae > Haliaeetus > Haliaeetus albicilla. The sequence goes on from NC_091496.1 coordinate 8,544,296, forward strand.
GATATTCTGGCTGCTCCACCTTAAAAATCAGAGAGAGCCTTAGTCTATTTTTAGCAAATCAGTGTACAGGACAAAATCCTTCGATAACTCAATACATAACAATCATCGCACAATCTTTTTCAACCAAAACGGCGGTTGGTACAAAACGCTCATATTCTTAGCTCACTTTCTAAATATGTGTTATAAACTCAATGCTACTATTGCACGGAGACCCCAAGATCTCTCCCCTCACAGCCTTGTTGAATATTACAGCAGCTTTGGTTAACACTTGCTGGTGAGAGTCCCTTCTCCACAAACTCAGTTGCCAGCTTTGCAGCAGCTCCCCAGTTGCAAGCTTTGGGGACTCCTGACACTGCTTCGGGATGTTTGGCACGGCAAGCTGACTTTGTTTTAATATTGCTCTTCCTTGGGTGACACTCTGCCAAGGATTTTTCAAATCTGTGAAACAATTAAAGAATCTTTAAGGTAGGAGTAAAATGAGCATCACTTACTAAAACACAAAATAAGAAATCGGTTATTAGACTTAGAGTGACTTACCAAAAGATAAACAAGAATATACCTTATAGTTACCTCTGCACTGGCAGTGGGATGTCTGAAAATTGGGTGGTGAATGTATTACAGACGGAGAAGGTCCCGGTCAGCTGGGCTGATCCAGGCTTGCTGCCCATTAGCACAAACCCCCAAGTGTGTTGGGTGGCAAAAAGTGGAATCAGACTTCACAGCAGCTGTGCTACTTTTAAACCCTCAGGATTTGGGGTATTTTTGACCCACTTGTACTTCCACTGCCTCCAGATGACTTGCTTTTGGTTGATACTTTATTTGTGAAATCCCATTCACCTGTGTTTGCTGGAGACACGCAAAGGGGTGCCCACGGAGAGCAGCCTTTTGGGAAGCTGGATCTTCGTGTAGGTGCCCATGTAGAGAGGACAACTGCAACTGGAGCAGTATGAAGCACCTAATTCATCTTACACAGTGCCAACAAAATGTCTACATTTTGCCTCACTATCAGGGACACACGCGTGTTGTTGGTTCTCCTTTTTTTCTCCCAAATGGGGGTTGAATATTTTCCCGTGATTTCCTGGGGAGAGGAAAAGGAAAGTACTTGGCTGTATAAGCCAGCTGCATTGACTAGACAGGGAAGTGTTGTATTTGGAAAGAAATTATAGTTTACTCATTTGCTATTTCTGACATAGGACTTCTTTGCGGTTTGGCTTCACGAGTTTTTGTCTCCTGTGTTTGTATCGTGCTCAGCAAATTAAAGGCCTATTGTCATCGGCCTCGGGCATTAATGGATTACCTATACAACAGCAGCCGGCATATTCAACCGGCCAGCTCTTTGCCTGTGCCCATGCCTGCGAGGTGACGTCTGTCTCTGTTCAGCTGCTTGTGACACAGCAGGAAGGGGGCTGAGTCACCTCTGTCATCCCTGCTGCTTAAAGCAGCTTTGCCTGCTGGGTTGTCTGGAGCATTTGGGTGTCAGCGGGGTTACCTCTGTTGGGCCACTTCAGTCACCAGAAATAGATATAGCCATATCTTATATATTACGTATAGATACGTTAAGTAATTATAAATATAAAATAAATATATGTGTATTTAATTAACACTAAAGTTTAGCAGAAATACGCTGGGAAATAAGAATAATCAGCCTGCAGGGTTTGTCTCTGCATGTGGGAAAGCGGTAGAGAAGCGAGTTGTCCAGCTACGGCAAAACCACCTGGTTATTACGATGGGTGAGCTGAGTACAACCTCTCATCAGCTTTTGAAAAGGCCTGTAGTATTTTCATTACCTTGATAAATATCAAGGGTCACTTTGAGTCTTAAAACAGAGATTGCTTCGACAAAGCTTTTAAATTCAGTCTGACATTTTACCTTACTTCCACGGTAAAGCACGTTTTTAGAGATTAATTCAAACACACTATTCACTTTGTAAGGTTAATTTCAAATTCACTTGGTCTGATCTCTTACAGGTGTGTGGGTTTCTAATGACATTAATGTTTGTATTTTTTAAAGCCAAAGGTACTAAAGATTCACCTTGCCCTCACCTTCACTATTTCTCGGTAATATCTAAGGATGAGTTAATACGTAGCCTCACAAGGGGTTTAAAAAATCTTTCCAGCCTTCAGCGGGTAATGAAATGCAGGTAAAACAAAGGCACAGCTCTGCCATCTTTTCGGTCTGGGATGGCGATGTGTTGGCCGTTTTGGTCCCATCCTGAGATGCCTGGTCCTCCTCTGGAGCCCTGTGGAGCTTGTGCCTGGACCAGGCTCCTCGTGGGTCGTCCTGTATCGCTCCTTGGGCAGGTCTAGGCTGGAATGAGCATCCATGTACGGAGGACAAGCAGACGAGTGCTCCGGCATGAGCATCTGTGGTCCTGCAGAAGCTTGGATCGAGGAGACTTGCACTCCAACTTCACTTGCTAGCTATTGCACTTTTTTGGCCATAGTCAGCTGGCAGATAAACCCCTCCTATCCTGCCGTAAGTCCTTCTCATCCAAGCATCTCAAAGGCTGAGTAAATACTACTTTACAGAGAAAGAAATTGAAATAAAGTGTGAAGTGGCTTCCCTGAGAGAGCAGAAGCCACAGTTCATTCTGGGGAGGAAGACCCATAAAAGCATCATTCATCTCTCCAGTCTGTTGAAATCCCACCTTGAGCCTTTAACCAAAGCCTAAATAAGGTGCAAGTTTCGGGTTGTTGTTCTGCAAAAGAATAAATTTTACCTGGAATGAGTCAGTGGCAGTGATGTGAGTGGAAAACATGTCCCTGGAGTGCTCATTTTACCCACCAGACCCGGCTCTCTCGCAGGGACTCATCCTCGCCGTGCTGCTCTACATCTTCATAACCGGTGGGCTGGCATGTGAGCTGAATCTCTTATTCAGAAAGCGGGGTTTAAAATGAACCGGAGTGCCTCACAGACTTTTAATTCAAAATATTTTCTTTCAAGTGAGATTGTAGGGAAAGGGGGCATCGGGGAAGACTTTGGGGAAAATGCGTCTTTGGGTAAGGCAATAAGTTAAGCAGCAGTTTAAAGAGGGGGAAAAATCAGACACCAAGAAAAGTGGTAAAGAGGAAAGCCAATCCATGAGGGAACAATTAATAAAGCATCAAAATTACATTTACAAGTATTCTACTTAGCTTAGTGCCACTTGAGCGCTGGTATGTTAATGCAGTAGGCTATTTATAGTGCAATATATCACTTCACCCCTTAAATTGCAAATTTACATTTGTGTATTTTGAAGGCTGTGGTGTGTTACCAAATTTAAAGTTGCTGACAGAGCAATCGGTATTTTGTGGAGCAAATCAAACTGAGGCTTTGTGTCAAAACAACATCATCCTGAGGGAGCTGGAGAAGTAAACATGTGCAGCCAGAGGTATATTCCCCGTTCAAGTACTGCCATATCCCCTGGGAGTGAAACAGCTTATGCTCCTAAAGATGCCATAATACTCTTTAATCTATAGGACTCAGAGCATCTGCTTAAGAGACAATTCACCCTGAAAACACATGTGGAGCAACCAAGGCTGACTCTGAGGCATCTCCTGAAGGTGGGGACAGGGCTGCTGTGGGACATACACTCTGCTCCCTCCTCCTGTGGAAAACCACGCAAAGCCCAGCCGTCCTCCAGCTCTGTGCGTCCTTTCTCCCAGACGAGTGGTCCTCCCTTTTGGAAGGGGGTGAAAGCTCCCAAGCTGGGGGGCTGCTCCTCTGCTGGGTTTGGCCCTAAACCTCTCTCTTTCTCTGAAGATCAATAGAGCGAGCTGGGTTTAATGAACGAAAAAGTGTGGGAGTTTCAGGAGAGGAAGGCTGGAAACTCAGCAAGACAGGCAAAGAGTTTATGCAACCTTTATTTGTGAGCATTCAGGCATCTGCCTGCGGCACCTGGATGGCTGCAGAAATTGTGTTCAGAAATTAAACATAACCGAGCCCAATGCGCTGGGTAAATACTCTGTGACTCATACAGAGCTGAACTACAGAAAACCCAAAGGGCGACTGTCGCAGTGTTAGGACAAAATAACTTCTGAAATATGTGATGCATGTGACAGTTAGATGTGCTCATCTAATTGCAATAACCGACAGAGTGAAGAGGTTGTTACGAAGGTTTTGCATTAGCGGACACGTTTGATGGTATTTATTGCTTCCAGGACTGGTGATGATGGAGGCAAAAGCCTCCCAGATGCTGAGAGCACTGCTAACAGCACTGTGCATTTGAAGCTTTCCCTGTCATAGCTGCAAAACCATCTAACACCACATGCTCTGCTTTAACTTAACGTAGATCCTTACCCCCAGGAGCACATTTTCGCAGCATTAGGAGTCAGGTGCAACGTGCGTGGCTATAGCCTCCTCACAGCTGAAGCCCCACAAATATAGATGGGACATTACACTGACTTGTAGGTCAGCCTGTCAGGGTAGATCAGCCTGCTTGGTCACAGCATCACCTTGGAGTCACCTTGAAAAGACCTGTTTCAGCCATGTGCTCAGATAGTGTCAGCGCAATTTCACACCCATACATGTCAGATCAGAGTCAGTCTTCTCACATGATAAATTATATCTCTGCCTTCTACTAAGATGACTTTGTTACAATCTCTCACATTTAGTTGGGTGCTTTTTATTTGGAAAAACTGCATTTTGAAAATTTACAAAGGCTCTCCCAGGAGCAGAAAATCAATACTGTTGTTAATACTAAGTTACAGTCGTTTGCTGCCATTGCGTGTGTCAACACTATCAGCAGTGTCAGCTCAATTAATTTTGCTGCCAACCGTAGCAACAATGTGGTAATAAAATATGTCATATCTACAAAAGTTCCTGTTTATCAAACAGGTGGGACTTTCAAAGCATTTTAATGTTGGCTCAATATGCCTCCCACCGATTTCCCTGGGAGAGCCTGGCATTGCTTTCTTTGAAGCTTTTGAAGAGCAAGGAGATGTTGTCATTGATTCAGGGGAAGCAGAAGGACCTTTGAGAAGACCCTTGAAAATGCAGCCTTTTAATCACAAAAGCCTTCATCAAGATTAAGCTGGTCAATAGCAAATTTGAGCCCCTTTTCCTTCCAGGGGACACTATCATAGAATCATAGAATGGTTTGGACTGGAAGGGACCTTTAAAGGTCGTCTAGTCCAGCTACGTGAAATCCTTGTGACATTTTGATTTTTATTTTTCTGGAGAAGCAAGATGCTTCTGGTGGGGTGGGTGGGAGAGGGAGTTCTCTCCACCACACCATGGGATAGTGGCCTCTGACATTGTGGTGACGGTGCAAGGGACAAATGGTGGCTGGAGAAGTTGGGTGATGTAGGGACCCTTTGGGCAGCGATACAGCACTGCGTGGAGGCCGCTCTGCTTTCTGCTTTTTCCCAGAGCCAAGGATGCGCAGCTGCAGAGCCCTTGCTAACCTACAGTGAAGATGATCAGCCTCGATATGCCTGGCATCGCTATAGAAATGAATACAGGATTAGCCCAAATAACCTTTCTTTACTGCAGAAAGCTATCTATTCAGTGTCATTCATCCTAACTTAGTTCACACATCAAATCAACACAGCCAGCTTGTATAGATTTTAGCTTTCTAATAGTTTGCACTTAGTGCTCTGTAAATAGAGCTATGTTACTTTTCAGATTGCTCACCCAACCCCCCCAGATGGCGTGTCCTCTTAGGACATAACCATGTCACGATGGGTCCCTGAGAATCATCTAACGAGGCTCAGTTTTGCACGCAAAGTCAAGAGTATCATCATTACTCAACACACTCTTGCTACCCGAGAGCAGATAAATAGGTCTGCTGGGAAAAGGCATCTGTGGATGAATGGCTAAGAAACTCTAATAGCAACAGTAAAAGGCTTTGGATGTTGATCCTGCTGTCTGTCACCAGTTATCTGGGAAATATTTACCACTACTATTCCTCCTTGCTCAAAACAAACATGCTAACTGATTTTGATGCAGTGATCACCACTTTTTATTCTATACGCACTGGTGGGAAAAGTCACCCGGTCTATACATTTTAAAACTGAAGGTGAATATTTTCCCCTTAGTCTAGAAAGCAAAGAAGGAGCTGTCAAATCATGTGGCTATCTCAAAAGCAGAGAAATTCTTCTCTTATGGCTGAATTTCTTGTGATTCAAATTCAAGCAAGGCAGCTTACCTCTCTAACCTCGCTTCTCCAGGTCTGTAGATTAAAATGGTGCAGGAGTGCTTTTGGTCTTTTATGTCTAACCTTTGCACAGCTAATATTAAATTGTATGTATTCAAGGAGCTCTTCTATTGCCAAGCCATGAGCAAGATTTACAGGAAAATTCAACTAAAGTCACAGTGAGAAAAAGGATGAACAAAGAGATCACAACTGGAAGGCTCCCAGAGGTTTAAAGGGGATCCAAAAGATGAAGTTTGCTAGAAAAGCAAAATACAGGCACTCTAAACATCTCCAGGGAGAAGAGGTGAAAATAACAGCATTCAGGAACAAAGGTATTAAGAAAGGAGGGAAGGGGATAAATGCTGAATGTTACATATAGGAGTGAGAATTATGAAAAGGCAGTACAAGCTGATCCTGGCTTTTCTCCAGGCAGAAAGCCTTCTTTCCAGGGTTTTGCAGGTGTGGGTTTACATAAGGAGGCTACGGCTACATGATGAAGCCTGCACAGCCCCATCACGTAGCCCAGCAACCACTGTCCCAGGTCCATTTCACCGTGCTGTACTCTGGATGCAAATGGAGCTGTAGAGTGTAGTGTATATGCCAGTCAGACATGTACCGCTTAATACACACCTAAAGCTGGAGGACATGAACCTTGTCTAAAAAGGACGGTAGGCAGCAGAAAATTATCTAGGGTGGGCTTCATTTGACCATGTGTATGTATCCATATCCGAGCTACCTCTGCGGTTAATGGAGAGAAAAGATACTCCGGTATCTGATGTGTTTATAACTTCTCTTTTAGGAGAGGGTGAATGGTACTCCCAAAGTACCCCAAGCTGTGGCTGACAAACTTAAGTGAGATGAATCCCAGCATTGGACTCTTCCGTGGGCTACAGGAGAACCTCAGAGCGATCCCACTGCAAATGTTACCCATTTTTTATAGTGACTGCTTAGCCTCTGTCCTGACGCGTCAGCTTTCTCAGCATGGTTCTCCAGACTATCCGAGGATGGACTCACGATGGTCTTTGAATGACTTGAAAGTAAAAGTGATGTCTAAGTAGGTCAGAGCTGAACCAGAAGCACAGGTATAGAACATTCTTCTACTATTGCTATGTGTCTTGAATTTCCAAAGAGCTTGATGAGTTTGGGAATCCAAAAGTAAGAACATGTGCATGAACAAGAGCTTATTAAGGCTATCTTGAACTGCACTTAGCAAAGCACCAGGATGACATGATGTCTTGAAAGAGTGTTGATTTTTATCTCAGATAAAGTATACCCTCATGGAGAGCGCACAGATGACCAAGTTATATGGGAAAATATATGGTCCATAAGAAAAAGGAGATGTCTGAGCAAAACACACTGTAGTAGAGCCCACAGACAGAAGTGTCAGCAAATTAAAAGAACATGTTACCTTCTGTGGGAAAACTAGTTGCCCTTGTAGAGGGATCACGTCATTTAACCACATGGAGAGTCACCAACATTGGAAAATGAGTTCCAGTGAAGAAACTCCATGAAATTGCTTTATATTGGTTACCTTTTCCAAAAGCTGCAGTGAAATGTGAGTGCAGGCAAGGTTTTAAGGAGTTTTCATCAGACGCAGGCACAGCGAAAAAGGGTTAATAGTTTCATTTACCCTATGATGTATTCCCACACAAGCCAATGTCAGCCTACAGGCCTGACTAATCCCAAGTGTAGTTACTAATTGCTGTCATCCAAACAGTAGCTGGCAGCCATTTAATTTTCCCTTTCACTTGGTGTCATTAACATTAGCGACATATGGCTGCTTCCCTGCCACGGCTAAATGGCTACTGGAGAAACCTATGGCTTGAGAGCCGCAAACATGAAAGTCCCTGATTAACTTTAAGCATCTCACTGATGTCAGGAAGAACTGTTTACAGACCTGGATCCTGAATGCTTGAAAGCTGTTGGGTTTTTCTGGGCACAGCTTACAACAACAGTACAAAGGTACACTTTTTAAGAGCATCTTTAACTTACACCAGACTAATGGAGAGGCACAATAAAACACAGGCCATTCCGGAGATGTAGCTTGAAACACATCTCACAGTTGTTACAGTATAAATGATTACTTACTACTTAGCTTTCTTCCTTTCTTTTTCTTTGGTACTTTAATTTAGTAGAGCAGGGCAATTGTTTTTAACTCAGATTGCATGATTCTTCTGAATTACTGTTGTATCCCCCCACTTGACTCAAAATATTAGATCAAGATTTCAGATACAGGTCTCAAAACTCCCAGTTTCACTGCCTGCTATCTGCTTTTACTAGATTTAAAGATCCTTTAGCTCTGCTGCCTTATATACTTTTTTTTTTTGGTGTTAAAGTTACATGATGCTTCTTGAATCCAGCACTGCTTTCCTCCACCTCATTTGTTCATGTCTGTCTAAGCTGATTAATTTTTTAAATAGTATACTTTTTCTTCTGCTGGCGTCATGCTTACTATGCACTGCAGATTTTTTGCCATGCTGCCTTCAGGTAAGATTTGCAGGATTTAATATCACAGGCATTTCAGATCCTGTTCAAATAGCACAGCAACCGAAGTGACAACATTGCTTTTAAAGCTTGAGAAATTTCTGGACCTTCTGTCATTTGGAAACATAAAGTAAGACAAAAAAAATCTCAGATCTTAGTGATTTTTCTTGCTAGGAAGACAGCAAGTCCCACAGAGGACAGTAAGTAATTTTTGGTAACATACAGTGAGCGCTGAAGATGAGTATCTAGCCTTTTATTTGCAAATTGAGTTCTTCCCTTTCTGAGTTTTAAAATTAAATAATTCACTGAAACAAAAGAAAAAACAAAGCAGCTGACAAAGACCACTCTGGTACTCCCTTTCCTCACCCATTCCTACACCATACGGGAATTCTGCTCACTTGAACTGACTCCTGCTGTTTCTGTATTAGTGGCCCCATCGCCTTCTTGAGAGTCCCTGGGAATCAGTAGCACTTTGGGGGCAGTAACCCTTGTACTGCAGAAACAATTCTTCAAACAGCCCCCGCCAGGTCTGCTTCCCACCCTGAATTTTTATTCAAGGCCAACAACCGCAGCAAGAAGTGCGCTTTTCTGGAAGTTGACCTTATACCCATTCTCCTTGTATGAAAGACATGCTGAATCCAACCGACATTATTTTTTTCCATGTATTTACAGGGTGAGTCCGTTGCTGCAGGTCTAGGAGTGCCTGCAGCTTTGTGTATTTTATTTTAGCAAATGTAAAAAGAACCACTGCTCCAGCTGAAATCAGTGTTCCTCAAACATGGGCTTTTATCCCACAGTTAAGGTGAGCAATGAATCCTTGGGACCGACTTTGTGATCTACCTGGTCCAAGAGCACAAAAGATAAAGCACTGTTACAGTTTCTATCCTGTTCTCCACTTTTTCTGGAACGATAATTTGACTTCTTCGTGTAACAGTTTACACAAGCTGCTTCATTTGGCACCCTGGTGAGGGATGGGGACCGTCAGCAGAAGAACCGATAACCCATTTTCCTTCCTCCAGCTGGAGCTAAAAGCAGAGCAAGGCTTAGTACGAGAACAAAGAGAAATTTCAAACTTGTCTCCGTTAGCAGAGCATCACGGAGCTCCTTCCAGACTGCTCCAGCAAGGTCCTCAAATGACACAGAATGAGCAAATTAAACCATTTTTGTGTTAGCGTACAGTCACAGCGATGACACCAGCCAGGGATGGCGAGAGGGGTTACATGACGCAGGCGAAGATCTGACTCTACCCTCAGACGACTCATCTCTTTTCAAGAGATGAATAAAGGCTGAGTCAAACCTGGATCACAGTGAGCAGGAATTGCGGTAAAATTGCCAAAAAAAAAAAAAAAAGTGTCACTCAACAAATTAGAAGTAAAAAAAAAAAACCAACGGGCTGTGTATTGGAGTTTGAAAAGGTAGATCAATAGGGACGGGAACATAGTGTGCTAGCGATGAGGAGTGCTGTGTCTGTGCTGGGTTTTGCTGGTTAGATAAGAGGAGGCAGAAAGGAGGGAAGAGGCAGGAGGGAGGTGGAAATTGGGGAGGTTTGGCGGAGATGCTGGGGGGGCAGAGGGCTGTCAGTGCCCCCAGGCAGTGAAACACTCCGTTGGGAAGGAGTAGCTGGGGAAGGGGAGGCAAAATCCGGGCTGAAAGGCGACCGCTGGGGGAGAAGCCTGCCTAATTCTGGGGATAATAAGAATTTGGGTCAGGCCACCGCGGAGCAGGGTGGCTGTGGTGCTCTGGCGAGGAGACGCTGCCGGGATCCCACCTTGGGGGGGGGACGACGGACCCACGGACAGCCCTGTCACCGGCATCCCGCAGCAGGACCGGGACAGGGGGGATTTCACCCCCCCCCAGGACCGTTCCTACCCCCGCAGCCTGTTTTGGGGGCCGGGGATTTCCAACCCGAGGGGGTGGGGGGGGGGGATGCTGGCGTTCTCCCGCTTAGCCACGGCGGGGCTGGACGAGCCTCGGCAGCATGCGCCTGCGCTGCCAGCCTTCCTCCTCCTCCTCCTCCTCCTCCTCCTCCTCCCGGCCCCTCCTCCCGGCTTTAGCGGTGCCGGCTGCCGGGAGCGGGCGGCCGTCCGTACCCCCCCCGGGGTTATGCCTCCCGGCCGGGGTAGGGAGGAGGTCTCCGGTAGGAGCAGGGGGCGGTGAGACCCCCCTAACCCCCCCCCCCCCCCCCGAGCCCTCCCACCCCCGGGTGCGGCGTGGGGAAGGGGTGCGCGGCCGGGGCGGAGGATGAGGATGATGATGATGAGGAGGATGCGGCGGGCCGGAGCGGAGCGGGGGTACCCGGGGAGAGCCTGGCTGTACTGCTGGCTGCTGGGCTGGCAGGCGGCCGCCCTGCAGCTGCCTCCCTGCGAAGAGGTGAGATTTTTTTTCCTCCTCCTCCTCCTCCTCTTCCTCCTCCTCCTCTGGGGTTTTCCCTACCCGTGGCAGGGGGTTGGGGATGCGCGGGTGGAGGGTGGCAGCCCGGGAATTGGGGGGGGGGGGGTTTGCTGGTCGTTGTTGCTTCCCCCAGCGCTGTCCGTGGGGTCGGACCCACGAAGGACCCTCCGCCGAGCATCCCCCCCGCATCACGCGTGGAGCGGCCCCCTTAGCCGTCGGTCGCGAAGCCCCCCCCAGGGTTGTTGCTGCTCCCTTCGGTGCGTGGAAATAGCAGAGCCCCCCTCCGAACGAGGGGGGGCTCGCTGCTTTTCTAAATCCCGTGTTAAATCCGTGCAAAAGGAGAGTAAAGGGGGGTGTGGGGGGTGTGTGTGGAGGTGTCCCGACCTCCGTGTGTCAGGCCGGGGTGTCCTAGGCTGAGCCGAGCGTGTGACATGGGGAGAGAAACTTTCTGCCTCTCTCCTGCTATAAAAACCCGAAACAGGAGGGAGTCGGTGGTTTCGGAGCAGGGAACGCTCTGCGGGGCTGTGCGGGATGCGGGAGCTGAGGGTGCCGGACAGGGATGCTCAGCCCTGGGTGGCCCAGGAGCCCCGATGGAGGGGACCAAGGCTGAGCCTCTGCTCCAGGGTTTCCATCCACACTCCTACATGCAGGGAGATCCTCTCTGCTGCTTTTAAAGAGCAAGGGAGTCTTCCCTGTGTTTTAAATCGAGGTGTAGGGGTGAGGAGGCTGGGTACCATCTTCCCAAACAGGTCTCGGTGGCTGGGGCACTGCTCTAGCAAGCACAAACCTGTAAGTGGGTTGGCAGCGGTCAGTCCCCTTTCTCCCACCCCTCCGAGGATGCTCTGGAAACAGAGCTTCCTCACCTCGCCTACTGCAGTTGCGCTGTTTAGCAAGAACTGATTTGTGTATGCTCAGACTGGGTTGGGGGTGGGTGACTGCAGCCAGGTCGGAGCACTCGGCTGGCAAAGGGTCCTGATCCATTTTTGGGGGGCTATTGCAGTGTGGGATCTCCTCGGCTGGGGGTGCAGAAGCCCATGTCTCCTCCCTGTGGTGAAAGCGGGCATCCCTGACCTGGGGAATATTCCCTCTTTGCCTATTGAATCGACTTTTTGTCTTCCAAGTAGCAAAGCCTCAGTGGGAGAGCTCAGTGCTAGTCTAGCATGGGAAATCTTGCAGTAGGGGGACATGTGGGATACCCAAATCGGTGGCTGTTTTGGGCATGTTTCTCCTAAACGTTGGTCAGCCTCAGAGAGGGAGATTTATGTAGCCACCTGCTTTGAATTACCTATCTCCCTTTTCAGCTAGTGAAGGGAAACAGACCCTTCTAGAGCTGATCTCATCCTAAACTGTTTGCTTAAGAAAATGAACCTCTGCAGATGGTGAGAGGTGGCAGCTGAATCTAAGCAGAGGTACCAAAGGCACAGAGCTGGTATTTTGAGCATTACATATCGGGCTTTACATGTGCAAATTCTCTCCGGTGCCCCACTTCTGTGCCCCTTTGGATCTGGACCCGAGTTCTTTTGCTTTCTTTTCAGAAGGATGGACATTGTTGTTTTACTTTAGTTTCACTTAAATACTCTTTGAGACAGGGACATCCCTCACTCACATGGTAAAAAAGCTGTACGTTACTTGTGCTGGTGTGTATGTGCAGCCCTGCAATCATATGTCCCAGGGAATATAATTATAAACATGTCTGGATGGAGAGGGGAAAAAAACCCAAAAGCTTGCAAAGAACCAGGGTAGCGGATCAGCTGATTTACAAAAAGGAAGAACAAAAGTTAATAGTTCATGTAAAACACGGCTAATACCTGGCTATTATGCGTCAGTCTCAAAACTTTGCCATTTGCCCTAATTCAGCCTGATTCGAGTGAACTGGGTTTATTGCCATTAAAATCATGACAGCTCCCGTTGTGATGGACTCTGGTTTGGGCAGACTCAGACAGGGATGAAGTCGTGCAATGAGAAAGCCCAGCCTGTTAGAGGGTATTCCAGTCCTTTGAAGACTTAGTGAAGGTCTTACTGTGTTATACCCAAAAGGCTTGAGAAGCACAAGGCTTAATGCACTGGCAGGTGGTTAATTTTGAATCTGTAGGGGATCTTTCCTTTAGCTGCACTTTCCCCCCTCCCTTCCCTGACAGCTTGTTTTTTCTGTTTCCTCACTGTTATGAGAAATACGGCTATCTGCCAGTTTCTGAGATTTCTGCACTGGTACAGCATTTGGAGCAGTGGGATCTCTGGCTATGCCTGAGGCTCCATGGTGCTCTGATAACACAGATAGTAAAAATAATAATGTATAGCAATGTCACTTTCCAGAAACCTTTTTGTCATTGGTTTCTTCCATCAGGGACTGTCGTAGTTCAGCACTTTAGGAAAGGTATGTTTGTGCTGCAAACCAAGTGTACGAGCAGCTCAAATGAGTATTCCCGTGGGTTTTTGGATTAAATTGATATAGCCATAAGCTTCTGGCATAATAGCGTTCAGTCCAGGCTGTGGTGTCCGTTACCATCACGAGCTTCCCCTGAGCTCTCTGATGCCAGCAGCTAGTTTGAAGGTGATTTAGGTTCATCTTCAAGAGATGGAGGCTTGGATGGCCACGGTACCTCTGGGGTGCAGAAGCTGGGGACACCCACTTCTGTATCCTGTGCTTCTGGTGACTTGGTAACTTAAATTAGGACAGTGGTAGAAGAATAACTGCTTGGTGAACTCGTTCTGCTTATGCCAATGATGAGCAGGATACTAATGCAAATGTTTCATGTGTTGCATAAATTACGACTTCAAGCGGAGTTGATGACACCCGTGTTTTTCACTGCCATTAAATACACATTCAGCTGTTACGATGGAAATGATGAGATGTTCATGCCCACCCCCCCTGCCACTGCAGAGAGCATCTTTGCTACATCTTGTTTTCCAGTGTTTTATGCTTTTTGCTAAACTTTCCAACTGAATGAATCTTCTTTGGCTTCCACTTAGGATTGCCCAAATCTGAAAAGATTTTGCTTTTAGGACATTTTAACTGATACTCAGCCTAAATGGATCTTCTCTTTATTTCATCATTCCTTTCTCTCTGTTGTTTTTGCAACCATAAAAAAAAAGTCATTGAGTGACTCTTACTTCCCATTCAGCCAAATTGTTTGCAGAGAGAGTTATGGAGTATCTGAGCTGCTGGCAAAAATGTTTTCTTTCATACTCCCTGTTTGAGTCTCAGTCACTATGCAGATTGAGAGCAAACACATATGGTTCTGGTACAGATAATAAATGTGATTCTGCTACATTGGATGGTTTACCTGCCATTTCAGTAGGCAGGTAAACCAAATATAGGATTATAAAGTGACTAAGTGAATGGAAAGGGTAATGTTAAGTGCCTTCTATAGGGAAAGTATTTTTGTACTAGTCTGCTGGAAGACTTCTGGAGAAGATAAAAATGATAGAAGAAATTTATTCAGACAATGAAAAAATCTTTTATAAAATCACTTGCAAGACAAAGCTAAGGAAGTCTTAAGGAGGGAGGGGAAGCATGAACTTGAAACTGGGCCAAGTACAGCGGATTAAGTATGTTGAATTTTGTCAATTTTCATGATGAGAAAAGGTTAAAAAAATGGGATGGGTCTAATTTAAGTGTGAAGTATTTTAAGGTTATTAGTATCTTAAAGCAAGGTACTAGGTACTAAGCTAAGCAGCCTGGGAAGGAAGGTGAAGTTCTGTCTCTCCATGTAAAGGATGGAGAGGAGATACCTGTCAGTCTTGGAAGGACGTTATGTGACAAAACTAGATAAAAGTCAGCATGCTTACCACCCGATATACGCGGCAGGAGTAACAGGGATGTCTGCCCGAAGGAATCTGAGTACCTTATACACTCTGATATTGTAAGTGAACTGTACCTGCTTGGGAAGAGGGTTGGGGTCATTGTGGATGGCTCTGTAGAGACAGCCCGTGTGCTCATGGTGAAATAAGTCGGACGGATGATAAAAAAAAAGAACAAAACATGCAAGAGTGTTTTTGTGCCTTATTAGCACTCAGGAACCATGAATGTTGTGTTTGTTCTTTGGCTGGTTAATAAGCATATAGTGATCACAGCAGAGGGTGGTGCTGCCTAAGTAAGAAGGGAGTAACTTGAGGGAGGAAGAGAAAGAAGAACATGCATTAATGCATGGGGTAGAGAAAATTAATGAGATGCAAATCTTTAGGACAAGGTAGAAATAAAAAGGCTTTCTGTGCACTTGAAAGGGTAAATGTTATTACTCTTAAAAGGTAATACTTTTTTCTTTTCATGTAACTGTAAACAACCTCTTGATCTCTGGGATTCATTTAGTCTCTGTTTCTAGAGGCCTTAAAACCTCTGAAGGGATTAGCTCATTGCTAAACATTTAGGAAGGAATTCTCCTAAGTCTGTTCCCTCGCTGTCTCTTATTGGTACCCTTATCCCTTTCTCTGAAGCATCTGCACTGGCTATTTTGGCAACAAAGCAGGAGCTATCTATACCAGCTGCTGGGGTGATCCAGTGTTGTATTCCCTCATTTCGAAACACCCTGAAACACCGTAGACTCTTAATTTATGAACAGTTCATAGTCAGCAGAGGCAGCTGTGGAAAGAGTCCTAGACAGATCATATTATTTTTATCACCTCTTGCTATGCAGACTTGTGTCTTTGAGGTGAAAAGAGAAATGTACAGCTTCCATTTGCCACTGTGATGGATGGTCATAAAGATGAGGAAAGAAGAGCAAAAAACCGTGCTATAAAACTGCTGACAATAAAGTCGATGGAGTGGAAACAGGTGCGCAAAAGGTGAGAAGACAGATGCTGAGACACAGGTACCGCAGCAGAAAGCAGTGCCACCGCAGCAGGTAGGCAGACCAAGGTGGGAGGTGGGGGGGAAGCACAGGAGGAACTGGTAAGGTGTCAGAATTGAAACCTGAGAAGGAGGGCAGATGCTGGTATAAAAAATGGAAAGTGAGCCGTGGGCATAATGACTCAAGAATAAGAAAATTAGGCGCAGTGGAAACTGCTATAACAGACCATAAATTTGAAAGAGTAGTAGACATTAAGCCAACACAAGATTGCATTTCTTCCACTATCAAACACCACTTGATTGTTCAGGATGAGTATTTATCATCTATAAAAAAGCCCATGATTTTATTTTCTCCCCTTTGTTCCTCATAACTTGTGTAGATTTAGGGAGGGCGAGCTTGGACAGGAGCTCTGCTGGGGTTCCTGACACATCCATGCACGGTGCTGGTGGGGACCATCACTGAGCTGGGTGCCAAGATGGGTGTCTACAGTGATTTGGGTTGTCAGCTGCCTCCTCCGGGCCACTTTTTCCACTGGGTGTTGGTTGGGAAGGCTTTAGCAGTATTGGGCATTGCTTTATGCTGGTTGATGACCTGGGTCAGAAACGCTGGGATCACTTGAAGGGAAAGCCTTGCCTGGAAGTGGGAGCCCATGCTCAGCAAAGCAAACAGGGTTTGGGAACAGGTCCCACATGTCTCCCAGATGTCTCCAAGGTTTTTCTAGGCGCTGCTACTGTGAAGGTCCCGTGCTGGTATCCAGCATGGCTGTGTCATTCCTAACTCTTTACACCTACTTGGAAAAGAGTGTTCTTCCCACTCTCCCTTGGTAATATTTTAGCTCTTATCCTGGAGCTGAAAAATCTGTTTAGGTTTTGGCTGCTTGTAGTGGAAACATTTTGGTTTTCAGCCTTTTGAAAGAGAAAATCTCTGGTTTTGAAGAAGAGGAATAGTTAAAATCCTTTTTTTTTGACAACGTCCTTTCTGAAAAACAAACAAACAAACAAAAAACTTTCAATTGCAAAACATTAGCCAAATCTAATAACGACCTTGCTTCACAAACATGGTGATGCTCACTTTTATAAATAGTGCCGGACAGTAATTGCTGTGCACCTGGGACACAGGCTCACAGCTGATTTAAGATGATCTAAGATGACACGTGCAGCTGAGCTGCTGGCTGCCCTGTGTTGCTACTGACGATCCTGTCTCTGCGTGCTGAGTCAGAGCAAATGTTGATTCGGCTGAAAACTAACCTGCCAAAAAAAAAAAATTAAAAAAAAAAAGAAAAAAAAAAAAGAAAAAGGTTAGTGTTTAGCTGGGTGTGTGGCAGAGATGATTCAGTGTTTAGTCTCTGAGGGGCTACAAGTAGTGCAGGAAGCTTTGGGACCCACCAGGCACAAGGCTGGTCCCCTGTTATTTCTAGAACATAGAATTTTGGTTGGATAGAGCTAGCCTGGGTTTACACTGAGATAATGGCAAGGGGATTGTATTTCCTGATATAAGAAGATGAAAATGAGAGATTTCTGTGTTAAAGGTGTGAAAAAACTGGGTTGTTGCTCTCTGTTGTGGAGGTCTGTGCTCTGGCTTCAGAGGTGCAAGTGCCATCTCTGTAAGGAAAGGTGGCTGGCTGTAAGATATGTTTTCAATGAAAAAAAATAATTTCAGATGACAGGCTATTCCCAACTAGAAAATTCCTTTGACAAAGATTTTTTACTGCTACAAAGAGAGGGCAAATCACTCATCCCATTTTCCCTTGCTGATATGGCATTAACCTCTCTTATCTGTTAGTGTTTTATGGTCAAGAAATGTAACACATAACAGAGATGGTTTATGGTGGTACTTGAAGATTATTGGAAAGTACCTACAAAAATGATAGGAACTGTGTTATTTGGTGGTGAAAATGCTGGGAAGCTCAGTTTTCATTTGTTTAGATTTCGTTCCACCTTAAAGGTGCAAATATTTTCCAGGGATAATCCACAGAAAAGTGGCTCAGGGTGTTTGGGATTGGTTAAAAGGATATGCCCATCCTGCCGAGTACAGGAGCATCAGGAGAAGAAACTCATGTAAACAAGGTGAGCTGCTCTACAACACTGGACCTCTTTCAGTTACCAGGGTAGACACAGCCAAAAGAGCTATTTTTTATATAATAATTACCAATGTGGGTTACTAATGCTAATCTTATAATCCAATTTGATGAAAACCCCCTGCTTTGGGGAAAGGGTGAACTTTCCCTCTGAGGTTGGAACTGACCTGAACATGCTTAGAGGTATTTTTGATGTAATGAATATGGTCAGAAAATTGAAATGCATCAGATAACCAAGCTAGAGGAGGAAGCGATAGGGAGTGCAAAACCTGAAGATTCCATTAACATAATTGCTGCTGGCTTGATAAAGTACACTATACATTTAACAGTAGAGAAATCAGTGTCTAAATTGATTGTACTGTCCCAGAAAACTAAAATACACTGAGGTGGCAACTTTTAGCAGCAAACTCAAGGGTAAAGGTGAGCTAGACCTCAGCTGTTGACTCTTAAAGTGTTAATTTCCCATAGTGTTTCTTGTGGCATGTGAAATCCTTCTGGTTTTGTACTTACTCTTTGAAGTTTCTCAAAGGAAGATCTTCACACAGGCCGGCCGTGTTTTATACACACGTAGGGGTGGTGCTGTGTCTTTTGAGAGACGTACGTCAGAAATGGATGACTTCTGATTTTTCCCAGCCTTTTGTATCCATGGCTCCCTCCTGCTGGCAGGTCAACAGTGCTGATCAAATGCTGCTTGTTTCTGGTTAGCTGCTTTTTATCTCCAGCTCTGTGGCTCCTTAAAGCAAATGAAGAAAAAGAAAGATTTCCCAAGAAAGTTCTTTTCTTCGCTCTTTTGTTTGGTCTTATTTCATCCGATTTTTAAAAAATTCAGGCTTCTCTTGAAAGGAAGGAAACAGAGGCCCTAACCAGACTCCTTTACAGCAGGATTTATGCTTGCATGGAGGGAATATGAGCTGATGTGCATCTCAGAGATGCTGGGGGGATGCTGCTCTGTAGAATTGGAGAGGATAAATGATTCAGCTCTTCACACCGCACCTTTATTGGCAAGCACCTGCCCTGCAGACCTGCTGATGAGCAGCTTGTCTTGCCTTGTGATGAATATCAAGTGTCCTGGTTAGTAAGGTAATGGCTGTCTCCCCTAGAGCTGCTCAAGTAATAGCTGAACCCAGGCCAACTGTGTCCTCTTCCAGAAGACCAGACAGGGTGACTCTGTCGATTAATGCCTGTTTTTGATGCTGAATATAGCATTCACCAGGACTCTGAATTCTCTTTTTTTTTTTTGGCTGGAAGCCCACTGTGCTCTGTGTTAGCCTCTGCATGGTGAAAGGCAGGGGATCCGGAGGCATTGCTCAATCTTGCACCAAAACAACATGTCCTGTTAGTGTCAAGGCATCCTCTAAGGGATGCACAGACCAGGTATCACAAATAGTTCAGCACTGAGACTTGCAATCCTACTGAAATAGCTGTGATCGATGATCAGAATCACACTCAACCTAGCTAAGAGGAGCCATAATATAAAAAAGAATCAATTCCCATATCTTTTTGTTTTGCAGTATTTTTAACTGCACTTAAAGCCAACCCTACTTAAATGTTTGCTGGCTTCTCTGAAAAGTCATCGCTTTTTAGTTCTAGCTTTTAAATTAAAAAAAAAAAAAAAGCTGATTTGCAGCATTGCCCATTGCAATACTGACCTGCTAATCTCTTGAACTGCTTTGCTAAACAAGGGAAGATTTCCTTAAAGCCTCATCATGTGGTTATGCAGGAATCGCAGCTTTCATTTAATAAGGGGGAAAGGAAAAGGTAAGTCAGCCCCTCAGTATTGCAGAGAAGAGCTGGAAAATGTGAACCTTGTGAAGCGAAAACCTGGAAAATTAAATGAACTGGAGCTAAGTTGCATGGTGTTTTAAGGTCCTGTGGCACTTAAAGAAGTCATATGAGTTTGATGGGGTGGAAGCAACGATGCCTGACTCGAGGTTCTGGAAGGCTTTATGTGACTGTTACTGAAAGTACAATCTGATTAACAAACTTTGCCATTATTCAACTTTAGCATTTACGCTGTAGATAGTCTGATGGGGAGATCCAGTGGCACCTCATTGGGCACTACACATGCTGGGAATAAAAGTAAATTACTGGGGCAAAATCCTGCTTTCATAGGCAGTCTCTAGCCTGCTAAACGTGATGGGCCCGAAGAGCTCTGGTCCTCGAACTGTCAAGATTGCCCCAAAGTTTGTTAATGTGCTCCCTGACATGGATTTGCCCATGAAAGCCGGCACAGGATGGAACACTGCAGTAGAAGCTGTGATGAACTCCCCCAGTAGTCCTCCAGTTAGACAATAAAGATGAGTGGAGGCAGTTTTGTCATGGAATGACTATAACTGGGTACAGTTAATTGAATACCTATCATGTTAGGAGGGCACGTAGCACCCTCGTAGTTCTTCAGGACAGCAGAAAATAAGTGTGAACAGAAAACTTGCTCCAGTGATCCATGCATAGTCCAAGCATGAGATCCTGGTGTTGTGGAAGTAGCTGAGCAGTGGGCAGAACCAGCATTTCATACCATGGAAAGGACTTATCTTGCTTTTAACTGTACAGCTTAGGCATCTAGTCTGACCTAAATGTCTAGTTGTCAAGACAGAGGCAATCACACTTCAAGACTAATTTTTCCCATCCTGAAAGGGTGCTGTGATTTTTCTGCTGAATGTGCCCATTTTCTTCCACTGACTACAGAGGGACTCTGGCATATGTCAGGTAGATGCTCAACTTCTAGTTATCTAAAGTAAAATTAATCTGGACCCATCAGGGGAATTAATCTCCACTGTAATTTAATTACCTTAGCTGTTACAGAAGCTACAAGGTTGCTTTGCAGTGCTCTGTAAGCTTCAGGGGTGAAGGTGTTTTGATAAGGCTGGGGCATCGCAGTGGTGGAGCTAGGTCTCCGCAATGACCTGATTACACTGGAGAAGGGACCTAAATCTTTGCCTCTGAACTGCTGAATTAAAATGGAAGCACAGCAGGAGCACAGCCTTGGTCCTTATTTCTGGAGAGCTATTTGTGAGTAAAGAGTTTTATTGGTTTGCCTTGTAGCGGCTTCCTGCAAAAGGCACGTTATCACACTGCAGAGTCCCTTCCTATCCAGGGAATAATTAACATCAAGCTCGTGCCAGTGTAAATTTCTGTCTGTGATATATGCAGGATGAAACCTAACATGTAAGCTTCCTTGTAATGATCAGCTTGTAATTTATTGCAACTGTTTGTCAAATGGGCTAGACCTTGTATTTGGATTTAATTTCCCAGTGCAAAAAGGCGGGTGTTCAATTTATGATTGCTTACAATGTGCATGATTACACATGACTGCATTACCCGGGCAGGAAAACCAGCTATGAATGCATTTCTTTCTTCATGTTGTAGACTGGGTCATATCTCGTGGGCGCAATCAGTAGCAAGGGACAGCTCATGAATGCGTCTGAGCAAAACTCTGATCTCTTCCTTGTCCTGCCTTTCCCCAAAATCCGTGGGCTGATGAGTCACTGCTGATTGATTTGAATGATACAGCCCTTGCGATAACGCATCACCCTGTCCCTTGAAGAGTGATTAATGGTGCCGCAGCCAAAGCTCTGCCTACTGCTGTCAGCCCCTTGCCGATACCTCAACCCAGCCTTGGCCCTACACAAGAGGGAAGCTTGTAGCTCCAGGCACCATCTAGCTGCTAGAAATGCTAACAAATTTGGATTTGTAGCTGCCTAAAAAGCTGCCTTAGCCCTATGGGTAAATCTGGACTTTGGAAGAAGTGTGCGCTGAGCAGGGCTTGGCTAGACCCTGCTACTGGAGATCATTTTGACTGGGGTTAGCAGCGTGAGTACAGAGAAGAATCTAGGAGCTGAACGCAGCCGATGGCTGAGTTAAATCTAAGATGCATTTTCTCCATCATTTGCTTAGCTCAGGCTGCCTTGGGCTGCTAGCTTGTCCTTGGTTTTATTTATTAGTTATTCTTGCAGTGGAAATGGACTCTGTGGGCTTGGAGGCAACCCAAGAGGGCAATATTGGATGAGGCTTCCTCATAAGAATATCCAGTTACATATTTTTCTTGTCAGGCTGTGATTTAAGATCTTGCTTTGTTCAATGAACAGGGTTATTATTTCAGACACATGATACAATTAAGCACTCACAAAGGGCATGGTCCTATCCTGAGACAAGCGGTTGTGAGTCAGGCAGAAGTTCCTGAGCTAAACCTCCCAAACGTGACCTCCCTCTGATGTTACAGGTGTCATCAGTCTCTTTTTGTCATGTCTCCGTCATCCCCCCTCCCCCCCAAATGGAATATTCATAAAAACATGCAGCATTCCCAAAGTTGAGTATTGATGAAGGTTCAGCTAAAAATTGTAAAATATGTCTTATTTGCTGTGGGTTGCTTTTTTTTTTCCTGTTTGAAAATATTCAGCCATCTGGTCAGCAAACAAATAAAATGCTGCATGATATTGGCAGCAAAGCATACACTGAAAAACAGCTAATGGGAGAAGAAAACAGTTCAGAGTCTTTCTGTAGTCTGGTGGGTTTTGCAATTTTTTCCATACTGTCCTGGTTTCAGCTGGGATGTAGTTAACTGTCTTCCTAGCAGCTGGTACAGTGCTGTGTTTTGAGTTCAGTATGTGAAGAATGTTGATAACACTGATGTTTTCAGTTGTTGCTCAGTAGTGTTTAGACTATAGTCAAGGATTTTTCAGCTTCTCATGCCCAGCCAGGGCACCTGACCCAAACTGGCCAACAGTGTATTCCATACCATGGGACGTCCCATCTAGTTTAGGAACTGGGAAGTGGGGGCAGGGAATCACCGCTGGGGGACTGGCTGGGTGTCGGTCGGCGGGTGGTGAGCAATTGCCCTGCGCATCATTTGTACATTTCAATCCTTTTATTGCTACTGTTGTCATTTTATTAGTGTTATCATTATCATTATTAGTTTCTTCTTTTCTGTTCTATTAAATCATTCTTATCTCAACCCAGGAGTTTTGCTTCTTTTCCTGATTTTCTCCCCCATCCCACTGGATGGGGGGGGAGTGAGTGAGCGGCTGCGTGGTGCTTAGTTGCTGGCTGGGGTTAAACCACGACACCTACTCACAAGACTCCTGAGATAAATTTGTGTTTGTAAAAAGCAGAATCTGGTCATGATCTTCGTATAAATGCAGCTTTGGCAAATGCTAAAGTCAATAAAAATATTTCTGTTTTTACTTCCTCCCAAGGATTAATTAGGGTCAGTGAAAGAAGTACACCTTTCTTCATTATCAGAATCCTTACTTTGTAATCCTATATGTAACAATTGAAGTCCTGACTCTAAACACGTTTTCTGTCAATGTGACCACTTCAGTTAAAGTCCTGTGTTGAGGAAATTATGTGAGTTCAAGTTCTAGAGCAAATCAGTTGTATTGACACAGAAGTGACTAATACCTGTAGCTCTTATCCCTCTTCTTTTGGGGATTATACATATTGGTAGAGGAGACTGGATTGGGGTAATATTAGGGTAATTCCTTCCACAATGAAGGTTTATTTCACTTCATCTCTCCCCGGCTGTACCTAAAACTCAGCCTCTGAGGAAGTCCAAGTCTGAAAGGGAAGAGCTGAGCTCCGAACTGAGCCAGACCCCGTCCCTGTGGCTTGAGTGAGGAACACGCCAAGAGCACACCAACCTGGGTCAACGGTGACGAGGAGATGAGGGACGGGCTTTTCACAGCTGTACCCTGCTCCTGCCAGGTGCAAGCCAAATAGCTAGCAGATATTTTTCCATATAGTAACATCTCTCGGGATAGAAAAGGAAATGTGGAGCAAGTGCTTTTGGTAGGAAATTGTAGAGGAGGTGACAGGGTAGAAAAATGATACAAGATCAGATGAGCGAGCATCACCCAGACTTCCTTCTAATAACAGCGTTGTTCCTTTTCTAATATTTGTCTGCTGCCTAGTGCCCTATGAAAAACTCGCACACCTAATGGAAACTGATAACCGACAGCAGAGGGGCAGGAGCAGAAGCTTTGCGAAACACTCATGCGTGTGCCTGGTTTGAAGCACATAAATAATTCCACTGAAGTTTGAAAACCAATGCCTTATTTAAGATGAAGTTCATGCTTAAATACTGTGCTCGATTAAGGTCAGGGAATTCTGTGAATTGCAGAAAGTCAATACTCTGACATAACTGAGATATATTACTGAATTTAAACCTTTCACTCCAGTAAACTGAAGATTTTTCTTTAGGTGCAGTGTTGAAAAAAATGCGTTGACTGGTGTTCTTTAAAAGTATTGAAACGTTAAATCAGTTTGGTGCTCATTTTGTGCTGTCTTTTGTGGGTTTTCATAAAAATACTTCTTTTGTTCTGTATACATTCAGCGGACTTTTTAAGACTAAACGATGATGTCCTTTTATATGCTTTTTAAAATTTAATTGCGTAGCAGATTGGACAGGATGCTGCTGTGGGACTCTGCTACTGGAGAGGAAATGCAATGAAATGGGCCACATCATTGATTCCTCAGATGATTAAATCTGGCCATAGTTGAGGTCTTCGCTGGATTAAAGTGGACAACTTGTAAAACTGTATTACCTTTATAGTGCTCCACATGAACCTGCTGGGAGCCCTGCAAGGATGAGTCAGGCGGTTTGGTGATAGGTTGTGAACTGAATCCTTGAAGATATATTTTCCCTGTGGATACTGCAGAAGTTAAACTTGGTTCAGAGCGGTGGCTCAGCGAGGTAGTGGCCATACGGAAGGAGATGCACAGGCTCTAGGATGCACTTGCACGTGCCCCAAAATGTTTATTTTGTGCTAAATGGCTCACTCTGATTGGAGGAGCCTCGTAGATAAATATGCTATAATGGTTACTTTAACATTTGCTACATCTCTCTCATTTTTCTCAAGTACATAGATATATTTTTCCCACTGAAATTATCAGCTCAGGTCCTCATCTGAGGTAAATTATTTTATGCTACTCAGCTGTTTTATGTCTAATGTAGTTCTAGTTTGTTGAATCTACACATCTCAGGAGCACACAAAGTGAGGTTTTTGCTGTGTCCTTTATTTTGAGAATATAAAAAAGGACCCAAATCTATTATCTTGTCTTCCATCTGATAAAGGATGTGACAAGGCATGACAAGAAGTGGGTTCACTTGGCTGGTGCTTAAGGAACTGCTGAAATTGGGCACCGCTTTGGTGTAGGGGTTCAGAAGGAGGGCAAGGGGCAGAAATAAAAAGGAAAAAGTTGTCTTGGGGAATGGAGAGCTGAGTGCCCCAGGGAAGCCTGGGGAAAGCTTGTACATCTGTTGAGTGGAGGCCGCCTGGGGCCAAGATCTGCTCGTTCACCTTGAAGCAGTTGACTCATCTGGTTGCAGTCCATCTCAGGTCTGGAACCTCCTGATGGCCTTGACTCCTTCACAGACGAAAGCTCAGCAGTTTTCCCCCTGGTTTTAATACATCTGTTGGGATGCTGCAGGTACCTTCGGTAATTGCCTTCTTGGGATTTGCTTCTGGGCTGTTAAATAATTATACCCTGAACTCTTTTTTGTGCAGATTGCCTTCTGAATAGGCAACAGCCAGCAACATCTATACTCAAAAAAATAAAAGTTTGTCTTTTCATTTACGAGTCTTCAGCCTTGAATAGCTAGGAATAAAACATCAAGGTCGAAAAGGAGGAGGAATGAATAAAATCCAGCATATTAAAAGTTATAATTAGAACTGTGATCAACTTTGATACTGTCAGGCCTTCTCAACTGTAATAACTGTGTAGCTCTGAATAAAAAGCCTAACCATATTTGCAGTGAAACATGAATCCTGTTCTTGGAGAACGTTTTGGCTTATTACACAGTGTCAGCGTGTGTGAATTAGAGTATGCTGTACTGAGATCTTGTGGGTGGCTTTATCTAGTGTCCATATGCACACAATGTTTGCATAAGACATACCGTATAGTTGACGTTTGTGAATAATAGACGCTCAGATTTACTTTCCTGACAACAAACGCTGGTTTGTGTGCCCGGAAGGGACCTTGTGCAAAGAGTTCTCTGCCGCCGTGTCTGGAGGCTGCTCTGTTAGTGTGGTAGAGAGGAGGCGAGGGGCACCCGGCCAGCTGGGGACCATCCACCCTGATGGCACCACAGCACACGGGGGGTACTGGAGCACCTGGCGTCTCAGAGCACTTTGGGGAACGTCTTCCAACACTACCCAAAGCCTTCCTTGCCGTAGGGAAGACAGACGAGGGTCATCATGTGCGTGGTCTTGGAAGAGCCTTCAGCAGTCAGCGTGGACATCACCTGCAGCTCTTGGCTGAAGCGGGATGTGGAGACTCCTCGCAAATGTGGCACGTGGAGTCAATGTGTCATTGTTCCCTCTGCAAGGCTGCTTGTTTGCTTTGTGCTCTGACTGTTGAATAGCAAACAACAAAACGTGAGGATTTAGTGAGTTTTCTCCTTTATAGTTTCGTAGGTAGAAATTTATGACAGTGGGGAAGGGAAAATACTATCAAATCAAAAGTGTGAGGCACTACACCTCTTTTTACCTTTTTTTGTTGATATAAAAGGGTGGATAAGGGATAGATTCCCACTAGTTAACAAAGCAAGTACTTAAGCTGTGGATAGGATGTTTAAATATTGATAGTTAAAAAGCTGTAGCCCATTAATTCTCCTTTTGATGGGCCTGCATGGGATCATGAATATTGGCATTAAACCTGACATTTTTTACTTAAGCCTAACATCTCTGTTAATGCTTGATCTTTCAAGCTAGTTGGCTTTACTATCGCAGGTGTAAGCCCTGAGAGCCTACTTCAGCAAGGCGTTTAAGGGATTGGTCTTTCTGAGTTGAGGTGAAGATATGCTCAGTAGTACCATGACCCCGTTTTCTCCCGCTAACTTGCACATGCAGTGACCTGAAAACCTCTTGTCACAAACAAGAACAAGTGAAAAAAAAATGTTATTTTAAAATACTTTTATTGAGTATTGAAATAGGGCTTACTGCTTTGGAAGAGATAACCTCAGGAAAGGGCATTATCATTGAAAAGGCTGGAAACAGTGGATCTCATAACTCCTGGACAAGCTGATTCTTGCTGTGTGGAAGCAAAGTGATATGAGGCAGCGCGATGAATACTTGTAGGGTAGTGTAAAATAATCACCGATGTCTTGCCACAGATAGTGAAAGTATCACTGAAGAAGTTTAGCCACATAGCAAGTTGTGTGTGTGTTTATTAAACTTAAAATATTACTACATGTGCGTTTCAATGCTTGTAGTGAGTGAGACTCTTAGAAAAAGAAAAAACAAATCCACAGAAAACAACCCTTCATGGATAACCCTTAAACTGTAAGATTTTCTTGTTGTGAATAGTAAAGAACAGTTGTCATGTATAGATTGATAGTAATAAAAGTAATTCTCAGTTTGACAAACTACGTATATTTGTCTGTAAATATAAGAGGAAAATAATAAAAACTCATAGAAAGCTCATGGCAGTTAATATTCACTTTATGGAACTGGATTAAAACTGTCCAAATATTACTGCTGGGTGACTAAAAGACTGGATGATTCAGCAACATTAGGACAATGAAGATAAATATATTTATGAATATCCTTTACCACCATGCTCTTCACTTCAATTTTCTCTTTAATCTGACTGTTTTTTCAGAAGATTTAGGAGCTCACTGAAAAAAATACGATTTTCTGATCACCCTTGTCTAAAATCTTTCTGAGAAACAGTAGAGATTTGCAGGTGAATTTGTTAGGTTTTGAGACTGAAGGGTTAAAAACCCCACAACCCAAACTCCAAATTTCTGGGTTCATCAGAAGTGTCCTCCTGGTTGCTGGGAGAGCCTGGCAGTCTGGAGGGACTCCTGGGTCAAAGGGGGGTTCTCCACCTTTCTGCTGATACCGGCCTTGATTTAAATCTTAGTTTCTGCATTAGACCTTTAAATCTCTGCTACAGGCTGTGTAGGAAACTTAGGTGTCATAGGAGGGAAACACTGAGGAGTGGGGAAGTTTTGGGTCCTCCTTCCAAGCTGTGGAGCCCAACTGGGTAGATGTGCCTCACCACAGCCCTTTCTTCTGTAGGCTGGACCCAGGCGTGAGCATGGATGTAATGTCACGTTCAAACTTGCCCACTTTCTGGGCTCTGTTGTAACTTGCTAGTGGGAACCGTGGAGCTTTATACAGAGTAGCTCTTCAGGACAGTCTTATGTTTTATTATCTCATTCAGCAGTGTCACATCCCTCCTGCTCTTGTGAGAAAGGGACATGATGGCTATGGTGAAGAAAGGGGAGTGATGTGGTAGCAGGAATCATTAGGATTTTTGCTTTGGTTGTGGAGTTAACTTCAGCCTGCGTAAATGACACCGAAGAACTCCCTGAGAAGAAAGACTGGTCAATTGACATGAAACCACAATGTTATGGGGTAATTAAGGTGTGAAGCAAGCTTTCAAAGCAGTGTTTGAAAGGGTCAACCACTTCTGCCTGTTCAGAATGTAATGGTCAGGTCTTCTGCTAAAGAAAACCCCAATCCGAATTAACATGTGCAAACAGCACGTTTTTTTTTTTTTAGAATCTGAGTTGTTGGGCTTCTTTCAGTGTGTGAAATGGAGTGGGATTAATCTCTCTGAGTGATGCTTCTCCAGTGGGCAACACTGCCATCTCCAACCTGCATCCCACCCTGTCCTGTACCAAGTCCACCTGCCGCATGTGCTTGTTGACCACACAAGAAGTCCCACCATGTAGATGGCTGAAATTGGATGAGATGGATCCATCCCTCTTCTGCTTGTGTTCGTCCAGCAGTAATGGTGGATATTGGCAGAGTTGGAGAGCTGGGGAACCTGTATCTTGGAGGTGTATAAAGGGTGTGATGTGTGGACGCTGTGTGAATGCATTCAAGAGCATGCTTTGACTCCTGGAGAGCCGAAACTGAAACTTGGTGCGGTGTGAATGGACATGAGGCTTACCCTCTGGCTCTGTCCTCTCACGGGGTGGCAGAGTTGCCGTCCCATGTTGAAGGCTGTAATATTTGCTTTCCAAGAGCCCTGGTGCCAGGGAGTTTCACTGACACGCTCCTGGGAAGAAAATGGAGACGTGAGAGGGACTTAGCCTCAGCGAATTCATTTTCATAGAGGTTAATCTTCAAGAGGGAAGGCTCTGAACTCTCCTTTGGGCTCTTCTAATATTTGTAGAGCTTTATGAAGATGAAAGGCTGTGTAAGTGCTCGGCGTTACAGTTCACAGAGACAGCAGATGACATGCCGCTACCCTACAGTAAGCCAATGTGCCGCTGACAAGTCTATTACGAGTAAGGTCTGGCTGTGGCTTATTGCATTCAGCATCTTTTTACAAAGGGTAAAGTGTTTTAAAGAATTCTATGGGAGAGCTGTGACAAAACGGTCACACCAATTTCTTTGCTCCGCACCAAAGACAATGCTTATGTCAAAGCAGCTGACCTCCTCCGAAACAGTTGTTATTTAAGGCCAGAAATGGTAAAATCTGGCCTTACAATCAAATCCAATGTGGTATTTAGACTGCAAAACCCTTTGAGAAAGGTCCTGTGGATCAGGAAGAGCCAGACCCCGAGTGGTTTAAGCATTATAACTGGATGAGTGTGTATCAGAAATACTTAGGGTTGGTGCTGGGAATCCTGAAAGGCAAATTGGCACATCTCAGGTTAGCAAAATATTAGATGTATTTCAGGGACCGGAAAGAACAATAATTAAATGTGTGGTGAAACACTGACAGGTGAGAACTGGGTACCTCACGTCCTAGCAGGAGCAGGGGCTGTAGAGAGGGAGGAGGTGGGGGTGGGTAATGCAGCTCATTGCAGCATTTGAACTGGTCCCTTGTCCTGGAGACTGGCTGGCTGGAGGTCGGCTGGGCTGGTTTTTGCACCAGAAGTATTTAAATTTATATTATAAACTAAATTATATTACATAATATAATATTATATATTCTCCTAACTAGGCAGCTCCTTATGTTTTCCTGCTTGTAAAGTTTCTCTGAATTAATCCAACAAATGCTGTTGGATTTCAAGGCACTAATTGTTGTAGAAAGGGTTGTGACAAGCTTGAGGCTTGCTAGCTGCAGCTGTACTGGCTGGAAAGGGCATCTCCATCTCTCTGCCAACCCCTCTCCAAGCTGAGTTTAAAAATGTGTGAGAGCTGTGTTGGCTCCCTTTCAATGATGCAGGTGAAGGAGGGATTACATGAGCTGGTCATCCTGGGGGTGGGAGAGGGGAGGACGGGGAGTGAGCTGGGGCGAGTAGGTGTGGAGAGTATAACCCTGTTTATTTACCACAGTGGCATCCAAAACGCAGTGCGTGATCATACTGTGTTTAGGAGCAGAAAGTCTTTGTCATTTATGCAAAAGGAGGATCCGTATTATTGCTGCTGACCAATATTCATTAACTTGCAATCAAAATTCATTAAAAGAAAAATCAATGGATTTTGGTGCTATTGGAGAAAAACCTTAAATGATTGTAGACTATGTGGGAAACCAGTTCTTGACTGTCTGTGGTACATATGTGGGGGCCCCATCCTGCAATACTCCAATGCCTCACAGTAAGCTATACCTATTCTCTTGCAGTGGGTCTGTAGCAGAGCTGATATCTTCTAACCTCATTTTAGAGATGAAAAATAATGGCAGATGTGACTAGTTTATGTGTATCCACTTACAGTGCAGAGAAGATTGTTCCCATCTGGTTCTAAAAAAGGGTCATTTGATCCCTCTGCATAATGATATTCCCGTGCTCCTGGGCTGAGCTGGTGATACGTGTTACTACAGGGTCCCTGCTGGCAGCTGAGATCCTTGCCCATGCGATGGAGACCATCACCAGCCCGGGCCCCTCTCCTACTCCAGCCTGCGAAGCTGCATCTTCCCAGCACGTTATCAGAACAAGGTTCGGAGTTTCCTCAGGACCTTTTATTTGGCTTGATTATGGTGGATTTCTTAATGATGGAAAAAAAAATGACATCTTGAGTCCTAGGGAGATGGAAGGGGAAAGGGTTTTACAAAGGATTTGATGTTGGTCTGCTTTAGTTTCCATCGAAATGGGTGGAATTTCTGCTACTGATTGAAATGAGAGTGTACTTAGACTGGTCTCTCAAAGTCTTACCCTTGTTTTTTCATCTGTTGTCATGGTGTGTCCTTGAGGTTTCTAAAACTGTAGTGTGAAAGTCTGCACCCAGGTGAGAGCCTGGGTTGGAGCCATGAAACCAGGCTTTAGAGTTGGGGTTCTTGGTGGCGACGTGACTGAGCACTGCATTCTCCAATGTATTGGAGCTGCCTGCAGTCAATGCGTGGATGTAAGCCAAGAGGTACAGGCAAAGATGGTCAATTTTTGGCCCGTAGGTCTAAACCAAACATCTTAGGTCAAGTTTGCAATTTCACAAGACACTTGATTCCTGTTAAAATATTACTATGTTAGTTTTCATTTGGACAAAAACCTGAACTACTTCTATCCTGATCCTGACCATTTTTAGGACAAATCCAGAATTCTTTCAGAGTTTATCTATTTTTAATTCGAACAGATTTTAATTTTCACCTTCAGAGTGAGGAAAATAAACCTGACTGGAATTCCTAGGGAAATCGTGAACGACCGAAGCTTCTTCAAAGCTTTGATTTTGGTTACCTTTCCCCACATAGTTGATTTTTAGCTCCAGCCTTGATTAACATTAACCTCTGTGCTGAGCCCTGATGGATGGCATCTCCTCACTGCTCTCCCCACCACCCTAGGTGCTATGCCATGGTTTTTGCCTGTCCAGAGATGTGTCGTGCCCCAGGCACCACCATCCCCTCTGAGCCGTGGAGGAACAGTTTTGTGCCAGTACCCCTTGGTCCCCGAGGTTTGGGCAGCCCCATCACCACATGGGAGTGGTTAAGCAAAGCACGTGAGGGTTCATGTGCCTGGGGGCTACCAAAACACATCGCTTGGCTGGGAAGATGTTTGGAATATCTACCATAAAATAATCCTAGTGTTCCCTGAGCCCTCCAGCTAAGGGGATAGGTAGTAACTTTGTACCTTGCACCTCCTCATTAGGGGATTAATTAGCTGTGCTTTTACATCTATTTTGACAGTCTTGAGGTCTTAATCTGTAATTATTATGACCTCGCTGTTTTATCTCAAATGTTTCACCTCTAGAATTGGGCAGCATTTTCCTGCCTTTAGGCAATTTCAGTGTCAAAGCTGTTATTTTCACTCAATGTTATGGCCTGATATAATTTCTTCCTCTAATGCTACAAAAGAAGAAAATTGACATCTCAGTTTCTCAGCCTCCTACACAGAGTAGCACAGTATTTGCCTTTTATTCCCAGAGTAGCAGAGTTAGTTAGCAGTGGTAAAATCTGGTCCTGTTCTCTGTAACTGGAGAAGTAATAAAAATAAAATGATAGGGGAAATTGTTTGCTCGTTTGTTGTTATTTTGCCTTTAGGATTAGGTAATGTGATACTGAAACTGGAGACTTAACGATGGCTTAGTCTCTCTCTGTTATTGGATGTTGCCTTTTGAATCAATCTCTAGGTCTTTGAGCTAATTATTTTGAGGAGGTATGACGGTGCATGGCCCATGCATTCCCCATGCTGGCATGGCCTATGAGGGGGGAAAGGACTTACACAAAGTCCAATATAAATGCTGACCCTGTCTGAGTAAGTTAAGAAGGAGCTGGAATTACTGATAGGAGTGATGGACTCCATAATCCGAACAAGAATGAACATTCAGATAAGAAGTATTACTTAGGTGAATCCATAGTGAAATTTTAATTATGCCCTTTTGTGACTAAGCCTAAATTGCTGCCTTAACAGCTTTCCAATCAGTAAGGCTAGATGAAATGGTCTTAAATAACATTAGTGTTTTAACACCAACAATTCTTAGGAGCAAGGCTCTGCGTTAATTTTCCAAGAGAAGCACACTGTGTCGTTTTCCGCTTTGCTCCAGCTCCCTCTGATGCCATCGGGAAGGTGCTCGCCCACTGGAGTGGGAGCTGACTGTGCCGTGGGCAGGCGGCTGCAGCCACATTAGGCACGTGAGCTGTCGTCGTGATTTTGAGAGCAGCAGGGTCGACTCAGACCATCGGAGGTCCAGGGGAACCCAAGCTCCCAACGCAGTTGGGAGAATTGGGGTCTGCATCTGAGTTTTATTATAGGAGCGTGGTTTATGTTTTGCAGCTATTTGCCTTCTCTGACTGTATAGGGTAATGGATGGGGAAGAAACCTGCATTACTGTTTGGAAGTTAAGCAGCCTATAAATAATTGTGCCTTGCTTCTGAGTTTTCCACGTTTCCAACAGTGAGGCATAGCACAATATGCTGCAGCCCTTAACTGTGGGCATATTAGGACATTAACAAACCTATGTGTGCACATATTCTTGTAATACTTGTGTCCTGTGAAAAAGGGCTTTTAAAGAGTATGCTTTCAAGGTATTAGAGATGCAGAGATTGAAGTGGGAGGCCCAGTGGTTCTCTCAAAGCCACACAACAGCTCAAGCTGGTGGCAGAAGGGGTATCAGGAGCTGTAAGCCCTATTCCCAGTGCTTGCTCTAAATACTAATGAACATGCCTTTTTCGAATGCAAAGCCAAAGCCAAAAGTCTGTGTTGTCAAATATCCAAGAGAGTGAAAGTCAGGATGTTTATAAGCCGGTTATCTTCAACCCTCCCAGACATTTAATAGAGAGCCACAGTCCTGACTCACTCTTGTATACCATTATGAGTAATCAAGCTGGTGAAATGACAGAAATATCTGATTACTTATAGCAGTTCCTCGTGTTCAGGGGAAAACGTACAACTAAGGTACAACTTAAGGTGACTACCAAAACTACCTACGGCCCAAAGAGCAACAGGATTCATTCTTAGATGTACATTTTCATTGTACTTACTTACCACAGGACTCCTCAGGAAGAAAAAGAAAACCATACAATTGATTAGATGGGATACTGGAGAAAAGTGGGTGGAAAATGAGTCAGTGACTAGTTGTTATGGTACCTAGATGTGCACTACAGGTCTAGTAGTTTCATTTGGATACATACTCATGAGTAATTCCCTATTCCCTTCTGCCATGCAGAAAAGAGCATCTGCACTCTCATTTATTATTTATCTATGAGCAATGTTTTTCATTTAATTAGAAATGTCAAGGTAAAATGATCTTTTCTGGGAATAGAAATGGCTCTTGTACGCAAAGGGTAATGTGTGCTTGGAAAACGTTAATACATTTTAATTAGTGAATGTCATGTTAAAACTAGTGTACTGCACAAAACTTTGTAGAAATAATGTTTTGGAGGAGATGATAAAATTTGATAAAAAAACAGGTTATTTTTGGTCAACCTAAGCAGACATTCATTGGTAATTAAAGTGCATTCTTTTTATGTGTTATAATATCATCCCTCAATGTTATAAAGCTCTTTGATTATGGATGCACATGAAGTGTAATGTGTAGGAAGAGATGCACTGCTATATCGTGGCTATGCTTTGCACTTACCCCTGTTTCACATTTGGTCACTTCTCAGTTTGCTGTGTTGACTGCTATCCATAAGTAAATGCTCAGCAGCAAATTCAATTTCTGAATGGATGGGGGGTTGAACACATTCCTCGTGTGTCGTCTTGGATGGTATTGCAGCGAAAAGCAAGGCAGCATGCAAAAATGTCTAGTATCTCTAGTAGGAGGAGTCGAGGAGGGAAGCATGGAGCGGGTAAGGATTAGTCCTGCCAGTCCTACAGACCTTAAGAAAAACACTCCTGAATTCATGGAAAAGGCATCTCTCTTTCTGGGATATGGTCACCATTCCCTTTCTCCAGGCAGCACAGCTCTGGGAGGGTGGATGCTGCAGATGCCAAATCTTTGGTTCCTTGACAGAAGTACTGGAACAGGGAACTAACAAAAGGGACGCTATTTTTAGCGTTAAATGTCATCTGGCGACCGTATCACTGAAGGAAGGATCTGCTCATTCATATTAACCTGGGGATGCTCAGACCCATTTGTGCTATAGACAGACCTTACCACGTGGCTTCCCATTCTTTTACATGACCAAAGGGGAGTCCACAGCCTTTAGGTTGTCAATCTTTGCTAGCTAACCCAGTTTCACCGTCAGTAAATCTTTTAACAATTTTTAAAAAGGAGCAGCCGTAGTAAGATTAATATGTTTGAAAGCATCAGTTGATGAGAAATGGTGTTTTTTGGCAACTCTGCCTCACAGGGGTAATTTCTCTGAAGTCAGTGGGATGACTTGCTTGAGTAGAGGCCATTAGTCATTGCGTCTGGCTCTGTACATCCTTAATGAAGCGCATGTCGCTACAGGAAGGTTGCTGCTTCTAAGAGGAAGGCACAGGTTCAGGCTTACTGAGTAGATGGTGGTGTGGGCAATCATCGCTGCTCAGTGGTTTCATCATTTTAGGAAACATGACTCAAAAATTGTTTCCGTCAAAAGTTCCCATTATATTTTTATTTGGATTAGGTTGGATGCTATTGGGTCAGCGGGGTGAGAGTCTCTGTTAGCCTAGAAGCTATGTGTGTTCTTGCCATGAATATTAAGCTTTGCTGTATTCATTTGTATGCCAGTGACCAAGTCTTTGATGGATCTGATATCCTAACTCCACTGATTTCAGTGGTCATAATTTCTTCAGCAGGTTAAAAGAATGCAGACAGATTGGAATATAGTGAAACCATTACCTACAGGTCACTAAAAGGAAAGCCAGGGCTAAGCAAGCTGCTCAGTTTGAATAATATTAATGTTTCCAAATTTTCCCAGACAGCTACACATGAATTTTCTTGCAGTTGCAATGCATTTTCCATGGTGAGGTATAGGGTGGGAATGGCTGGAAAAGTCTGCAGCCTGATCTGTGCCACTTTTATCATTTAATGTTTTTAATCTGGTGGTCTAATTCAGTGGACTTTTTGATATGGGATGTTGCAACACGCAGTTCATAGCACTGAAAGGATGCTTTCCTATGAGCTGTGTATGCAGCAAGACCTAGAAATTATTCTTAAAAAAAAAAAAAGTTTGACCAAAGCAAAACTGGACTGCAGAACCTGACCCACTGATGATCCTGGTCATGATTTTGGTGGTACCTGAGCACAGCCAGAGTCCACTCCTGGGCTGATAACAGTGCTCTGGGTGCAGCGGTGCCGAGGGCAGAGCATCGGGGGTATCTCTACAGCATGCCTGTACTCTTATTGGGACTGGGGCTACTGGGGAGTAGCTGAAAAAATCCAGTGGTCGTAAAGGACATACGGTTTTTCTTAACATATTATGGACCAGCTAACCAGAGCTCTTCAGAAAAAGAAATAAAATAAATGGTATTATCAAAACAGTGGGGATAAAAATATCTGCACTGAGAAAGATAAACAACCAGATGAAGATATAAAGAGGCACCTCTGACTAATATGGGAAAAATAGCAAACAAACCTGAAGAATTATATATATTATATAAAATAGGTGATATTGGCCAAAATATATCAAGGGAATGGAGAGAGCTTTTAGACTCCTAGAGAAGAGAGAATAAGGTTTACTTTACACTAATGCCATTACTGATAATCTCTTAAGCATTTTATTATGAAGGGATACTCACCTGTGAAATACCTTTATGGAAAATAATTAGAAAGTGGTGAAAAGCCTGTACAATAATTAGAAGCATAATTTGAACCTAGAAAACAAATATTCAGTTAATGTATATCAAGAGTTTGGTACAATAATGAGTAATGGAAAATTCTGAGAAATGGAAAAAAATAATGCTGTACTGTTTTTCAAAAAAAGGCAGTCTTGGCTATTACTGGCCCATAAACCTGACTAAAACAGTGTAGCAAATAATGGAGGAGAGAAAATCATTATCTAGCAAATAGCAAAATCATGGATTTCACTGGAACAAATGATGTCAGACAAATTTCATTGCTTTTTCTGATAGAGACAAATCGGTAGATGAGGGTGACTACAGCTCTTGTTATTTATGTCTGTCCTGTGATAAAGCACTTGCTATCGTACTGCATTGAAACCTGCTCATAAAGCAAATTCAGCCTGTGCTTTGAATCCTATTGCAGGGATTGATAAGTGGCCAAGGAGCTATAAAGCAAGCAATGACATGTCCAGACAGAGATTCATAGCAGGGTAAGTAGTTCACAGAGCAAAAAGCATTTCTATTTAACGTTTCCTTTGCCAAGGGTAAGTTTCAACTACTCTCAGAAACTGTGTAGATGGTATTAAACTGGTAGGTATGGGAAACACTGAGGAAAAAGAATAATTAATGGTACAGAGATATTTGATTGCTAAATGTGTAACTTAGTAACAGAGCGACCAATAAATTATTTTTACATCCTCAGTGTTTGCTTTATTTTTTGTTTAGGATTTTAGGTGTACACAAAGAAAAATTATGTGAAACTCTTCCTCATTTCTGTGCAAGAGAAAGAGTTGGCCATATGCAGTGAATCAACTGCATGTGTCTTAACACCAGAATTGCATTGCTTTAGTCAGAAGAAGACTGAGCCAATGTTGGCCAAATTTGCAATGGAAATCCGATTCTTTCTTCCATCCCTTTCAAAGGCTGTTCATGGACATTTAGACAGCTTTTTGTCCACATGCATATTTGATAATTTTAATTTTAAAAGTTCCATCTCTCCTGTAAAGGATCCGATACAACATGTACCAGGGCATGCAACTAGTAAGAAAGTATACAGATCCCAGCCCCCAATCCATCAGCCCCCTGCAGATGCATGCTTAGTTCTGAGGTTGGGTTGGATACTGGAATAATACTCTATATTTTGGGTTTAAATAGGGGATATGGAAATGTTGACACATGCTGGAGTGTTCTGCCACGAAACTGCAAGGGACAATGCTCTCCCAAATGACTCGGTTCCTGCATGCTAGCTAATATCTACCAATAATAAAAAAAATTACTTTCTAATGACTTCTTAGAGAAGGGAGGATTATATTAACCAGAAAAAATGATTTCCAGTGAATAATTCAAGTATCTGTAGTAAAAATAATCTAAAAGATGTGTTCAGTGGAAAGCAGAAACCTGGAAATAAGGAATGTCTAAAGAGATACGGGGATACAGGGTGACAACAGAACAGCCTAAATTTGTCAAGTAGCATAGTGAAAAAGATCAGTTTGGTGACAGAAAGTGCCAGTCTGTCTCCTGGTGGCTTTTGCTGAAGAAATTATAAAAAATACCAGTGATGAAGGGTGTAAATAAACAGCTTAGGGAAAAATTCAATTAAAATTCAAATTTAA
This sequence comes from Haliaeetus albicilla, assembly GCF_947461875.1. Taxonomy (NCBI): domain Eukaryota; kingdom Metazoa; phylum Chordata; class Aves; order Accipitriformes; family Accipitridae; genus Haliaeetus; species Haliaeetus albicilla. Next base: position 8,582,298 of record NC_091496.1, read on the forward strand.
TTCAAACTCAATTCAAATTAAATTCAAAAATTCAATTCAAATTCAAATAGATTGTAAGTGGTTGTAATGGAGAGGGAAAATGTGACATCAGTTTTATTCTGCTGTTTATGGCCCCCTGAGTGCTGAGCTGAAGCTGAACTGCCTGAAATACGAACAGCGCGAGACGAGGACATCTCACTTCTAACAGGGTGACCGATTTGAGATGACCGAGGTGACCGGGACTCATTCCTGGACTCTTGAGTCCATCTCTGCATCCTGTGGTGGCACCAATGGGGGCTTTCCAAGGCTCTTCTCTTCCCCTGGAGAGTAAAAGTGTGGCATAAAAATATTCTCCTGGGAAGCTGGGGTGGCTTTAGACTTTCTAAATCAAATACAAGTGTTCTGAGAGATACTGCCGGTGGAACTGCTGTCTTTTGAAAACCCTTGCAAATGCCGGTAAGACAATTACCGAAACAATCTTGACACAGCTTGTAACTCAGTTTCACGTTGCCTTATCAAAGCGCCTGTACGTGGTGTGGGGGCTCCAGGGAGCCGGCAGCCTGTCGTGGCCGGCATGAGGCGTGCGTCCATTTAGGTCCAGCTCTGACGGCACCTCATGTTGCTAAGGCTGCTTGAGGGCTGAAAGCTTCGTCCCCTCCTGACACGCAGCTCCCGCCGGTGTCTGAAGCCAGGAAGATTTTAATGAGTCTGCCTCTCACAATAGTGGAGACGAAGGGCCAATTATAGGCGGTGTTTCGGTTTCAGGATCATTAAATTAATCTGGAAAATGCATCCTAGTTCCTGTGAGGATGTTGTGTTTTGCAGCCGAAGAGACTGTTCTACCTGCTGCCTTTGTCCACCGCCCAGAAACAGCGAGAAAAGCTGAAAAAAGAAAAAAATCCCGTTGGAGGAAAAGCAGCTCAATGTAAAATTCGGTATTGTAAGATGAGGCCAACCATGAATGTGCTCTGTTCTGTTGACTTCATATAACCATGCTGCAATATTATCTGCCTGTGCCTAGTTTGCTCTGTGAATGTATAACATGATAGCCAATATATTTCTTTCTAATGTATTCCTTACAGTTAAAACAACTCCCTACCTACCTCCTCTTTGGCAGTGATGATGTTGCCTTCTGCCTCCATCTTAGTTCTTTTTTCTTCCTTCTCCCCAAAATACTTCCATTTATCCCCTTTCTCTACCAGCCTTGTGCTTCCTCCCCTGCTATAGCACAGCCAGGTTTAGAAATGATTTTATGAACTGAAATTTACAGAGATAAAGAGCCAGGTCCTGCAAGTCATCTGTACGTAAAAGACCATTTAACCTTGAGAATCAGTCCTGAAGGAAGCTGGGGAAGATTTCTGCTATTCATAAGTCTATGGAGGTTTTTTCCTTGTCTTTTCTTTGAAATGTGCCATTGGATCAAGCTGTAAGAAAACTCCATTGACTTCAGTGGTACAAATGAAATTGCATTTTGATACTGAGTTTGACTCAGTAGTTTCCTTTGAAGAATGCATGTTCTAGGAAAAAAGCACTGTGACGAGTTGTAGCTTCAGTAAAGACGTAGCAGGGTGACTTTGGACCAAAGAAATTTCTTTTCATCAAGAGAGTTGTAGAAATCTTTGTGATTTAACATTTTTCACTGCTTGCTCACTGGAGCAGAAATTTAGTTTTGTGAAGTTGGATGTAAATGCACCAGGGGTCATTTTACAGACTGTTACTGTAGATAGGAGCTATCAAAATAGAGCAAATCATTTGTTTAAAGAACAAGAACACAGGCAACAAAGATAGAGAAAGACAAATATTGGCAACCAGATTCTGTTCTGTTGAAGGATAACTTGGTGATAATACCAAAGATCTAAATGAAAAGTAGTTTCTAGATGTGGGGTGAAACCTTTACCTTTATACTCAAGCTATGAAATACATTGGAAGCTCTCATTGCTTTCTTAGAGCATTACATTTTTTTAATGTATAAATGTGCTATATATAGATACCGTTGATTTCAGTAAACAATTGACTCTTGTTTTAGAGAACAGTTTCACCAGTCTAAATAAGATCTCAAGTCTGACATGCTGCAAGTTAGGAATTGTATTGAATTTATAATTTTGTCTCTCTTCAACTTTTACAAAACTTTATTAAGCTAAAGGAACAGAATTATCATTTGCTTATTGAGTCATACTTTGGAGTTAAAAAAAAAATCACATTAGGGAAATCCAAGGAAGGAAACTCTTACTACTAACAGGAAACTGATAAGAAACGCCAAGTGAAGCCAAGTTGGACTAGAAGCCTGGAAATTCATAGATATTTGCAAATTGCAGTGTGGCAATCCTGAAAAGCATTGAAGTTGTCCTTGGAGTCGATAAGAAATGAGAAAGCTTCTCTCCTCAATTGAACTCCAGGACAGTTTTGAGCTCTGAAGCAAATATTTTTAGGTTTTTATTTTTAAAAAAAGTCTGAAATGCAAATCACCCTCAACATATACTGAAGGGGGATGGATTCAAAGTGTGCCAAAGGCAGGGGAAGTTTTTCCACTGAATTCAGGGGTTTCTTGAACTCCTCTGTGTCCTCCCCTCCCTCCATCTCTGACTTACGACCGGTGCTCTCATTTCTGTAGCTGTGTCATAGCTTCTTCACGATAAAACCACAGATCTGCTCTTTTTATAGCTGGCTTTGCAACAGTATCATAAGATGCTGCAAGAGACTATAATACATTAGAGTTATGAGGATGTGTGAGCAGTTCCAGGCTACAATAAACCTCGTCTTCAGTCTGTCCTTATATGTCTAGTCATGCTGTGTATTCCCAGCTGGACAAAGGAGTAAGGGGGTGTGATAGACCTGAAGAGTTCTATAATTTGGATAGCATAAAAATACCGTGAAATCTATGAAGATCATGTTGCTATTAAACCTTTTCGTCAGGAATGGTGAATGGCGATGGAGCTTTCTCTTCTCCTCTTCACCCCTCTTGCCCCAGCTGTGTGATTCCCCTTGGAGCTGGTTCCTGCCCCAGAGGGATTTCTTCTTGTGGGGTGAGGTAGGGAGAAATGGATCCTACTGGTCCCTTTGCTCTTGCCCTCCAGGGGTGTGGGCACCCCTGTCCCAGACACCGCAATGACAATCTCTTGGGGCTCATATTCCTCATGTCCCTTACTAATGCCACATACAGACCGTCTTTGCTCCGTGTTTCAGTGGGAAGGAGGTCGCTGAAGACCGCGGGAAGGAAAGGAGGCTGTGGCACGGCAGGACTTTTGGTTTCTTGGTGGGTGCAGGGCACGCTCAGCATCGCAGAATTACCGGTGATCCATCCCTTTCCCTTTTGGATGCTAGTGCTGGGGGGTTGCTGTCAATGCTTGGACAACATTTACCATACTTTACAGCTGGTGATCGTTGCAGCTACATCTTGGTCCCCACGTGTTCACGTAAACTCCTGTTGACGTGAACAGCAATATATGCCAACCGAGGGGCTCGTCAGGAATGACATCCTCGTGGCGTGGGAGTGGGCACAGTGGGTACGAGCCCCTCCAACGGTGGGATGCCGCAACCTTTGTCTCCGCTCCGGGTTGCTGGGATACAGAGCACCAAAGTGACAGATACAGGAGGCTATTTATCACTGATTTCCCTGTCAGCAGACAACAGCCACTTTTCAGGGCAATCAGCTCTGCTTGTCCTTGTGGCTCCAGCTCTGTTGAAAGCCCAGCTGAAATCTGGGCTGGGTGGTTTGTCCTCTTCAGGTCTACTTATAGAATATTTTTTCTGTGTGGAGAACTTTCCTTTTAAAAGAGATTTTTCCTTCTCTTATTTAATGTCTTTGTCCACGCTAGATTTATAGATTCACAGAGCGGGGCTACTGCTGTCAGCTTTGCTCTGCTCACTTTGGCTTACTTAGGACTCTAGAAATGTGGCAAATGCAGTCAGACAGAAAATAGCAAAGCATGAGCTGCTTCTCCAGCAAAGCAGAGGACTCTTCCAGCCACTTGAGGAACAAATAGCACACGTTTTAGCAAACACTGTTTTTCTGTTGAGAGATCAAATTACATTTTTTTCTTACTAATTGACGGGAATGTCAGATCCCTGCAGGCAGGAGGACCTGTGGATCAAATCCCAGATGCCCTTTTAGAGCTTCATCCTTTGAAGGGTGCAGCTTTCTTATGCCGTGGATGTTGAGAGAGTTTGGTGTATTGTATGGTTTGGTCCTGAGTGAGACTTTTTTTCTTTGGCCTGCTTGAAATTAGTTGGAAGATAGTTACTGACTTAGTGGATTTGGATGGTGGCCCTTTTCTGAGTCAGTTAAAAGCTGAACTTCTCTGGAACCAGCTATTTCCCTGCTCAGCAAAAGCACTGGAAGCTCAGAAGAAGAGCGCTCCAGTTCATTATGGAAGTCAAGCTTCATTTTTTAACTAAAAAGTGAAGAAGAAATCTGGAAAAGACAAAATTAGATGTTAATAGTTTGTCTACTTGAAGGTTAAAGTATTCTGTACCACTGGAGTGAAAAAATGGATAATCTATATATAAAATGACTAACGAGGACATGTGGACAATACAGATTTTCTAAAATGGTTCAGTTTGAAAAGTTTACAAAAATGTGGTCACTTCCCACAAAATATCTCCGGGTACTGATGCTTTTCCAAAGAGCAATTTTTCAACCAGAAACTCCCAGCCAGTTCCTGTCCATATGTACTGACCTTTCTGAGCCAGAGCTTCTCGCCATGCTGTAAGGCCAGATGAGGTCCTCCTGGATCGGAGACTTGCCCTGCAGTGGTCTGGAGCATCTCAGCAGCAGCAGGAGCCCTGGGGGCTCCTGGGGCCCTGGGAGAGCATCTTCCCAAGCCCTGCCATCACTGTATTCCCTGTTCTGGTAGGAGGACAGGAGAGGCTCTGTGTATCCTGGATGTATTTATGGAGTAAGAAGATATTCTTTGATCATTGTCTCCGGTAAATACTAAGCACCTCTTCTCATAAGTTTAAAAATGTTTATTTTTCCTATAGTTCTCCCCTTGCTTCTATTCCCAGAACAATTTGTTTTCTGCCTTTTCATGTGTAGCCTCTTAGCATTGAGTTTACAAATGTGCTGTGTTTGTGCTGTATATGATCTGTTTAATAGAAAATGATTGCCCGAGGCTACAGATCTTAACCAAGCATTAGGCAGACCTAATTCAGCCATGGTGCCTATTAGCCTGCAAAAGCCAGTTGTTTTTTTTTATTTCCCCTTTCCTGGCTGCATAAATCTTCAGAGGATCCTTAGTCATGTGTTAAAGCTTGTTTGGCCTGAGGAGTTAATCCTTTCTAAGATAAGTCTTTTCTCTCTCACATGCATGGGTATTCATGAAAGCACAGTCTAAATCCAGGGGAGTTTTCTTTAGAAACTCATGGCCTTCTGCTAAGGAAAGTACATTATTCACCTAAAGAAGAGACCACCAAGGCTGCTGTATTTAACATTTTCCTCATATATCATAACCTTAATTTAGACCCATTTCTGTCTTTGCTTTGAAAAATTAAAGTGTTTAATTGTTGGAAATTTTATTCTCTCTCTAAAACAGGGAGTGCACACTTCCCTGCCTAATCTTCCTGCATCTACCCCCCCAGCCCAAGCTCCAGTGGTTAAGAACTATTATGCATTCCCTGACTTTTAGTAGGGTTTGATATGCCAATAAATCTGTGCCTCCCTCTCTTGCCTGCCTAAATTTCTGCTCATGAAAAATAATTTTTTAGCTGTTTGGGCTCACATTCATTGCCATGAATTCAGTCTGATTCATCAGGACATCGGGGGAGGCTGTGACTGAACGTGCTTATAAAAGAGGACTTTTTTTCTTGGGATGAAAGGATTATGGTTATGTGAACTGCAATATTGAATAATGAGAGCATTTGTAACAGGAAGAATTATATGTGAGATCTTTCTAGGTAAAACGACAAACTTTGCTTGCATGCAAGTACTAGATAACCTTTGTACTTTTATGATTACCCAATTAATCAGAAATTTTCCTCTCCGAGTCACCCAGTTAGGATTGTATTAAATCCCTGAGCTCCAGACAGAAGTAATTACACGGCAAACACCCCAACTGCGTGAGCAAATGTGTGAGCACCCTTCTCCTAGAGAGCCTGTATAGCCCTACAGTCCTCTTCGTGACCCCAAATACAGCTCTGTGGGCAACTTCTTCCCTTTCAGCTCTGTGTACAGCCTCAGGGTTCACCTTCCACAGCCCCACAAGTGTCAGCTTCCAAGCCTTGAAACCATTCTACCCCCGACACGAGGTACAGCCCACAATATCAGTTATGTCTGGTTTTCCCAAGCATGTTACTCTCTGCTTGTTGCCAAATGGCAGCAGAGATTTAGGTGTTCAGCTGCTAATTCACATTCTGCACTACGTGGGGTGTCTTCAGATGGTTTACCCCTGTGTTAGCTCTGATACCACCCAGGACCCAGGTGGGTAAAGCACCTGTGAGTGGAAATATCCTAAATCAGCTGGGCGGTTGGCAGTGCCTTGCAGGCTGTGAGTTTCTCACCACTAACCCGAAGGTGGGACCTTGCTTGGTGATGAGTTTCCCATGGGCAAAGAAAGACACCAAAAAACTGCTTTCTGCTTCTGTCTACCATCATTTAACATGATATAGCTTGGGATTTGGGTAGCATGTGATTGGAGAAGAAAAAAATAGTTAGAACTTGATTATGCTCCCGGTAGAATCATTCACACCATTTTTCCTTCCTTAAAAACCACGCTGAGTGCGTAAGTGCAATGGCCCTGTACAAAGAGCTGTTAGTCAGCTATATTATTACTATTTCAAAATATAGAGGCTTTTTCTTTGTGCAGAATGTGGGAATGGCATTTAATGGTCCAGTTACACCCACTTCTGTCTACAAAATTTAGGTCTTGGCTCTTCAGAGTGTTTCTCCCTTTGGGATCACTTACGGTGGGAGCCGACATGCGGGTGTGTGGCTCCTGGCAGCCGAGGGGCCGCGGGCAGAGCCGAGCCACTGGTGCTTATAAATTGCTCGTGGGCAGGGGATTATGAGGATGGGAATTGGCTGTGTGTCGGTGGCATGCTGGGTCTCGTTGCACAGCTGTGGCGAATGGGGGAGAAGAAGAAGGGTCAAGATGTGCACCATGATCCTGCAGTGTGCATGTATCACCACCCTCAGGCAATGAGAAACATTTCCTCTGTCCTTTCTGCGAGTGGGACGAGGACATCTCCCACTCTGTTGCAACAGAAAGGTTTGGTGAGGCAGCTCCCAGACCCATGAGAGGGGTGGTTTTGGTTGCACCTCCATGATGTGCACTGTCAGGACGTGCCTCTTCACCAGGTACCTTCTGCAAGGCACTTCCCTGCTTTAAACCCAAAGATAATCCTGGGATTACACCTTCCTCCTGCACTCTACAGGGCATCCATTGCTATCGCATGGCCCCGTGGTCTCCGTGAGAAGGATGTGGCCGTAGCCATGGACAGGACCGGGCTCTTCCCAGGGGATGCTCATGCCTTACCGTGCCTGAACCCATCTGCATCCCTTGGTGACTCTGCCTCCTGGCCACGGCTTTCACACCAAGCAAACAGCTGTGTTGCTCTGCCAGCGCAGGGAAAGCATCTTAACTCCTCCTCTGCTCTCTGCTGTCCTGACTTCTGCATGCGCTGCTGCTTACTGATGGCCCTGCCATTCCTCATCTGTGTTTTTATCCCTAAGGGTCAATTAAATCACTAATGCCATCATCTGTCTGCCCGGGATGACTCCCAAGCACCTAACATTTTTCTGGGTAATAACACAGAGGGACTTGTTTCTTTGAGGCTGTATCTGTGAATCACTGTAATGTATTTGCACAGTGAAAGGGATTTGGAATTAATGCGGCCCAAATCGTGGCTATTGATTTAGCCCTCTTTTCTGTTTGAGACTATTTATGTTTTTTAACGAAGACACGTCAGCCACGCAGTGCATACTGTGCTGAATCATCGTTCATAAATCACCAGGTCAGGCTGGTTTTTTATTTTAATTTCCCTGCCCAGCAGAGTGGGGATAGTGGTGCTTCGGGAGCAGCTCAGCCCCAAAGGGATTGGTCACTCCTGGGTTTAATTTTGTCATGATTTACTGTAGCATCACACAGTAAAAAAAAAAAATGCAGAGCAAACCCCCAAGCTCGGGCAGATGGCCTGTGCTGGTAATCCTTCATTGTAATGGCTCCTGACAGAGCAGCTGTGGTTCACTGCTAGTCAGGGTTTTCCATCAGAGACAACAGTTTTCCTGGGATATGAAAATTGGCTGTAGCAGTTTGCTTCACTCGAGCATCTCTCATACAAAAGAACAACACAGAAGAGGGAATTACTCTTTTGGAAAAGGGAAGCAACTTCATTCACATTGAGATAATCTGCCGGCATGTGACTTTTGCTCTCCACCTGTGCTTATGTATTTTTTAAAAAAATGTTTCAGCCTTTAAATTGTGGTGTTGGAAACCTCTTGTAGAGGCTGGAGGTGAAAGCCTGCAAAAGTCAAACTTGTAGAGGCTGGAAGTGAAAGCCTGCAAAAGTCAAACAGCTTCAAATGGTCACAGATCTTCATAAGAGACCAGTGTGGAGGCAACAGTGAATTAGAGTCTGGGGTTGCTAATGGAGGATTTGATTTAGCACTTCATTCCTTCTCTTTGTGAATCCCATGGATGTAAAGCTCTTTTTTCTGCAGCACCTCCAGGAGCTTCACTGACTTTGTCATCTCTTGTGTTGGATTATCCAGTCCTGCCTGAGGTGTCAGATGGGTAGAAAGGCTGTAATTGAGATTTGCTGCGTTCGGTTCTGTGCCCGCGTGTATGTGTGCGAAACGCTTAGTGGTGGAGGATTCATAATTATTTCTCTATCTCTGTGCCTAGCAGTGCATAGTTGTATATTGATTTGCTGTAGTTGAGATGAGCAGACTAACTACAACATTTCATTACTAACACTGAATTATGGCATTAGGCAGACAGTTGTTCAGCGTGTGAAAAATCGTGAATAAATAGGATATTGCACAGAGAAAGGCACGTGGAAGGGAGCAGGTTGGAATGGCACGGAGTGCTTTGGCTGATTTGGCAGGGCTGCAGGAGACCCTTAAGTCATGTTGATTGGGGTTATCTCTGCATTGGGTGTTACGGTGAATTAGTACTGATGGTGTCTCCATCTGACACAGTAAAGCTTTGGCTGAGTTGTGTCCAGCTCACATGGAAGTGGAACTGCCATACAAGTTGTGCTGTGGTTATATTCTGAGTCCTGACAATAATTTAAGTCTGCAGTATTTTAAATGAGTGAAATGAGAGAAAAATGTCCACTGGGTTGGTTTTGTGTTTGGGGTTTTTTGTTGTTGTTTGTTTGTTTGTTTGTTTGTTTTTCTTAGAAGAAAATGTTTTGGTGGGTAGGATTTGAAGTCGTCCACATTAAAAGGAATGTTTTCTAATCCATTTTGACAAGCGTGCTTTTAGCTGGAAAGCAAGCCATCTTCTGGTGAATTGATATTTCAGAACGAAATATCCTTTGCTTTCCAACTGAGAAAACCCCACAACTCAAACAGTCCTCCCTCCTCCTCTCCCTTCTTCCAGCCTTCAGAGTGAATGACTTTGACATCCCGAGTGGTTTTATTTTAAAGACCCTCAGGTGGCAGAGACTTCTCCGAGATGACGTGTACCATCCTCTGGAGGCCCTACCTCTCTCCTCGAACAGTGAAGGGAGACATTTAGGCTCATTTAAATGAGGACAGCTAAATTCCAGACTCTCAGCTCTGGGCAGATTTGATATTGTTGAAATAGGTACAGTTTGTGGAGAAAAATGGAAACGTAGTCATGCTATGCCTGTGCTTAATTCTGATTTTCAGAGCCAATTAAGAATGCATTTGGTGCCCACTGCAGGGTAGAAACATGTCAAGCCCATATGACATTTCTTAATTTCCACTTGTCCCTCCTTAAATGTTGAGTCTTGTTTAAAACTTCAATGCTTGCAAAGTGCACTGTGGTCAGTGGTGGGAAGATGCTGTGGAAACCCATGCTAACGTTAGCCTGAGAAATGCAGAGTTAACGGTATTTGGAAATCAGCTGCTTTATATGCACATTGCCTTTCAGTATATTGTTTTTATTTTATTTTTTTTTTTAATCTAGACTACATTAACCTTGTGCTGGCTCCATCACACTGGCTGACATAAGATGGATGATGTTGGTGGCCTGGCATAACGTCCTGCATGCCCAGTGTCTTTGAACGGCACCCGCTGCCTTCAAAGGGGGAAACCTGTTTGCTCAATAAAAGCATGTTTAGCAGCACTATCTGCCTAATTGGCTGGAGAAGTCCATGCCCCTGATTTTATGTGATGAGCTTTCCTTGGCAAGAAAACAGATGGATTATCAGGAAAGCTTTGCAGAATGACAAAAATGGGGCCAAATGTTCCTATTTTGCTGATTTTTGGGACTCTGCTGAGGTGCTTGTTGGGATTGCCATGGTGGAGGCTGCTGTAAGGAGATTTCCTCCCATGGTGAAAGCACCTCGCTTTGACCAGTCCCTCAGGCAGGATCAACACAGCAGATTTAGGATGCTCTTAAGGAGGAGATTGATCCGGTCTTTACACCCTCAGGAGATCTGCATTTGATTTTCTTGTGTGCTACCTTGTCATAGCACTTTGGGCATGACTCTAAGCTAGTCTAGAGCCCAGCTGCTCTAATAACAGGTGCCTGGGTAGGAGCAAGGCTCTTAAGTACCTTTTGCAAATATGGGCCTAAATACCCTGAGTCTGAGCTCAGAATTAAATTGGGATAACTACACTCCTCTTCCATAGGAAGGTGCTATGAGGATAAAGACACCAGATTGCCCAAGATGTGCTTTGATTTTCTGTGTCATAAGGAAGCAGATGTAAGCTGAACACTGAATTATAAGATTTTTCATAGGCTCTTATTTCAGATCTCAGATCTAGAAGCTGAGAAGAACAGTACAGAGCAGGTATTGACATCAGCGCTGTTCTCAACCATTTCAGTGGGTGCCACCACTACCTCAGAATTTCACATTTTCCAGTTAGAGTGGAAATAGGAACCCCTGCAAACAGATCCTGCTTTGGACACGAATTTGCAGCAGGCTAGGTGGATGTCAATGTGTGTGTCGTGAGCTGGTTAAGAACTCGTATGCTGAACTTCCAGTGTGCTCAGAAAACTTTTGCTTAATGAAGACTGACCCAAACATGTACTGCGGTCTTTTCTTGTAACTGTGCCTCAGGTGACGCTCCAGTTTTGGGGAGAGGCGTAGGTTTGCTCTGTTCTTGTAATTTCAGACTTGCTTTGAATTTTGCCCTTGGTGCTTTTTTGGGGTTGATTCCTGTACATTTTAGTGTTAGGGTGTTAGCTGCAGCTCCTTTCCCAGCTCCATATCAAAGACGTGGAGCCTGACTATCTGTCGCTGGTGACCATGGAGCAGTGCAGTGAGCCTGAGCCTTCGGTTCTATAAACTCCTGTCTAATGAGGAGTTTCTTCTGCTTTTGGCTCAGAATTAAGAATGCTTATTTACTTCCTTACGCAGGGAAAACGCCTGATAAACTCAGAGGGAGTCATATGCAAATCCTGCAGTCCCAGGAACAAATATTACGCCTCTTTCAGCTCTGCGTGCAATCAAGTCTGTGCAACTCTTTCTGCGCTCTGTTGTGACAGTCAGCGTGGTCTTGTTTCTATTTTGAGCCTCGACTGATTGAACTTTTGTTTGCCGGGTTTTGGCTCCGTTGCTTCGTGCTACCTGGAGAGGAACTGAGGGAGTAAACAGCTTTCCTGAGCTATTGTTACAGCCTTGGGGCAGATCCAAGCAGCTTGGCCACCCCACGCAGGCGTGAGCAGCGATCCTGAGGGGTGGCCAAGGGGACAGGGACAAGATGGGGAATCTGACATCTGCTCTTTGCTGGAGGGATGAGGCTGGTCTGCTTGGCAAAGACACAAGGCTAGGAAAATTCTCATCGGCACCTCCAATGTCAAGAGGGAGGGAAAAGGGCTGTCATCGCCCCAGGAAAAGGGTTGTAAATTGTTTTTTCTGCTCCGCTTGCTGAAGACTATCTCTGTCCAAATCTTCTGTGACCTTTTCCCGTGGGAGTTTTGCATAGAAATAGGAAATAGAAATAATGAAAGGGGGAAAAGTGGTTATGTGGAGCTTGTGGGGAAGTATTACTGCAGCTGTTTTAGCTGGAGCTTTAGATCACAGGCCTTAAAGGAAAGGGAAGAGCCTTTAGTTGCTCCTGGTTTAGCATGCGGGTCTGAATGCCTTTTTGCTTTGTCCGGAGTTATATTTCTGCCCTCCTGTATTTCTGGGGCACCTGTATCCCTTTCAGCTCTCCAAAGACCTGCACTTGTCTCAGGCCAGGTTAAGGTGGTCTGCTGGCAACCGCCTGAATTCAGAGCAGCATGTGCTTCACTTGAAGTGTGATTTTTATCTTACCAGAGCCACAGGTTCACCTCCACGTAGCTGAGGTGAAGCATACACTGAAGCACTCAGGGTGCCATGAATGGGCAGTCGCATGGCCCCTGTGATGTGTTTCCCTCTCAAAGTCCATCAGGATATTTTCTATCCAGCTCTACAGACTTTAGGAGCTCAGATACTTGTTTTCTGTTTTTTTTTGGCAATCCCTCGTCAGGCTGATCTGAATCCCTGTGTAGAGGTAATTGGAGTCAAATTTGTGTATATGCATATTTGTTGGGGTGCCACAGAGACAGAGGCTGCAGGAGAAAGCACGAGGCTGGAGTGGCGCAGGGTGAGGAGAATAGATTTGTAATTGACAGAAAGGAACAGATGGCTTTGGTTGTAATGCCTATATTTATATTTAATGTTAATATTCCTCCTGGAGCACCAGCACTTCAGTGTTATGTAACACAACATAAAAGCATCTGGGGAGAGAGGGGATAAGGGAAATGGGTTTGTCGGATCCCGGGAGGAAATCCGGCCTTGGACTTTGCCACGGGGTTGCAGTGGGTGTTAGCAAGCAGAGAAGGCAGAAGTTAGCTACAACCCTCCTTCGGGCATTGCCTCAGTAATGCCCATGCCATAGACCCTGAGGAACATGATGGGACCCTGGAAGGGAGCAGCGTTTGTGCCCAGTGAGATGTTGCACCATGAAAGCAGCACTTTCTCAGAGCATTTTTTTTTTTTAATTCCAAGATAGGGAGAGACATCGAGCTCCTGCTCCGTCGTCCTTGCTGTCCATGTCCTGGTGAGGTCAACCCCATCCTACCTGGCCCCTTATAGATTCTCCTCACGCTGGTCCATGGTGGGATTTACTGGCGTGCTTGGAATTGCTTTCTGATTCATTCTGTGAATGCAATTAGTCACCACTGGCCCACAGGTGGAAGACGAAAGTTAATTCTGCGGCACCTAATTAGCTGTCATTGCTGGAAGGGTTTGAAAGCAGAGACAGAAAGTTGCAGTTCTGGCTGCACAATCGGGGGGGTCTCGTGGAGCAGCAGTGAGATACACCAAATTTCACCTGAGACTTATGTGTTACCTTTAACGACCTTTTGTCTTCATCAGAAGATAAACAAGAAGCTTGAGTCTCTGCGGGTGTAAATTAGTGTAGCTCTGCTGCAGACAGTGGAGCTGTACCAAATTTTATCAGCCAAGGAGAAATGGAGCCTGTGGGTTAAATGATGACAGAATTACCGTTGTGTGAGTTTTTGTGTGTGCGTACGAAAATGCACATGCAGGTGCATACGTGCCCACACACTAGTTAAAGGTGACTGCTTTTTTTATTTGTTTGTATTTAGTGCACCTTGGAGGCCCTGCCTAGACAATAGTCGTAAATGAAATGTCATCAGATCGTTAACATGTCCCTGACTTGTTAACAAAATAATCGCATAATTTGTAGTTAAAAAAGCCAATTGAAAGACTTGCTGAGTAATACTCCTTCCAGTCCCCTGACATGTGCATATATTAGAAATCCATCTGATACAAAGCACAGAACAAAAATGATTGATAGCAGGTTACAGCGCTCTTTATTACAATAAATTAATTGATCACATCTAGCAGATTTTCCTCCCAGCGGAAGCTCTGGGTATTGAATGTGTCTCTCTCATTTCTCTTCTATCCTTGCTGATGGAAACATGCCAGACAGTTTCATACCATCATTTAAATTTATTTGTGACCTGAGAAAGTTGTGTCACCCTTGAGACAGTTAACTTCCAGCTAAAAAGTTTGGTGACATTGTAGGAGATGATACAGGGATGGATATCATAAAAAGTTTTCTGATGAGAAGGTGGAACTCCTCAATCCAGTCCTGCATCAGCAGGTCCCACCTGAGAGCTGTGTTGAAAAGTTCTTCTTGGTCCTTGAACCACTCTTATTTGACTGGCATCCTATTCTAAAACCAACATGCACTGAAGGTATTAACCACCACGGCTTTTCATAGTCCTGGGCAGTGGAGCCCAAAAGCAAATGATTGCAGAGTATCCCTTCAGCCTGGAGAGGAGACTTCTTGTATCAGATGATGATAGAGATGTGTTGGTGGAGAAAACAGAGTGGGGAACTTCTGCTGCTTTCTGTGCCATACTATTTGACAGCATGTGCCCTTTCTGGTAGGTGTTTGGCGGCTCTCACATGTGGAATGACCTGTCAGAGACACAGCAACAGATTATTAACCTGCCGTTTTTACAAGCTCTATCCTGTCCTCTTCCAGGCTCCTGTGACTGGCCTATTGCAGTGTCTTAAATGTAAAGAAAGTAAGCGCTCCAAGCCTTTCATTCTTCTGAAGCTATGCACACAGTGGGTGAAATGTTGTGGAATTACATTAGTTAATTTAGATCCGTTTTGTGGTTTTGTCCTTTGCCTGTAGAGTAAGTATTATCTGTTTAAGGACTCAGCTTCTGGATTCCACTCCTGCTACTTGTCTCATAATTGGACGTTTGGTAAGAAACTAAAAAAAGGTCTGGCTCCCAAAATAATCTGCAGAGAAATGTATCATCTCCAGGTGTGCAAAATGAGATTATACTTGTAGGGCAGATGAGTAAAGACTCCTTTGAGACTCCACAGCAAGCCAGCAGTTGCCCAAGGAGGAGGACTTATGCCTCTGGTCCATACTAACCTGCCTATGCCTTATAAAAGAGCCCTAATCCTCCTGTTTGCTAAAGGATGTGAGATCTCCTGCCATTTTTAGAAGGTCCCACTTAGTACTTCCGTCTCATGTGCTTTATCTGAGATGTGTCTACAGCCCTCACTCCCACATCTCCAAATTGCCCAAGTCAAGCTATGGGGGGGGCAATGGAGCAGGGTGGGAGTGTTTAACTCCTACTTCCTCCTTTATGGAGAAAAAAAAAAAAAATTAGGGCTTAAGATACCATGAAGCATGTATCATCATGTCTGAATTTCTTGCTGATGGCTTTCCTGTGAGTTGCTTTCTGTAAAGCAGAGAGGGGAAGTATTAAAACAGGAGTCAGCGTTTCACCAAAGGTGTGGTTAAAACACAAAGTTTCTTCTTTAACTCTATTTTTTATGGCCTGATTGGCATTAAAAAGTCTCTCTTTGATGAAGATTTGTAAGGCTTTGTTGCTATGAACCAGAATATGCGTTTGGAAATTCTGTTGAGTGGCTGTGGAGATGTGTATCCCTAGAGACTGTTTTAATTTCCATATTCATTAAACTGCTCCGTCATGCCCGAGAAAGACCCAAACCCTTGAATAACACAGCTGTGAAAGCTGGGAGAGGAGGCATCAGGATCAAGGCACACGTTCGCCATCAGTTTAACCCAGTCTAAGTCTGCATGGACATTAGGTCAGTCCTGTTCCCTGATTTTCTTCCCCTCTCCATCTTTCCACCTTGGCCACCCATTGCCACTTTCTCCCCAGTGTCCACAGCAGCACTCACACAGCATGCGATGAACCCAATCAGGGAACTGTTCTGGCTGAAAACTAGTGAAAAAAAAATGACATTATGACGGATCAGGTTCTTCTAAGCTGTAGTGCTGACACAAGGGAAGAGGAAAAACATGGGTTGGGGCAGGCAAACTGCCCAATATCCCTATGAACTTATTAAGCCATCACTGGAGATGCCTCCACACATTTAGTTTGTCTGGCTGAAAATAATCTTTTTGAGGGCCATTTTGCACCATCCTGTAGAATTCTGTGTTTGTTATCTCCACCCATGAAATTCAATGGGATGATCTTAAAAGGTAGAAAGGTCTTTTCTCTCTCTAGTTTTTTACTTGCAAGGATGGCAATGCCCATTGCCTGTTATTTAATACTTAGGGTGATGAGTACATGAGCTGGTTGACTGTGGCTCATCCTGTTGTGCTTTGAAGTCAATGGATTTTTTTTTGACTTCGCTGGGCAACAAATGAGGCCCTGGATGAAAGAGCCACTGCTTTACTTGCCTCTGTAGGTTGCAAAAATAAATAATCCCAGACACTTTCAAAGATGGCTGGGGTAGGGCTGCACATAGCTTGTTTGTGAAGTTTTATTTAAAAGAAAAACAAATTTCTCACAGTCAAAGGGCTTCTGGGTGACCTGACCTTTTCACACTGAAAATGGTCACTGAAAGGATGAATAAGATACTGATAATAAAAACTCTTCTGGTCATTACTGGACTGCTGCTGAAAGGGATTTGGCAAAGGCTGAAGAAATGTCAGAGTGAAAAAGCACACCGTCTCTGCTGAAAGATGATTGTGTCTGACCCTGTCCGGTGCCCAGTGAGGCTGGTGAAATCTCCACTGATTTCAGCCGAAGTGAGGATGGCTGAAGGCCAGGAGAAGACACTACTCGGAGCACAGCCCTGAAGTTTCATGCAGGTGATGTTGTGTTACATGGGAATGCAGTGTCCTTAACAAACCATATACTAAATGTATAGTAAATGTAGAGAATAGTAAATGCAGTTTCTTGGAAGGACACAGCCAGCCTTTGCTGCCAGCCATGCTCTCTGAATCTGTTTAGATGTTGAAATGGTACCTTTTGGGCTGTGCTTTTCAACAAATAAACTCTTCACCCCCATGTATTTCTCCTAGCTCTTTTGCTCATCTTCCTCGATGATGATAACTGCTTCATTAGCTGCCTGATGAATGGTCTCTGCACATTAGCATCATTTTATCTAGCCAATAACTATGAGCTTTACCTTGTGAAGCTGTGCAACATCCATCACTGGGGGTTTTCGAAGAGGTTAGGCAAATTTCTGTCAGGAATGGTTTAGGTATGGGGCGCAAGAAGATGTGACTAAATGGCTTCTGAAGTGCCCTTCTAGCCCTGCTATCTCTTACTTTAAAACTCTGCCACAGTAATAACATATTATTTCTATGATAAGCATCTCTGGGAAGCTCAGTTAAGAGGTGGGTGCCTCTTGGACTAGGAGCTGCACCAATGCATTCAAAATTGAAATGGCAGCCCAGCATGTCACAGCTGGGTGAAGAGGTACGAAGGGAGGGACTTGTCCCACCTGACCTCAGGCAATTCTGTGGAAATGTGTGTGTAAAAGCTAGGCTAGCTAGCTCCTGCAGCTCTGGAGGGAGAAACAAATACAGCTCACGTGCCCTGCTCTGAACATCTGAGACGTGCTGGAAGCACCTCCTCTCTCTGCTGAGCATCATCCCATGCTGCAGTACGTCGACCAGAGGCTGAGGAAGTCCTTTGGTTGGTATGAAAGCTCAGCACCTTTCTCATTTCTACTGGGACACAATATTCTTCCAAACACTCTTCTATCAGCTGTTTGTTTCTAAACATTGATTAAGGGTGGTCTCTGTCCTCCTACTGCTGACGGAGCTGCTCACAGCTCTCTGAACTTACCCCATCGTTCTGCAGAGATCTGTCCACTGCAGGTCACTCGGCTCACTGGCCTGGGACTAGACATTTGTTTTAACACATTTGGGTTAGAATCCTGGGAGTTATGTTTAAACAGGTTATATAAAACCATACCTAAAATGTCATTTATTCTGATTCCTTGCAAATATTGATAATATATTTTTGCTGAATTTTGGCTTTCATTCAGTAAACCTCCTCAGTTCATCTTTAATTTGCAGATGGCTCTGGCAGTGTTTCAACCTCAGCTTCTGGTGGCTGAAACCTGGTGCTTGAATTAGGCTCAAGATGCAAATAGCCTGATTTTCAGAAAGTCTGAATATATGCAGCTGCCTTGTGGAGTTCTAAGTAATGCAGTTAAGGCTGGGTTTCTCACTGCCAAAAAAGCCGCAAATGAATTGGAAAGTCTGGAAAGAGAAGTGTGACAGAACACACATAAATGTCTTTAGGAATTTGGGGTATATGGACGGAAATAATTGAAAGCCTGGCTCAAGTTTTCAGCTGAAAAGCACTAATGTAAGTTATTTCAAAGGAGATTAAAGAGGAACGTGTTCACGTTCAGAAGTGTGGAGCTGGGCGTTAGGTCTGAATGAGCGATGTGACAGAGCCCTGCTGACGGACAGGTCTGCTGCTCACTCGTGGGCCAGGGATGACAGGAGCACAGAGGGGAAGCAGGGATATTTATTGATGCCAGAGGATATAATTAGAAACAATAAGTGCAGTAAAAGAGGAGGATGGGCTAGAAGCCCCAAACAAATAAGAAACGGGAACTTGCATCTCCTCTTTCACAGCCTGAATTAGGAGAAGTGACTGATAGGAAGCCCTTGAAAGCACTGGAGTAGATTCAAAGTGTTGAAAGTGTAGTCCCTGAGTGTGCGAATGCTACAGAGGCAAGACATGGGGAAACAGCCATGCAGAGAGACTGACGTGTTTCTACATATGCTGTCTTCTGGGATATCACGTCTTGGTGTACCAGAGAAGTGAAAATGTTGTCTCCTTTTCAGCGTGATTAGTCTGGGGGGATCACAAGAGTGCTCAGTGGGGTTGGACTCCCTTATTAGCTCCTCCTGTATTCATTCTTCCTAAAGAGGCTTTTATTTTTGTCTGGATTTTTTTTTTTTTTTTTTTAATAATTACACAGCTAATCCTTGTTGCACATGTAAATAGAGATAGCACATGGGTCTGCAAAGATTATGGATGCCCCTTTTGGCAAGCAATATCTTTTAATAGCATTGTGTGGAGTTAATCGGGTTAAGCAAAAGTATCAGTGGAACAAGCAGTGCAAGTTCAGGGAAGGAATAAGTGACAGACCTCTTGAGAGTTATTGTTTAGTAATATTGTGGCAGGTAGGGTAGAAGCTTTTTTTCTTTTTTTTTTTTGGCTCAGTGATGTCTGTGGTTGGAAAACAACATGAGCAGAGCAAGCTGTTAAAATGCAAGAGACTCTTGCTATTATATTTCATAACAGATATGGTAAATGTTTATTGCTCCTGGGCTTCGTCCATTGTTTTCTGCCCAGATCAAGTGTTCAGTGCATTGGGAACTGGTTGTAAGGGCTTGTGCTCTCTCTGCCCTTCAGTTCTAGTTAAGTGTGAGGGGCTACAGGGCATCTCCCATGTAGGTGAAAGGAGGGAATGAAAAGATTGGTGCAGAAAAACAGGAAAGGCATTGAACTGGGTGTTGCTCTTTGTGATGGAGAAAGCTCAGTTCTACAGTGGGCCATCTGGGAGAAAGCTCTCAGTCAACGGAGAGGAAACCAATACTTCTAGAGTTTCAGAAGTGCCCTGAAATAGGCATTTACTTTAAGACGAGAGGAGCTGTGCCCTGGAAATGCCTGTGTCTGTCAACTGTTGTAAAGGACCATGGGATGACTAGCTCAGATGTAGAGCTCTGCACTGGAGACATCTAACGCTACATGCACTGGGTCTGGGGACCTGGGCAAGGAGGAGCGCTCAGTGCCACTTAAAGTCAGGCCAAGGATTGTATGAGAAGAGGGCCAGAGGAGTTGGGGGACACACTGGGGGGGACATGCTTCGCTGAGGTGTTGCTCATGGTGGGCTGGGAGCAGGAGGAGGGCTGAAGGGCAGGAGGTGCAGGTGCCCCCAGGGAGCCAGGAGATGTCTGCTGGAGTTTTGCACAGGATGCGTGTGAGGGTGGCAAGCCCACACCATCGATCCCGCATCGATGCTTTCTGAACATAGGACGCTGGACAAATTCTGTCATTTTTTTTCTCCCCCTGGCAGAGCTGTGACCAGTGCACCATCTCTTTGATGTCATGTGCATTCACAAGGGCATCTTCTTTGTACATGGTGTCCTTCAAAGAGAGTGTACGTACGTCAGAGACTTTCTTACAACAGCTTTACATGGTGGTGCAGATGTGATTTCACTAATTCTCCAAGAACAATAAAGCAAAATTCAGCACAGGGTAAAACAAACGCACTTGCCTATTTTTGGCGGCATTTTTCGGGTTACTATTAACCTTTCATTTGAAATGTCATGCTGAGGACTACACATTGATTCTGAGCGGCTTCTTGGAACAGCATCAATTTTCCATTTAGAAAATTGCTTTTTTTTAAAGTTTAACCCTATATGGGATGTTGTTCATTTTTTCCTGAGAGACACTTTTCTATGGAAACCTACTCTGTGGGTATGAAATTCAAACCAGTTTTGCCAAAGTCTAGGAATTACGAGCAATAAAATAGGAAATGTTATAGGAAATAACAGCTGAACTGGGGGAGGGACATGTTTAGAACATTAAGGCCAAACCCAGAAAAGTAATAAAACAGAGTCAGAATTACAATTAAAATTAAAACAGGCCCATGGCCGCATTTAAAGATACTATATATCTGGATGACAGTGGGGAAAAAACATTGAAAGCAAAACCAGAGTAATAGCTGGCAACAGATAACCTCTGGCAATGGAATTGCCATGAAATTCATTTCAGAGAAGTGGTGGGTTAAGCAATTTCTCTGTCAGGGAGGAGAAGAAATCCCAACATAATGCAATGGCATTTTTCAGTGAGAAGCAGAAGTGTTGTGTCCCACAGTGCTGAGGAGCCTCCTCTGTCAGCCTTCTATATTTGGAAGTTCAAATTGCTGAGGAAGATTAGAAGTGCTGAGCCCAGTAAGCCAGTGTTAATGGGCGATTTCCAGTGCCTGCATACATCACATGTGCTCTGAAGGTGTTGGTGCCGCATTCCAGGTGTGCTTCCAGCTCGTAGGGATGGACCTGAGCTACACTGGGTGCTGAGGACAGTGTCACCGTGGCTGCTAAACCAGCTTGAGATGCTGGGTTGTTTAGCTGAACCAGAGCTCCATGCAGTTGTATTCACCCACTATAAGTAGCCAAGATGGTTAATTTAAAGCTGGCCAGCGGTGCAGCCGAAGTTGTGAGCTGCTGACCTGCCTGTGATGCAGTGCAGATATATTCTGGTTATAAAAGAGGGATACAGCTGGGCCCTCAGTGGTTGTTTCTAGGTAAAACCTCATCTGACTGGTTAAAGCTGGAGAGATTTCCATGGAGGGATGGAAAAGGAGAGATGGAGACATGACTCTTCTGCCTGAGCTTGGAAGGAGAGCAAAAATCCTTTTTTCTTTATAAATTAGTTACTGCCCTGAGTTTTGAATCTCCAGTGATAGCTGACAGCCAGACAACCATTAGAGGGGATGTTTCTGTACTGCGTGGTGTGTCCCTTGCAGCTGCACCACTTCTGAGACCCCCTCTGGCTGCAGAGGGATTTCATGCTGACTAGACATCCCTGAAGTGTATTTTGAGAAGTTGGCTATGGGAGCAACCTGCGTTGTTGACACCAAACTGCACTCTATAATTTTTTTGACCTCATATGAAATAGAAAAGAGATCTGAACATGGGTCAGATTCAGAGTATTTCAATATCCTTTTCTTTGCTTCACTCCCGTCTTGCATATTTAATTTAATAGATCATTTTTTTCTTATGTGATATGAACTATGAGATGAATCTATTACAGATATGTTACTTATGTATTCCGGTTGCCTTATAGGCAGATTTCATACCAAGATGATTAAGGACTGGTTTTTTTCTGTTCCTTGAAGATTGTATAATGAGATGAAAGTGGGAAAGTGCAAATTTTAATTGAGTATATTTGTAGACTGGAGAGTGTGGTATATTATATTTCATGTGTGGCTCTGGGTTTGACAGTATCTTTTTATGCCTTGATTTATTTTTGAGACAAATAGTTTTCCTTTCCACTGTGCTGTTAGGTTTCTAAACCATAGGTTGAGCCACAAAGATGTTTATTGACCCATGAAAATATTAATTCCAGAGAAATCAAAATATTATTTGCACTTGGATGCAAAATAGCAAAGGCTTTGATGATGTTTAAGTACAACTTTATTAACATCTGAATATCTCTGGAGAGCTATGGTAACAGTAGGAGAAGGGCATCCTCTGAAATCTATGAAGAGGGAAAGGCACTTGCAGAAGGTGATTCATCTCATCTATCTTAGACATCCGACCTAACATGGGATGACTTGTGCTCTGGGTATGGCTTGCTCCATTGACCAAAGAGGAAGCTTGATTGACTGCTGTAGATCGGATACCATGACAGTGAGAAGTTTGGGAGCAATCCTGCTCTAAGAGACTGGGAAAAAAGTTCTAGTGGAATCAGTGTCCTGTCTCTCAAGTGCTTTTACATATCCCACCCTCTGCCTTTGCTTTTGTGCTGCACAGCATTCGATGTGCTTTGTTTGCGCTTGCTCTGTGATGATACATGGTGATCATCAAAGCAGTGAGAGCGCTGCACAGTATGTTCTACGCCAGGTACTTCCTTTCTGGTTTAATTATAACTGAGTTTGCTAATCCCAGTCTTGATTAATGAGCTTAATATGCAAATGTTATGATGAAACTGAAACTCTTTGTAATTGCTTGCAGACAGATTACCACTTCGAGTACACAGAGTGTGACAGCAGTGGCTCCAGATGGAGGGTGGCTGTTCCGAATCCGTCGGTGGAGTGCTCTGGACTACCTGACCCGGTGAAAGGGAAGGAATGCAGTATGTCAGCACTTTTCATTTTACAGACCGTTACTAGCTGTTTCTGCTATCTACCCTTGTATGGCTTCTTAGCTATGTCACTGATGTCCTGAGTGTCCCTGAGTTAGTCCTTCCCCTCCAAACCTTCTTGTCTCTCGGAGCTATGGAGCAGGGATTGTCTTTGCAGTGTAGTTGTACAGCTCAATATGTGCTACAAGTACCCTTGTATGCTAATTCACGGACAAGACACATCTACTACTATCTTGAAGAGGTGTGGTTGCTTGTCTTGAGCTGCCATACTCTTAAGTACTGCAGCTTTCCCCTTTGTTTGTAGCTATATTGGCCAAAAGGGTGGCCAGGAGTGGCCAAATTATATTTGCATAGTGTCTGCATTCTTGTTACCTGCATTATTTAGCTAATTAATAAGCTGAATGCATAAGTAATGGTAAATGTCTTATTTGCCTGAGTTATTTTCATGATGAAGCTTTTGCATTTTATTTATTTATGTATTTATTTTTAACAAGTTGGAGGGTTCTCATATCACTTGGTACTGCATTTTTTTTTAATGTTAAAACACTTCTTTGCGTCTGGGGACATAAGCGAACTGCTGCTCTGCAAACACATTTGAACTCTTCCCTCGCTGTTTTGTAGTTTCCCAGCCTGAATGCTGTTTCTCATCATACTTCCTTGCTTTAGAAAGTCTCTTCACAAAAGATCCTAGCAGTGCTTTACTTTCTCCGTAATTTGTACCAGAGGGTATAAATTATTGTATCTGACAAACCAGATGAACAATGGCAATATCCTTTCAGTTCTACTGTGGGAGAGGTGAGATTTACTCACTTCTGACTCTCCTCCTGTAAAGGTTTATTGTTCGTTTCTTTACTACATATGTTCCAGTGTGAGGCACATAAATGTTTTCTGTAGCAGTGTTGACCACTGGAAGATTTCTTGTGGCTTGCAGGCATCATTTGATAAGTTGCCTGTGTCATTCTTGGTAGTTGGGTTTAGTTTCCGAGGTTTTAAATGTGGAATCTCTGTATATCCTTAGAATGTGTTTTTCAATTACAGAAATACAGAGCTGGGAAGCACCTCAGGTGATCCCATAATTCATCCCCCAGCCCAAATAGCTATAGTAGCAATGAATTTGTCATTCATGGCTATTGTTTGGCTGGACTGTTTTCAGGGACTTCTGGTAATGAAGAGCCCACAAGCTCTCCAGATATTTGCTCGTCTATTTTGTTCTTTTCATTTTCCCTCCTGTTACAGCTTTTTCTGCTGTTGAATCTCCCTTGTTATACTTCGAGCCTGTTACTTTTTGCTGTCTGCACTATAAAGGAGCAGATAGTGTTATCCCTCCTGCTGCACAACCACTTTTGGTGTACTCTGGAGTACACAGGTATAACTAATTTTTTTCTGATATACACTATTTCTTCTTAAATCTTGTGATAAATGGTTCAAGGTCCAGCAACTTTACACTCTCCTTTACTTTCTGCTACAGATTTCGACAAATGGTGCACTTCCCTCTTCACCCCCTCTTATTTGTGTGTCTTTCTGGTCTTAAATCAGTTCCAGTGAAAATTCGACTGGTTTATAACAACAGATGAATCTCTGGCTTCTCCATATCTTGCCCCCCTGCTAAACAAGGGGAAAACTTTGCCTAGTGGATTGGCTGTGATATACACCAAAGTACAGGATTCTGTTAAATACACTGGAAAACTCATCTCAGTAGATGCCTCTCCTCCTTGTAGTGTTGCTGTTAAGTCCCATGGCAATTCAGCTGGTTTGAGAAGCAATTGGATATTTGACTTTTTTACTGAACCTTTCAGATATCATCTCTCTGGGCTTTTGGGAGTGCAGCGGTGTTAATGTAGTTCTGTCTTTTTTGTGTGTCTGTAGTAGATTGTCTGGCTTCAGGAGATGTCTGGCTATATTCTGATGGTAAAAGTCATTTTAGGTTTCTCATCTCTTAGTCTTTCACCTTTTGCTTTAAGAACAACCAATCTTTCAGGCTGAAAACATGAATCTGTCAACAGCAGTCAATCACTTCAGGAATGTGTAGGGAACACCCTTCCCATTTGGCTTGGCTGATGTGGTGGTTTTTACTGCAAAATATTTGAACCAGCATAGAGTTTGGCTGACAGTCCATTCTTCAATGGGTGGGATATACTGGGAGAGGCAGCTTTTGGAAATTCTGTGCCCTCCAGCTCTTTAGAGTTTGCAGATGGGGGTCTGTTGTTGATGATGAGTTGTATTACCAAGGATGTGTTACACTAAAAGCACAAATTTCTGGAGCTGGAGGAAAGTGAAAGGTTCTGTATTTGGGGCTGCTACAACTCACATTCTCAGTGGATCGTGTGCAAAGTGAGACTTGGCCAGCGGTTGCGTACGCATCTCACCAAGTAATTAATGGCTCCTTGAGATGCCTTCCTTTTCTCATAGGCCTAGTGTTATTTTATCCCGAGCCTACCAAGAAATACCATAACTATGCCATATCCTTTGAGATGAGTCTTTCTGGACATTCTACTAATTTATTCAGGTTCTCCTACATCTTGTAGATCCTACTGTATGCCAGAGCATACTGACACTGGGGCTCATCTTGACATTTGGTAGAGTCCTGAACTCCCTTGGGTATCTCTTTCAGTCCTTCAGCCTGCAGAACTGGGGACCACAGTTCAATTACCCCAAGTGGGATGATTTCCAGCTTTGGAGATCTGTTATCTTCAGAAGTTTTGGTTGGTATCTACCAGTCCTGATATATAGTTGAGCCAACTATGTCTCTGCTCTTAAAAAAGGGTTGCAGTTGTATAGCAGCATGAGCTCTTCGGGAATTTTCGTCTCCTTGAGGTTGGCAGAGCCCTCAGTGGTCCTTGGTGGCAGTTAGGACACAATGGATATGGAGGAGTCTGGGTGAGAAAGTGGTTTTTTTGGGAACACATCTACCACCGCAGCTGACTTCACGATGTACCATTTGCAGTTGTTTTCATCTATTCAGAAATGACTGCCGCTTGAGAATATCTGCTGTTGATCTTTACTGCTCCCTGAAAACAGAAGTGACTAGCAGGCTGTCATTAATTTTGGATCCTGAGAATAATGCGCCAACTTCTCCCGCTTCCAAATGTTCAGCAGTCATTCTCTTTAAATTGTGCCTGAACTAGGAATTGGAAAGATGGTATAACAATATGTTAAATGTCTCCAATCATCTCTGTAAATACGTCTAGACTGTGGTCTCCAGTGGAGTGGAAAGACACTTGAGATTGCTAAAAATGTATTAGCTCAGGTGCTTCACATATCTGGAGCAATCTAACTGTGGCACCAGCGCTCAGTTGGCATCTTGAGATGTGCTCATTTTCAGGATGTTGTGTTTTACTGCTTTTCATTTGAATGAACCCGTTTAAAATTAGGTTGGTGTCCTGGTTTTGGCTGGCATAGAGTTATTTTTCTTCCTAGTAACTCGTATAGTGCTGTGTTTTGGATTTAGGATGAGAATAATGTTGATAACACACTGATGTTTTAGTTGTTACTGGGCAGTGCTTGCACAGTCAAGGACTTTTCAGCTTCTCATACTGCCCAGCCAGCAGGGAGGCTGGGGGTGCACAAGAAGTTGGGAGGGGACACAGCCAGGGCAGCTGACCCAAACTGGCCAAAGGGATATTCCATACCATGTGAGGTCATGTCCCGTATATAAACTGGGGGGAGTTGGCCGGGGAGGGATCGCTGCTCGGGAACTAACTGGGCATCGGTCAGCGAGTGGTGAGCAATTGCACTGTGCATCACTTGTTTTGTATATTCTTTTATCATTATTATTATTTTCCCTTCCTTTTCTGTCCTATTAAACTGGCTTTATCTCAACCCACAAATTTTACCTTTTTTCTGCTTCTCTCCCCCATCTCACTGTGGGGGAATAAGTGAACGGCTATGTGGTGTTTAGCTACCTGCCAGGTTAAACCACAACAGTTGGGTATCTCTGCGCTCTGCTGCATTTTGAAGTGCATGCCGACCTGCAAAGCACAGCTGACTGTGACCTGCTGAGAGTAACTGCCAGCATTCCCTGAAATGGCTGTCGTCTCCCAAACATGTCAGGATTCAGCCCTTTTTTTGTGTCTTCAAAAAGTTAATCAGCAAAGTTTATCTGCAAAAAGACAGAGTCCTCTGAGAAATAGTCATGGGGTTCAGAGTAGAAAGGATTGTAGTATTTTAACTGCTTTATGATCTGGTTATTAGAAGGGGTTTTTTGCTTTTATCTTGCCATGAGCACGGAGCAGCGTGATGACCCAGCTTCCCCTCCCGCTGCCCTCCCCTCCACATCTCTCCCATCCAGGTGGGAGGTGGGAAGAAAGAAGGAACCTCACATGGCAGATGTTTGTGGTGCTGTAGGAGGTCCTGCTACGCAGTGACCGCAGGCACAGGAGGGGATGTACAGGAGCGGCTCTGCAGCACGGTAGCTCGCTTGCAATGCACTGGGACATGCCTCTTTCTGTATTCCACTCCCCTATTTTTTTCTGGTCTCCTTGCCCTGTGAGGCTGCAGCTATTGCCACTTTCAGACCTCACATCAGGGTGTCAGCCTGCATTTTGCCATTCGGCGTGGTGTGGTACCTCAACGCTCACCCTGTGGGGCCGGGCTGCCTCTGGACAGGCCATGGCATGGCCACACCAGACTGTTCAGCCACCTCTCTCAGGCTTGTGTTTGTTCAGAGACGAGTCGTATTTCTGATGCCGCCACATCACAGTTGCAAGGGATCCTGCAAAGACACGCATTAAAAGTGCAGCAAAGGTCTTGGCTCAGAAAAAAGGCAATATTTATTAGGCCTAAAGCTACTCTGTGTGGCTCTCCTCTGCTTCCCATTTAAGATGTCCCCTCCAGGCATCTTCCCAGTACCATTTTAGAGGTAGGGTACATACATGGAGGCATGGAACGTTGTGCTGGAGGGGTGGTGGACTGAGAGCCTCCCCCCACGAAATCCAGACCTCTGAATCTCTCCATTACTTCTTGACAGTCGGGAATGTACTTAACTAATTTGGTCTCGTTCATTTTTAATTACCACAGATCTCACTCTGATCTCCTCATGAGTCTGATAGCAGGAAGGGAATTCAGCTGATAAGGATCACTGCCATCAGGGAAGTTGCTTGGCTTTTAAAATGGAAAATATTTATGGCAGTCAATGAGAGCCGGAGCGAAGCCCTTGCCTGCATTCCATTATGGCTGGTACCTCTGAAAACCCTTTGCTTTGGTGGGGGGGCTGTATGCAGTGTCTAACAGGGACCTTTTGGGGCCTGGCAGTGGGAGCAGGACTTGGCATCGTGCTCCCGCTGACACGACGCTGCAGTCTGTTTTGGTGGCCACGGTCAGGCTTTTCTGCCAGCCTGACCATATGCTGCCTGTTTTACGCTCAAATTAAAAGTCTGAATTTGGAGCCTTCCTTCCTCCCATGTCTCCTTTCCTTCCTCTCTTCTTCATCTCCCTTCACCCAAGTACAACCGAAATATCTGGTTCAGACTGTGCCCTTGCTGTGCCCAGGTGCATGTCTCAGCAGAGTTTAGGACCAAAAAGGGCTTAAAGGGTTCACATTTTGACCTCAAATTCTTTTTTAATATTAATTCTTTTCTTCCACAGAATATGAGTTATTTTTTGCTACTCTAAACAAGAACAGTTTGCACCTTATCTCATAAATATCGGTTAATTTTAGTGGCGCTAGGTGCATAATAAAGAAACTATGGTGAGAATAATAGAGCAATTTCAAAAGGAGTTGAATTTGCCATGTTTGAGGGGAAAAAGTGCTGGTAGGGTCACTGTTATAGTCAGCACCCAAATGTCAGTTATAATCAGTGGTGCCACTAAGGCGTGAGCAACTTCTTTGAACTCAGAAATGTGCTTCAGTTTTGAGGCGAGGCGTGTAAGTGTGTGCCAAATGGTAAGCATGTGAAAAGCTCCACTGACTTCAGAAAATAGACTATCCTTAATTACAGTGGGCTTTACTGGGGCCTGAGAGCAAAATTTGTCCTGATTTATTGCTACTGAACTGTGTTTGTTGAGTTTATTCTAACTCGTGTAATCTGCTCCTAGGATACCACAGGAGGGGATATGGATCTTCCTGCTAATTGCAGGGCACTTTAGACACAATTAGGGCAAATGACCTTTTTAAGGCTTGTAGGTTTTATAACACTTTAAGGCAATTTAAGTGATCTGCAGGAGTTTTAACATTCTGTTTTTGTAACAGAAAACTGAAATAGAAGGGTTTGAGTTTGATGTTCTCTCAGCCTCTGGTAAGATGAGTATCCCAGGCAGGTGAGAAGTGGGTCTGCTCCTAACTCCCTTGAAGTCAGTGGGCATCTGCAAATTTTATAACATACAGTGTATGCACATACATATCTGTGTAGATGGATAATATCAAATGAATGTTATACATCTGGCAAAACCTGTGGGCTTGTGTTACAGCCTTCTGACATAAAGTTTACATCTGTTCATTGTCAACTAGATTTGTATTCAGGCAAATTCCGTGTAGTCTTTGTGCTAAAGAATTGGTTCTTCTGGAGAATCCTACTTAGGGTTTTGAAATTTGGCTGGTGAAGACCTGAAAATAGCAATGATAAGTTTTAGTAGTTTCTTTAATGTTTACATTATTGCACATGTGGATGTGAATGTACATACAAAAACTCCCATGAGAATGGTGCTATTTATTACACAGTCACATTTATTTATGTTATCTCAAAATAGTTTGTTATGTAATAAAAAAAATTTGTTATCACAACAGTGTCATTGTCTTCATATATGAATGCATGAAAGAACTACTTTTCATAGGCCTTAAATAAGTCCAGAGTTATGGCCTCTCGAAGCAAACGTGAATCCTAACAAATCATCAGGGAGGTTTTTTTCCTGTTTTATTTGACATTCACTGAGGATTATTTTCTGGTCTCATTAATTGGCTTTGAAATGATTTGGATTTCTTTGTTTCAGCTGAAGAGGGGGAATATGGTGTCATCAGCATAGCTCTGAGGACTAGGCATGTATCCATTCTCATTTTTTCTCATGGGTTGAAAGTGATCTTGTCTTCATCAACCTTGACGTATGTATTGCGTTTGCACGGCAAGGCTTTGGTAGTGGGGGGAGCTACAGGTGTGGCTCCTGTGAGAAGCTGCTAGAAGCTTCCTCCATGTCCGACAGAGCCAATGCCAGCCGGCTCCAAGACGGACCCGCCGCTGGCCAAGGCTGAGCCCATCAGCGACGGTGGTAGGGCCTCTGGGAGAACAGATTTAAGAAGGGCAGAAAAACTGCACAATCACAGCTTTGGCCAGAGAGAAGAGTGAGAACATGTGAGAGAAACAGCCCTGCAGACCCCCAGGTCAGTGCAGAAGGAGGGGGAGGAGGTGCTCCAGGCGCCGGAGCAGAGATTCCCCTGCAGCCCGTGGGGAAGACCATGGTGAGGCAGACTGTCCCCCTGCAGCCCAGGGAGGTCCACAGTGGAGCAGATCTCCACCTGCAGCCCGGGAACAGAGGACCCCACACCGGAGCAGGGGGATGCCCGAAGGAGGCTGTGACCCCGTGGGAAGCCTGCGCTGGAGCAGGCTCCTGGCAGGACCTGTGGCCCCGTGGAGAGAGGAGCCCAGGCTGGAGCAGGTTTTCTGGCAGGACTTGTCACCCCACGGGGGACCCACGCTGGAGCAGTCTGTGCCTGAAGGACTGCAGCCCGGGGAAGGGACCCACGCTGGAGCAGGGAAAGAGTGAGGAGTCCTCCCCCCGAGGAGGAAAGAGCAGCAGAGACAACGTGTGATGAACTGACCCAAAACCCCATTCTCTGTCCCCCTGCGCTGCTGGAAGGGAGGAGGGAGAGAATTTGGGAGTGAAGTTGAGCCCGGGAAGAAGGGAGGGGTGGAGGGAAGGTGTTTTGAGATTTGGTTTTATTTCTCATTATCCTACTCTGGTTTGATTGGTAATAAAATTTATTTTCCCCAGGTTGAGTCTCTTTTGCCCGTGATGGTAATTGGTGAGTGATCTCTCCCTGTCCTTATGTCAACTCACAAGCCTTTCATTATATTTTGTCTGCCCTGTCCAGCTGAGGAGGGGGAGGGATAAAGCAGCTTTGGTGGGCACCTGGTGTCCAGCCAGGGCCAACCCACCACAATGTACTAATTTTTTTTTCATTTTTGATGTCATTCAGACATTGCTTCTTTGGGTATTCACCTTGGAAGAAACAGTGAGGTCTAGCTATTAATGGCTGCTGATGTTTAATCATGTCATTTAGATCAGACATATGCACATAGATACACTGTCATAAGGTAGCAGATGCTGTTGGGTATCCTGAGCTGTAGGAAAGTACTATTTTGAGACAATGTTCAAACAAGGTATTCATAAAATCTCCCCTTTCATTCCTCTGTCCTTGAGATTGCTCACTCGAATGGTATATGCTGATCTCATCCCTCATTTTGACTAACAATTTCCCTTCTCCCCTCTCTTTTGAACAGTCAGGTAGCTCCCATGAAGCTGCCTGTCAATATATAAGTCACATATGGAAGGTTGCTCTCTCTAACCTAAGTACCAAAAAAGTTGATTCTTAGTGGGATGAAATCCAGGGAATCTAAGAATTTCTTGATATGCTATAGATTTGGCCCTTGGCCTGTCATGTATTACCTAGCAATTAAGGATGTCTGACAGAGAAAAACATAATATAACTCTGTCTGGAGCCACCTCTGATGTGAAGAGCAAGATGTGCAAGAAGTAGATTTCAAAGTCATGAACTTTATAGGGACACTTTTTTGTGTATGGCCTGCAGAACTGTCAACTCTATTTTACCTGAGTCTCTTTTGTATCCCTAGGGAAGTTTTTATGTCTTTTCTGAAAGGAAAAGGAAAGGCTTTCCCACTAGACCACTCTGAGGAGGGGACAAGCACATAGCAGCAGAGGCTGCTCTGAGGAACACCGTGGAGCTGAGGAATTAATGCAAGGCTGTCAGGTAGCAAAGATGTTTAGCCAGCAGTGGTGTGCATGGCACAGTTTGAGAGTTGCTACTAAAAGGCTGTGATTTAGCAAAGCACTCAAGCAGATGTTTATTTCTGTTCATCTTAAGAGCATCCCTGCTAATATGTTCCTAACTCAAGTCAGGTAGGTAAGTCCTATTGATGGCATTAGGTTTCTCACCTGGGCTGAGGCTCAAGGCTACATTTTGCCATGGCATTTCCATCTGGATGTTTTCCTAATGTGTATTGTTACCCTGAGAGATAACCAAGTTTTACAAGTAATTTTTCCAGATTTTTTCCTCTATGCATGAGCAATGCACTGTCTTTGCAGAAAAAGCCCCATTGTTGGCTTTTTGAAGCACAGATTCTTTTAGGTAAATAGTTAAAAAAGCAGAAGAGTTTGCACTGAACCCACAGAGTTTAATTCCTGGAGAGGAGGTACCAGGAACTGCATGCTGATGTGTGTATTGAGACTTCCAAAAGAAAGGTTGGCTTTAGTGTCTTTTGATGATTTCTTCACCCTATTTGTGTACACGATGTACTTAAAGAAGTTAAACACAGCTTCCTCTGAGTCACTGATTTCTCTTTCAACAGGAAAGCAGCTGGCAAGACCTTGAGATTTGCTATGGCTTGGCAGAGGGATGAGAGGCAAGCACTCTGCGTGCGTGTGTGTGTGCGCGCGTGCACGTGTGCAGACGACATCTCAAATGACACTAGAAGCCATTTGCACCAACCTCTTTGGTTGGTGAGCAATCGAAACAGGCCTGATTGGAGTCAGTGGGGCCTGGAGAGCTACTCACTCACCTTGAGGTATGTTTCCTGCCATCTGCATTGCTGAGCCACTAGGATGGTGGTTGTAACCCTGGCAGCAAATGTGCTTGCTAACCTCTTGGTGACAACTGCTTTCCTCCACTCTATGCCACGCTTTCATGAATTTACTGACTATTCCCATTCCAAAACCACACCTTTTAGTATCCAAATGATGAAATAAAAGTGATAATAAAGCTGTCCTATGTGCTAGGCCAGCTGGGGAAAATGGTACTCTTCCTGTCAAAGAGGTGAACTGGAAAAAGCATTGCTCTATTTTGTAATTTCTTGGGTAAAAGGAAAAACTATTTACTCTTAAGAAAAGGAAGGGTCTCTTCCACAGAAGGTACTCTTCCCCAAGTTACATCAGCTTTCAGTGTGATCACATTTCAAGCCTAAACAGCCTTGACAGACTTTTTTTCTTAAATTAAGATTCAGTCTGGTTCCTGGTAACACATTGGGATATAATGACTGAAGAAAACGAACATCAATTATTCACAGTCTATTGGAGAAGCCTCATATAAATTATTCACAGAGGACATTCTGAAGCTGGCTGAGACTATAGGAAACATTAATAATGAAGCAATGATTTCCTCTTGTCCTTTGGCTTTCTTTTTTTCTCCTCATCTCTTATTTTGGTTGGTCCTTGGTTCCATGTTGTGTGGACTCCGATGTCCCAGGGTATCCCTGAACAGATGTTTCTGTGTACTTGTCCTTGGCCACATCTTCCCCTCCAGGTTTGTGGCATGTGTCTGCTGAACCCAGCAGCTGTTCAGAGGGACAACTGCGTGATGCTGCCAACCTCATATTTTCTTTCTGAGCTACAGTTTTCACCTCTGCCCATGGGAGGCTGAGATAATTCAGCCCAGACTCTGCCTGCAGGAGATAGCAGCATCTCACGTGAACCCCAGGCAGTTGGGCTTTGGATGAACAACATAGGAATGGAGTGGGGAGAGATGGAAAGCCAGTGTTTGAGATTATCTGTCCTGGGTATTTGCACTGGTTTGGGTAGAATTGCCCCATTGCTAGCCCCTTCTAATGTTGTTACAATCTGGCAAAATCCAGTCCTGTGTCTTTTTTTTAAATTGTAATGTGTTGAGAGCCAAGGGGACACAGAAAGACACACATGAACGTGCACATACTCAGTGCCAACAGGATAAACAGAAGAGCTGAACTAGTTTTAGGTATCATAAATAAGAAATATCTGGAGAAAAATGTCTGCTGAGAAGAGTGACAGAGGTAGAAGTAGCGGGTCCAAGTGGTGTGGGACAGGAAGCTAGCTGGGGGAAGGTATAAGACTGAGTGGCCAGGGCTGCATAGAGGAGGAAAGCAGTTGAATATAATGTAAGTTTGCTGTTGGAGGATGCAGGGCATTGAGGCAGCTTTGATTAATCTCCTGGTGAAATCACAAATATTCTGATCCCTGTCACAGCGTGGCAATATCTTGGAGATACTGGACATGAGAAAACACTCCAGAGGAAGGTTTCAGACCTCAGAAGAAGTTAAGTAATCATATACATGTGAGGATCAACTCTGTTAGTCCAGGTGTGTTCATTCTAAGTCTGTCCTGACCCCCAGCATCAGAAAGTTAAGCAACGTGAGATTGTTAGGGTCAATTAATAGAAGAGAAAAGTGCCAGCTAACACTGATCCTAGTCCACCAAATTCACTGGGAAGGCCACAGCTGTACTAAAAGGCAGAATGTGACCCTGGAGCCTTGCAGTCAAAGGGCAAATGAGGCAAGCTTGTTTACGGTCTGCTTTGCACTCTGAGGAGCCGTTTCCATGCCTGCAAAGTGATTGTAAAGTGCTATCAGATCTGCAAAGCAATCTATTGCAAGCACTCCTTGGAAGTCGTTGCACAGTGGGCAGGGTTCCTGCTTCAGGATGCCCCATGTCTGTGGTATGTCCCAGGAGGGAGGTAAGATACCATCGCTCTCCACGCAGAGTTTAGCAGGAGGGGGATTAATTAGATTCCTGTTGTGGTTTCAGCCCAGCTGGTAACAAAGCACCATGCAGCCGCTCGGTCACTCCTCTCTCCTGGCCCCGGTGGGATGAGGAGGAGAAAATACAAAGAAACGCTCTTGGGTTGAGACAAGGACAGGGAGGGATCACTCCCCACTTATGGTCACGGGCTAAAGACAGGCTCAACTCGGGGAAGAAACAAAATCAACTTAATTGACTACAAAGCAAATTAAACCAAGGATATTACACAGTAAAAGCAAACCTTAAAACACCTTCCCCCCACCTGTCCTTCCTTCCTGGCTCCACTCCGCTCCCAAATTCTCTCCCTCCTCCCCTCAGCGGCGCAGGGGAACAGGGGACGGGGGCTGAGGCCGGTTCCTCACCCCTTGTCTCTGCCGCTCCTTCCTCCTCAGGGGCAGGACTCCTCACCCGTCCCCTGCTCCACCGTGGGGTCCCTCCCACGGGAGACAGTCCTGCACGAACTCCTCCAGCGTGAGTCCCTCCCGCGGGCTGCAGTTCCTCACAAACTTGCCTGGCGTGGGTCCTTCCCGCGGGCCGACCTTCAGTCCCAGCCTGCCCCAGCGTGGGCTTCCCCAGGGAGCGGCGGCCATCTTGGGGGGCATCCACCCCCCTGCTCCAGCGTGGGCTTCTCTCTCCCCGGGCTGCAGGTGGGCATCTGCTCCCCCGCTGCCCTCCGTGGGCTGGGGGGACACAGCCTGCCGCCTGGTCTCCCCACGGGCTGCGGGGGCAGCCCCTCCTGCCCTCCTTCCTCCCTGCCCTCGGTATCCGCAGAGGGGTTCCTCTCCCATCCCAATCCCCTCCTGGCTGCAGGTTCCCCCTCTGAAATCCGCTCTCCCAGAGGCGATACCGCCGTCGCTGAGGGGCTCGGCCTGCGCCAGAGCCGGCTCCGGCTCCCAGCCGGGGAAGCTTCCAGCAGCTTCTCACAGCAGCCGGCCCTGCGGCCCCTCCACCGCTACCAAAACCCCGCCACACAAACCCCAAAACAATTCACTAGTTTGACCTCACAGGCCATTAAAAATGCATCCAGTTAGGCTGATGCTGAGGCTGATAATTTGTGTTTGGCGTGAGCTTTTCTTCCATATGGTGTCCAGTTATGGTACGAAGCACTTGAGAGACAAAGGGTCCATCACATGCCATGCAGATTGTTCCAGCAATCAGTCATTCTTCCTATTAAAAATGAGTGCGTTATTTCCAATTTGAATTTGTCTGGGTTCAGCTTCCAGGAGGTAAGTCTTCTTATGCAGTTCTCTGCTTGATTAAAGAGTCAAGTGGGATCCTGTGTTTTCTGCCCTTGGAAATGCTTATGCATTAATCAAATTGACTCTCAATCTTCTTTTGACAAACTAAACAGACTAAGCACTTCAGATCTCTCACTGCAAGACATTACCCCTAATTTTAAAATCATTTAAAGTCCTTTTGTTTTGCATTGACTTCTTAAAAATGCCAGATCGCAACTATATTCAGTATTAGAACAATCTTCTTGCCTGTAATACACACGTTTCATCCTACCCTACACATGTCTACCTCCACCTCTAAATACATCCGCAGATCTCATTAGCACCTTTTTTGCCATCCTACCCTACACATGTCTACCTCCACCTCTAAATACATCCGCAGATCTCATTAGCACCTTTTTTGCATGTTTTGACAGTGGAAGCTCTTGATGAACGGTGAGTCCACTGCAACCCTCAGGCTTGCTGCTCTCCAGGATACATTTCAGCCTTCTGCAGGCAGGGCCAGCACTCCTTGCCTTCAGTGGCTTGTCTTTACCTTTGACTCTGTTAAAACACTGACTTCGAGTGGGCTCAGGCTTGACAACAGTCTCTCACCCGCCAATTTTAATAGCGTTCCTTTTCTGTTTGCCTGCAGATCATTGATAAAAATGTGGAGAGCCATCAGACTCCGTCCTGGGGCAAGCAGAACTGCCCCCTCCCTCCCTGCCCAGTGATGGTTTCCCACTGACAGCCCTGTCTGAGATCTGTTACTCAGGCAGTTCTTAATCCATTTAAGATGTGCCTTACTGGTATTGTGTGGTACTACCTTCTTCATCAGAATGACATGCAAAACTAAGTTAACTGTATTAGAAACCCTAAGTCTATTACATCCACTCAGTCACCTTTATCAAGTGACTTGTAATCCTTTTAAAGAATGAAATGAGGTCTGTTTGACAAGACTTATACAATGGTTTTAGTGGGTATTAGTACTATAGCCCTTGTTAATTTTTTATGAAGTGAATCTGGTGTCAGCTTTATTGCATGCATGTATGAATGTGTGTCCCTGCCTGTGGCAGTGTCTGTCTAACAGTACTTTACAGCATCTTTTGTGACCAAGACTGGTTGCTTATACAAACCACAACTTTTTTTTTCTTCTGTATTTATTTTAAGAAAGCTACAGCTGCAAATCACCAATAATTGCATTGGCTTCACTGGAGCTACTGAAGGCATTAGTGTGTTAAGCACCACAGTATGTCGTGCTGTTCCTAACTGCCTCTGACAATGTTCTCGCAGTTTTAAAAATGCCCATGATGGGGCAAGTCATGAAACATTTTAGTGCGTTTCACAGTTTTTTTCACAGACAGAAGATCAAATTCAGTCTTCACAATGTGCGTTGCTCTCTGTAAGTTGGTGTGTAGCACCCAAACTGGTATTTGAAAGGTATAATAGGAAAGTTTGCAGCTGAAAGGGAGAGGAATAGTGATGTCCAAACAGGATCAATAGTGTTGATTCTGGAAAAGATTTTCAGAACTGCCTACCTGATTTAGCAGCCTTAGTTCTGCTTTCTGAAACAGGGTAGACATGTAAGGAGTTATTCAACAGAGACATTTTCTCAAAAAATTAAGTATCATATGCTTAAATAAATGGGCTCTGGGGTCAGGGGGAGATGGCGTTCACAAAGGCTACCTCTGAGCCAGGTGCTGCAGTAATGTCAACCGTTTCCGTGAACAAGCGGCCGCTGGTCAGTGCTGGATCTGTGCTCAGCCACGTCTCAGTGCGAAGGAGCAGCCAGAAGCAAGGCGAAGCGCCAGTGCCCTGGGACGGATCATCTGTCTGTGCCCCGTCCCCCCACAAGTGCCTCCTGGCCCATTGCAGGGGACATCTGCTCTGCGGGGTCCCTCCAGGCACGGCCACAACCTGCCCGTCTCCAGCTGGGACAGGCTCCTGAATTAATGCTGCTTAGATTAAAGAGGGTTTGGCCTGGCTTTTGGTCTTCCCCCTCGCTGGAAGAGCAAGTTGTGTGACGCTAGGAGAGGAGACCGTCTTTGTGCTCATCACACGCCGTGATTCCTCCCCATCCCCCTCCAGCCACTCCCAACCACCTGGAACGAGACCAGATGATGCATCTGTTCCAACGTTGAGAGTGGTTCCTGTTGCCATTAGCCACGTTCAGCCCCAAATTGAACGAGGCAAGCAGCTGGCATGCTCAGAGCTAGTTTGCTTGCAGACGTATGTGTTTTGACGGGAAATGCGGCTGCCTTTGAAATACGATTCTTAGAAAAGGGAAAGAAGGTAATTCCCCACCTAAATAAGGAAAAAGGTCATCTCTCTCTTGGAAGGTGAGTGATGGATGGTGGTGTCCTGTGTGGCAGCCTGCCTGATCTCTTATACCCTTTTTTTCTTCTAAAATGATCAGGCTCCAAGGAGTTAAAAGATATTAGTTGGGTTAAAGCAATAATCTCTGCTCAACCTCACTGCAATTGAAGAGGAGGCTCTGCTGCCTTCTGTGTCTTCATTATGGCAGTGAATCGCTCACAGTTACTGACTCCTTATTCGAAGTTCACAAATCTGGAACATGGTTAAGCAGCAGTCTCCATTTCTTGCTATTTAACTTTCTTAAAAAAAAATGTTGAAACTGTTAAAGGATTCGAATATATTATGACAGCTTGCTTTTTTACTTCCCTTCCTGACGGCTTCTCTCTGCACCCTTCAAAAGAAAAAAATAAAGCTGGATTTATTAATAATGCTAAAGCAGTGAGTCAGAACACCTTTACACATGTTCAAGCTGTGGTCTCAGTTCAGACACATAGGGAAGTGCTTGCTACTCTTCTCCGGGTCTCTGAAGAAAGCTGTGTTTCCAACCCCAGCTGTAGGTACATCCTATGGCTTGGGCTGAAGTCGCAGAATTAGTCAGATGGGATGTTAGCTGTACTGCTGTATCATGTGCTACTGCCTACAGAAAACCACTTGCTCCCACTGAGGGTGGATTTTTTTGCCTGTCTGTCAGTCTTTCACAGAAATCCGTTGCAGCAGAATTTCCTTCTATGTACCCACCCCAGCACTCATCCCTGCTAGGCTCCTGCCCACTTTCCTTCTTGGTCTACCACCAGTGAGTGATGGGGTTAGAAAAACAGATTTGTTGATTTGAAGTCCGCTGGTTCAAATTCAGAGTATGCAGATATGACCAAGAGGGAAAAATGACACTTTGGCAGATCTTTCCATTGAAATAGACATTTTATCTGCATCCCAGTGCTGCCCATCAAGGGACAATTACATAGGGAAATGCTGCAGGATCTGGCACAGAAATGGGAGTCAGAACTGCAGTTGGAGTCTTTATCAAAGAACTCACAGTCAAACAAGTTTTTCTGCAGTTAGATAAACATCAGCACGTCTATAAAAGTGCATATTCTGGGACTTCAACAGGCATCAGTTGTTTTGGGCCAGTTTCACCACTTTGGCTAGCAGTCTGGTCTTGTCCTACAGTTTCTCAGACTAGTGAATTTATGTCTCTCAAAGTGAGTGTATGAAATATCTGTCACTGCACAACGTGGCACGCGTGAAACAGTAAAAAATCCCACCATTTCTTGGGGTGCGAGTTGTGTTCATTGCTCTGAATCCTGCTTTGGCTAGACCAGCACAGTTAATTTTAAAAATCTGCAAGCAACATAGGAAATACTATGTTCTGCAGAAAGCGCTCATCTGTTTTCCATCCAGGGTGTTAAGTCTCAGAGAGGAC
Source organism: Haliaeetus albicilla (assembly GCF_947461875.1). Taxonomy (NCBI): domain Eukaryota; kingdom Metazoa; phylum Chordata; class Aves; order Accipitriformes; family Accipitridae; genus Haliaeetus; species Haliaeetus albicilla. The sequence goes on from NC_091496.1 coordinate 8,621,693, forward strand.
ATGGTACAGCATGGGGCTGGTGGAAAACGGGATGGTCTGCTGTTGAAATGAGCATTCATGCAGGAGTTATGATTCCCAGCACAGACACGGGGCTCTACGGCCATACAGGACTTCAGCTGCTGTCCAGGTTTCCTCTATATAATGTGAATATTCTTCCCTTAGCAGACAGAGATGTGATCAGACTGGAACAAGGGACATATAGTTACTTGGAGTGAGTAATTTTAGAGACATCAGTAAAAAAAGCACTTTGTGAACATTCCTTCTAAATTATACTTCCCCTAGTTACATACATTTAAGTACCGTCTTTTGTGTGCTGGCAACCAGTGTTTATTTTCTCAGCATGCTAATATCACCCCTGTCAAAGATCCTCATTTACAAGACCCAGGCCCCCTTTTCCAAGACCACCTGGTCTATCAGGCAAGATGTTCAAGGCTTTGAGGCAGCCTGTGTGAGGAAAAATGTGGAGAAACCCTTGGATTAGGTCTGCAACTCTCAGCCAAGGTTTGTAGTGTTATATTACCATCAGCGTGCTGCTGTACACTCTTCTTAGCTACCATACAGGTGGGTGAGACAAGTCTGCTCTGGCTCTCAGGTGCTGGTGATTTTAATTGAAAGTGTAACAGATGGGTGAGGAGAACTGTATTACAAGTCCTTGTTTTCACAAATTGCTTTTGGACACAAGTCTATGGGTAGAGATTTTGTTTCTAAGAATCTTGTTTTGCCAACGGAGACAAGCTGCAAAGCAGGAGCTGTCATTTGAGATTTGGTTTCAGTGCTGCCACATCAGTGAAAAAATAGGCACTGGTGAACATTTCAGTTTCGCAGCCAATGTTGGTAGTTCAGCTGATGTGTTCCTGGGACTGGGGCATTCCTGTTTGGTTCCCTTTAGCGGGAATTCACTCTTAATTAATTAGGCACCAAAAACCTAATGGAAATTATTTGGGATTAATTTCTCCATTAATACGTTGGAAACGATTGTCTCCCCAGCTTTCTCCTGTGCCTCTGGTGAGTACCTGGAGATGAAGAACCAGGTGTGCAGCAAATGTGCGGAGGGGACCTACTCGCTGGGCAGCGGGATTAAGTTTGACGAGTGGGATGAGCTGCCAGCAGGATTCTCCAATGTGGCGACTTTCATGGACACGGCGGTGGGTTCAACTGAGAATAAAGCTGACAGCTGCAACAAGTAAGAAGTTCTGTCTGCATCTGGGTTACGCAGCCATTGGTAAACCTGAGACAGCTCAGCAGCACAAAGGCAGCTTAATGACTTATCTAAGCTCTCCAGAGGGTAACAAGCCCTACTAATGGCAAACAAGAATGGCTGGGAAGTGAAATTTTGTACCCATCTCTTTGCTGTCATCATGGTCTCCTTGGGCTCATCAGCAGCTAGTGAGTCTAAGACTAGCCTGGACCTGCTCTTATTTGTAACTGGAAAGCTCCAGGGTCACGGTGTAGTAAATGTGGCTAAAAGGTACTTTCACAGCCTATTTAGAGAGCTGTGGTGGTTGCAGAAGGCTGTTGCTGAGTATAATTGAAAGTATATTGAACCTATGGATAATAAACCTTTCCTGTGTAGGCTGGGTCCTAAATTTCTAATGCCATATCCTTTCCCATGCATGATTATACTGAAAAGTATTATATTTACATGAAAAATAAATGGGAATCTAGTAATAAAGTTATAAATTCACTGCAGTTAGCTATTGTGGGATTCTGGGTCCTTTATTAAGCAACATGTTTTTGTATAGTAGTGTAAGAAAAGTCTCCTCAGTGTCTGTGATTTCAGCTGAGGCTTGTTTTGTTTATGTTCATCAGCTCTTCGTGGACACCTCGAGGGAATTACATAGAGTCGAACAGGGATGATTGTACAGTTTCTCTCATCTATGCTGTGCACCTGAAGAAATCCGGTTCTGTCTTCTTCGAATACCAGTATATTGACAACAACATCTTCTTTGAATTTTTTGTAAGGCCTTTTTTATGGTGAATCCAACCTTATATTGTAAGAATTCAATGCAGATAAAGAGCATCAGAAACAGCTTTTTCCTCCCTTTACACTCCCCATATGTCCATAGCTTGTTATTGCTGAACAAGATAAAAAAAAAATCTTCTTCTCTTTCTGTCACTTGTGCTGCCTTTTGGCATTTATTTCAGCTTCAAAACTCAGGCTAAACTAATCCTATCTATCATGCACTGGGATTTTTCCATGAGGGGTCATGACTGCCCCTGTTAGTCCAGCCTTTTACGAGACAGTTGTTGGTGGTAGATGCTTCAGTCTGGGGGAGTTTGACTTGAGATGCCTTTGAAGGGACTTGATGTTTAAAAAGACTTCTTCCAAGGTAGGCATCCAGAACCTGAGGTGCTCCAGGACATTAGTATGTGGAAACCTTAGCTTTAGTTTTAGGTCAATTGGGGTCATAGCAATTAAGATGAAAAGAAAGCAGGAGAAGAGACAAAAGGGTGACCCTTAAAAAAACCAAACCAAACAAACAAAAACAAAAGAAAAAGGCAGAAACAACAGTTCTCCAAAGAGATTTAGGAGTAAAAAATTTAGGTGACTTTCAATAGGAATTAGGCTCTGAGGATGCATCCGCACTGTGAAATGGAGGGGCTGGTGATCATTAGCTCTGAAATGGGAGCAGCCTGGCTGGGCTTGCACCACACTGTACCCAAATTAATAAAACAATCTGATCAGCAGTGACCAGAATGGGAAAGGCAACCCTGCTCTGCCCATGTGGATGGACTGGTTGGTGTCCAGGGAGCTGGAGGGTTCCCAGCACCAAGCTCCACTATGTGGTATAGATGCCTCACATCACTGAGATGCTTTGGAAGGTTCCACCAACACCTGCATTGCTTTCCTTGGCATGTTGTACCTGCCATTTGGGACAGAAAAAACCATAATGAGAGGGTAACTCAGAGCAGGAGATGACGGGAATTTTTCAGTCTCCTCTGTTACTGCCTCTGTATCTGTCTGGTGAGCTCTGGTTTTCATCCAAAAAAACACAGCTCATGGTATCTCACAGGAGTGAGAAGTCTTAGCTGGTGTTGGTTAAAGTTTCTTGAAGCTTGGAGAAAAGTATCCTTATCCTTAGTAGAGATGGGAAAGGAAGACAAAAATACCCTGTTGGAGGCACCTGCTTACTGCTACATCAGTGCAATAGATTGCTGTTGTGCTTTGATAACAGACACTGCAGGCAATATTATTTAGCCAGTTCAGTTTTATATTAGACTATCCTGCCTTCTTCATAGGGAGAAAGCAGCAAATATGTTTTCTGCTGTCAGATGAATGTACCAGGATTATGAATCCGAGCTCCAGTCTCTTGACTGACTGACTGATCTGCTTCTGCAATGGAACAAATATATTGTTTCTCTGAGCACTGGCTTTGAAAATGGCTTTTTGATTATTACTTTTATCCATATCACACTTATTCACCTCCTTAAATTTATCTGTCCCTGTTCAAGAAGCAGTGAGTCGTGCAGTCCTTTATAGAAATGCCCATGTAAATAATTCCTAGTCAGCCTCAGTGTTTCAGGGAAACCATATTTAACACTCCTCTAAAAGTCTATTCTTTTTCTCCAGCATGTCTTTGTGCTTAAATATATTTAACAATGACACTTTAGCTCTCGACAGTGGCATTTCAGTGGCAGTGGTTTGCAGATTGCTGGGAAATGGTGACATTTTTGGGGTCTCCAGGTGCAGGTGGCTGTACTGCCGGTCTGAGGGTAAGCAAGGAGATGTCCTCAAACTTGGGAAGCAAGCGTGGATGCTTCTTGTTAGATACCCAGTGCTTCTGCAACCTGCCCTTCCCAGACTCTTTTTATATATTGAAGCCCTTTACACCTTGTGAGAAGAGAGTATATGTTCTTCTCTCCTTTTTGCAGTTGGGAACTAAGGCACAAAGATGCTGTCGCTCAGTTTGCAGAAGATAATTAGGGATCTATTTACCTTCTAGTTAGGTGCTTCTTCTCACCTCTTTTCCTCAGTGCTATTGATCTAGGTGGGAATTAAGTGCACAGATGCTTTAGAGGATGTGGGTTTATGTAATTTATTTCAGACTTGATGTGGAGCAACTTTGAGGAGGGTGCTTGACACCAGGTCTTCTGAAAGTGTTGAACCAGCTTTTCTCCCTGCTGGAATAAAAGCTGATAATTGAACTCGTGCCTTAGAGGGACTTAATACTTCTTCAGAGAAGATAGTTCTGAGAAGAAAGAAGTGGACCACTGTGAAGCCATGCACCAAAGCTGAGCTGCGCTAGACCTGGGCGAGGGACAACCAACTTCACACTTCTGCCAGGGCAGACTCTCCATGGCATGTTGCCTCTCCCTTGATAATGTTACTCTCATCCTAGTGAGGTCAGGTGGAGCCAAAGACATAGCAGATATTGGCTGCAGAGAAAGCAGTTTGTCTTCTAGCTTTGGCCCATCCACTCCTACCTCCCTTCTGACTTAGAAGCCCATGGATTTTAGAGAACTGGGTCTTGGTGGGCTCAGGAGAAGGAGGAGGCAGCCAAGACAAGATGCTCAGCATCCAAGTCTGACCAGATAGTGAGAGGACAAGGCTGAGATCTTCTCCTGCTCTTTTTTTCCCATTGCATCAGAGGCGGTCATTGGAGGCACTGTTAAGCTGCTAGCAGGTTTTGAGAGTTGGTTTTTTTTTTTTTTTGCCACAAGTAAGGCAGCTGCTGTCCTCAATGTGTAGACAAGAGGAACAAAGCTGAATCTTATCATTCCCAGCCAGCGGTCATTATGCTGACAGAGACATGCATCTGATTGTGGTCACTGATCTTGTGTTTTTATTCACAGATACAAAATGACCAGTGTAAAGAGATGGAGTCCACAGCAGACAAGTGGGTGAAGCTGACGGACAACGGGGAATGGGGGTCTCATTCTGTAAGTGTGCAAAAAATTCCTTCATGAAGCTTTTTTCCATTTATAAATGTCTCTGATTTCCTCTGAGCAGACAGCAACAAGGGCCAGATCCTGCGTATGCATTTGAAGAAGCACAGTTTTCTTATTACTGAGAGCAAAGCCACTGAGATCTCTAAAAGGCTGATCCCAAAGCAAATGATATGGATGCAAGACTTTGTATTGATTTCCCTGGGCTTTGAATCAAGTGCTTTATGAGGTTAAATAGATTTATGCAAATCCGGATGCCACAGTCACTCCGCATGATTGTAATTGAAATCTTCTACAACAGTTGTTTGCTCATGAGAACACAAGATTATTCCCTGTTGCTCAGCAGAGCGGCAGCAGCGGTGTGTGTTTGTGGAGGCAGGCAGGATGGGCATTTTATTCTCAAGTGTGTGCAGAAGAGCTGGACTGCACCCAGCTCGTGCTCTGTGGTGACTTACCCGGTTGAAAAGAAAGCTCGCAGCACCAGGGTGGCTCCTGCAGCACTGGTATAAGCATGTCCACGTTGGAAGCAGCAGTCCTTTGGCTGGCCCATGACCCAGCTGGCTGAGTTTGCCCCGTGCACATACCATGCGTAGCCCAACTCATTAGCTCACGGTGACGCCTGGCTTCCACTATACCATCATACCCTAATTCCCAGAGCCATAACAGCAAAGGCCCAGCATAGGTGACATTATGCCAGAAATAGAAGGCTTTTTATAGGCATAGACAGCAGTCTGGTCTCTGTTTTCCATAGTCTGCTTATTCTCCTGGAGGAGAAACCATATTCCCGAGCCAGCTCTTGTTGGCAGTGCCTGTTAGCTCAGGAGCGAGCCCCGCGCGAGTCACATTGGAAGGCAGGAGAAGCTGGTGAGGAGGGGTGAGTGGCACGGGATGAGGGGTAGGTCCAAGGCCAGGGCATCGACCTGGGTGAGCTGAGAGATGCAGAGAGTGTCTGCATGGGAGATGGTGCCATCTGAGCTCATCATCTGGGATGTGCAAGCACCTCCACTATGAAGGTTGCTTGGATGCCTGGCTGAAATGTAGACACACAAGCTAGGTGAGATGACTATTCTGGCTCTCCTCGAGGCTTTTGTCTGCACTGCAAATCCTGTAGTAGTGGCTTCTCTGAGCCCAGTTTTCCAGTTGATGCAGCCTTCTGCTTTCAGCATGCTAGTCCTGCTGTCCCAGAGCTGATGTTGGCTATCTCTACACCACACAATGTGATGTTTGGTTCAATAGGGTCCCAGTTCTCCTGTTACCTGCAGTAACCCAGCTCTCCTCTGCCCTCCTGATTAGCAGCTGTTTGGGGAGTGGGAATACAATATGCTGAATTTCTACTTTGCTGAATTTTTGGACTCTTTTATCCTGGGTGAACAAAAACTGTGGTCCTGCCAGGCCTGTACAGCACTGCTGTAAATCTCATTAGCCTGGATCCTTATGCACGTAGAGTTTATCCCTCTTCTTGTGTGAAAATATAGCACCTTCAGGCCAGTATCACTGTGTTGGCAGTAGGCATCTTGTACCAGGCTAGTAGATACGGTACAGCTTTGCAGGCCAGGTAAGTCCTGGTAAACCCGGTGCTTTTAGTGAGTAGATTGATGCTGTAGTTATGCAGGTGAGTTGAAGGCAGCAAGCACCAACACTGCTGCTGAAAGAAGTGGTCCTGCCTTTCTCCTGCCCCTTATACCAGTCATGGTGCCACCAACCCACCACCCCTCCTGTGCCAGCACAGGGGTTGTGCAGCTGCTTGCTGAACCATGCCGTGAAGACAAGTAGGTCAAGGCAGTTGGAAACCAGTTTTTTTTTCTGCATCTCATCTGCTGTTCAGGGTCAGAAATGAGCAGGAGGGATGGGACTGCTGCTGGGGACATTCATGGTTTGCGCCTGGCTTGCTGATCTTGATGCTGTAGTGTTAGATGCAGGCAGAGCTTGATTTTTAAAACCTATACACAAAACTCACTTGTGAGCTTGGATTTTTGAACTCTAGGGCGTGTTGGGTTTCTTTATAAAAGTGTATCTCAGAGCTTTAAAAACAAACTGATTGACTATATTGATAATGACTATATCTGATAGACATAAAAGCTCCTGAGTGCCAGGGCTAGCTGGATAAAGGCAGGAAGAGCTTTTTCCCAGTTCTGCTTACAACAAGGTCAGAAACAGCTCTTGGTGTTTTACCATAAAACTGGAGTGTTGAGAAGCTTTTTTATAAAGCACTCTTTGGCATGCCTTAGAGATGTCTCTACAGCATCTGCCTAGCTGTCTCCCCATTACTTCTTGACTCACTAAGCAGCTTAGGAAAAGCCAGGATTGCTGCTAGGATGCAAGAAATCTGAGTAATGGAAGAAATAAAACAATTTCTTGGTGAGGAGATGTCTGCTGACTGTCATGTGTGTTGTTGCAGGTAACTCTGAAATCAGGTAGCAACATATTATACTGGAGAACAACAGGGATTCTCATGGGGTCCAAAGTAGTAAAACCAGTTCTGGTGAAAAACATCACGATTGAAGGTAAGTGGTATTTCCCTTTTAGGCCTTATCTCACTCTTTAGTCACAGTGTTTGCCAACTGCCATTTATACTGGTGTGCCCACAGCACCGAAGTGGCTTTTTTAGCCCCTTTGTCCCTGTCTCCTTCTCTAAAGTGTAGAAACAGAACAGCAAAACTGCACACTGTCAGGGAAAGGCTGAAAAATTAATTTAGCTGGTAAATGATGCCATCTACTGGAGAATACTGGCTTAGCAAATAGAGGAAAAAATAAACAGGTTTTCTTTAATGTAGTAGAGAAAGACCATGCTTATTGGTAAGCCTCTCAACAGTGATAAATAGATATATAGAGCATAACAGTGACAGTTAAATTACTACTTAAATGATTTAATTAATCTGGGATTGCTCTTTTGGTTCTGTTCTAAGTGTAATCAAACTTGGAGTGTCATGTAAGGTTCTTACAAGGGTCAGCCTTGCACTGAGAAGCAGAGATTAAAGACCCAAATTATGAATCAGCAAAGCCAGTGTCCAAAGTGAGTGGTGAAAGTGTGATTTTTAAGCTGTGTTGTGCAGCTGGCTTGCTTTCCCCCATAAGCAGGTAGGCAGTAGTGACGGAGCATACCTCTCTGTACTCCAATGCTTTACCTGTAATTTATCTTACAGGAGTTGCATATACATCTGAATGCTTCGCATGCAAGCCTGGTACTTTCAGTGACAAACCAGGTTCATCTGGCTGCCAGGTGTGTCCAAGAAATACTTATTCTGAGAAAGGAGCGAAAGAGTGCACCAAATGTAAAGAAGAAATGTATTATGCAGGTACATCAATCAAACGCGTTAAGCAAAACCAGGGGAGTCTGCGTACGTAAGGTCATAAGCTGTTTCTGTGTGCAAATGTGAGAATGGTTTTATCCAACAATGAAGTTTAGTGTCCAGTCGATATGCAAAGGGAAAATGAAGGTGGGACTTCCCAAAAGCTGCAGAGGGCACATATATACGTAATGGGCCACAGTCAATCTTGGCTAAGGTCATCTATGCCAACATGAAGGGATGGACATCTTTATGACCTCAAAGGGCACAGGTCTCCTGAAGGATAATAATAGTCGTGCTGCGCCCTCTCGTGGTAATTTTTGTTATCAGTTGGCAATGACCTGAATTGGCTTCATCACTGCCTTCAGACTTATGTTTTGAGGAATCTACTTTGCAGATCCTCTCCCAGCCTGTCCCTGCCTCCTGGGTGGTTGGAAGATGTGGTGATCGAGTTGCAAACCCTAGTCCCCAAAGTGCTCTGCATTCCCAGCTGTGGTTAGCTGGTGATCATCAAATAACACAGGCACAACCCATTCTTCATGGTTGAAATGTCTTCAGTTTTCTTTGTGGTAGTTGTTTTAGAAGAAAGTTTTTGAAGAATCAGTTACCGACCATAGCACCTGCTATCACAGATTATGGCAAATATTGGGGAACCTGTGCCTGTGCTCATGATGGGAATGGAAATTTTGAAAAAATATCTGGGGAGAGGAAAAATTGGGCCAGTGTTGTAAGGAAGTTTCTAATGCGTTAGGGTGTTTTAGTTCCTTATCAAGTGAGGATATATTTCCATGCTTGGCAAACTACACAAATTACTGCTTGAAGGTGAAGGGGTGGGGTGAGTGTTTGGGTGACTCCAAACTTTGGTTATACTGAATCAATGAATTTCAGTGTGACAGCGCAAGCATAGCTGGTAATTTACCTGTAGCCCTGTTTCATTTCAAGAGAAGGTTTATGTAGACTCCATTAAGAGTTTGATTTTTCATTCTCATTTAGTATTTTTCTGCTAACTCACTTTAATCTCCAGATTTTAAACTCCTTATGGTTGTTTCAAGGGACCATTTGAGAGTTTAACATCCTGTTCCTCATCCTTTCTTTTTAGATGAGGGATCCAGTGCGTGTATAGAGCGTCCTCCATGCACAAACAAAGACTTTTTCCAGATCCATACCCCATGTGATAAGGAAGGAAAAGTAAGTGGAAAGCATGATACTATTTTTAAGCTCATTGAGCTTACTGTGATCTCTTGATTTGAAAACAAGATAGGGTTTCTTGGCATCTCTTTTCCCAATTGCTTTCCCAATTTTGCTTCCAGCTTTGAATATCTCTGAGGCTTTGGCCTTGTCCTTTAGCTGCCTTCTCTCCAGCATTTATCCATTTGTAAGAATCTGCCTGTCATGGGTCTGCTTAAGGGATCTGTCACTGTGAAATGCTAAGCTCCTTGCACTTGTGATTGTATGACTGGGTCACTGATGCTACCTCCATGCTCATAAAAAAACAGGGTTGAAGCACAGGGAGAAGTACTGTCCCAGAATAAACCCTACTATTTAGTTGTTAGCAATCTTTCCTGGCATACTTTTGGCTTGTGACAACTTGCCCTGTCCCAGCAATGCCCAGGCATGATTCAGGTGCTACCATGGCACAGGAGCATTGGACATGACCATACCTTCAGGTGGAAGAGTGTTTGGCTACACAGGTATGATGTGTGTATCATATCCCTTAGTTTTAGCATCAAAGAAGAGCCCGTGATCTATTGAAATAATGGTATATACATAGCCTGGGAGTATTCATATGCAGCAGCAGAGCTTAGCTGCTAATAATGTGCTTGCCTCATGGGATGCCTCGAACCACTTGGACTCTCAGTAGATTGTTTCAGCCAGATCTTAGATCCACTGGGTCTCTCATAGAGGGACCTGCTGGTGGAGCAGCCTGGCTTTGGAACTGTCCTGCCCTTTGTCCCAGCAGTCAAGAGGGGATTTTGGTGGGATTTGGAGAAGAAACTCCTATTTACTGGCATATGGAGCCCACAGAGGTGTGGACACATGGTCAGGCCTGTTTTGTCTCTTTTCTTCCCTTTCCCAGCTCTCTTAGATACGGATGGGATGGCAAGTAGTCAAAATCCACAGCACCTGTAGGTTGCTGGCCTAATATTTGCTGGCACGATGGAGTATTTCGGAGTCTCCTGGTCAGCCAGTTCCAAAATGCAGCTGAGGGCTCCTGTGCTTTAATACGAAGCATCAGTGAGTTTAGCCCCAGAGCTGGCAGGCTCTACAACCTGGTCTTGACTCACTGATTCTTGCTCCGTGAACTGCCTGCAATGACTCGTGGAATTAGCGGCAGTGTTCACTGCTACACCCCCACGTACTGCTTTAATTGCAGCCTCCTGTGGATTACCCTGTCACTGCTCTGTGCAATTCAAGGCTTGCTGGCATTGAATAAGTTCCTACTGTTGACCTTCTTCCTGCCTTCTCAATGGCCTTTCCTTTCACTGATGACCATCATCAGAATACGAAGTGGGGCTTTCTGCAGACACCCTTCATCTTCCAGTTGCAACAATGACATGTGTCATAGATGCACAGCTACTGGCTGGGTTTTCAGGACTGCTTTCACCATTTAGTGCTCTGCATCTGTGGAAATTGGTCCAGGTTTGCCCTACTCCCCAGCCATCTCTCCACGTGATGCAGCTCAATGAGAGGGCCTGACTCTGCAGCCCACCTTCAGGTGAACAGTGGCTGTAAAGCACCAGCCTAAAGGCCTATTGATCCGTGGCTTACTAAAATCAGCCAGGTTTTTCACTGGACATTAGATTGTTGTCTCCCTCCTGCCGTCCCTACTCAATGTGTAGAAGGGGCCTCAGGAGATTTAGGCACTTGACTCCTATTGACTTTTCACCTCCCTACTGCTTTAAAAAATCCCAAGCTGATCGCTTCAGCCCCAGCCTCACCTGCATGGCTATGGGCACTCTCTGACCCTTTTCTCTCTGCTCACACGCAGTAGGATTGCTGTAGCATGTACAATGTGTCTGGGCTCTGGGCAACCACACAGGTACTTTGCCAGCTCATGAGTCTTTTTATTTTAAATGCTGTGTACCCTGATGCAGCTGAAGCATTTCTGGAGCAATACTCCAGAAAATCCTCTAAGTGTTCAGGAGCAGCAAGGACAGGCTGATCCGTAAAGGGACAGATGCCACTCTGACAGCAGGAGCAGTCCCAGAGTACCTGAGCAAAGCAGACCCAGCGTCAGCAGCCAGATTCAGCCAAAGTTGCCGGACAAGTCCATAGCGATGAGGCACAACCAATGTCAAGCTGGGATATCGAGTCCATGGGTCAGTCAGGATGTGGGTCAACCAGGGTACAGGACCTGGAACAGGCATGGCTGCAGCACAGCACAGGCAGGGAGAAAGGGCAAGAGCCTCAGCTTCATTGCAGCTCCCAGGAGCCTGCTTCCAGCTTTTTTTTCAAACAGTTTCAAAGATGATCAGTACTTCTTGAAGAGCTCTGTGTCATCAGAGGGCTAACCTTGAGCGCAAGTGGCTCAGCGCCCAGGATGGCAGGGGCATGTGCTCAGGGCCCTGGGTCAAATTCATAAGGTGAAATCTTCCCTGCCAAGCTCTGGCCTCAAGGTTCCCTGGTTGCACTGCTGGGAATAAAGGGTGGAAGTACCCAGAGTGGGAGCTGTGACTACGTTAAAGTCTTGCCAGTTGGGTTTCTCAGCTCTGGAACTCAACTAATTTTCATCTTGAGATCTTAAACCCTTTCAGGGATAGACCCCAAGTCAGATGAAATCTGAAACCCAAGTTCATGGGGGATGCATCTCACCTAAGCCTTTTCCTTACGACAGAAAACTTGCCTCCTTAAAGAGAGGTGATGATGGAGAGGCGATACCATTGTATATGGTAATGCCAAGGACTGACTCATGTTAGTTTTCATAAACTGCTCCTTATGTAATGTGGAGGAACTGGAGAGGGGTTGGGAGAGCTCCTGTGTGGTTTTGGCATTTGCTCAGTAAGTGAAAATGGCTGGAGAGAAACTGAGGACTTTTCAAAGAAGAGACCAGTATGGAGAAAAATTGCAAAATTTGTGGTGTTCTCTGCTAACAGATGCCTTCCCAATAAAGGGACTTTATAACACAGAGGTTATATTTTGGGTTACTATGCTCAAAATGCACAGATTGCTTATGCAGTTGTTAGAATTATTTATCTGATGTTCCTCAGAAACATTTTCATGGGAAAATTCACTAGATAAATAAGAAAGAACAGTAGTAATTGTTTTAAGCTTCACATTTTTGCTTTGCTCTTAAGGTCTGATATCTTGGAATTGCCTGTGAACCCAATCACTTCTGTTTCCCTTCTCTGCCCTTCCCTTTATTGTCCTGGATGTGCAAGGTCTGGTTTTGGCTTAAAACATTGGGAATACCCTAATTTCATTTAGAAGAGGGATCTTGATTGGTGCATCTAGTCCTAAAGCTTTGTAACACACCATGTGAACTCAGTGTCTTCTCCTTCCAGACTCAGATCATGTACAAATGGATTGAACCCAAGATCTGCAGAGAGGATGTCCCTGATGCACTGACCCTACCTCCTTCTGGAGAGAGGAAGGATTGTCCACCTTGCAATCCTGGCTTTTACAACAATGCCTCATCTTCCTGTACTCCTTGCCCACCAGGCACATTTTCGGATGGGACACAGGGTAGGAGTCCACAAAAAAATTGCCTGTGTCCCCAAAAGCAGTTGTCTGCTTGCATGTGACTTAGTTTAGTGACACATCATCATAAGCCAGAGTTCATTTTGCATAAAATACTTATTAAATAACTTTGGAGAGAGGGAGTTGGATGTCTGTTTTCTCTCTGAAGTCCTTTCTTATCAGGGATTGCTGCTCTAAGTTCACCCACTGTGTTCTGGATGCATTTCTCAGCTGATATAAACATCCTGAGGGTTATTTTAAGGATTTTAAGGATTCTGAGAAGGCAATCAGAACTTTTGCGGTCAGTAATTCCCTCTCACCCATTCTCCTGTCCATGCCAAGTTCTTCCCTGTGAAAATCTCATTTTAAGCACTGTCAGATGAGTACCCTGCCAACATTGTCTACCCTAAGCTCTGGCTTGTTGATTCTGAAATGTATTGGCCCAGTGGTCACCTACAGCATTTTATGGGAACTCACGTTTACCAGTGTGATCAAACCTTCAGCTGAAACCATTAAAAACAAAGTGTGGCTTGGGGGATCAGTGGCGGATTACTTACCACGAGGTTATGATCGGCACTTTATAAAATGCTGGTCTTGTTTCCACTCTTTGGTCCTGATAAGTCTTTGACTATTTAATTATAAAGAAAGAAATTAATTTCTTTGCTTATTACTTGCACCAGAGAATAAAAAAGTAATATTTATGTTTGAAATGTGCTTTGGCCATGTGATTTCCTTTTCCTGCCTTCTTGCCCTGTAGAGTGCAAAGCCTGCCCTGCTGGGACTGAACCAGCTCTTGGGTTTGAGTACAAGTGGTGGAACATCCTGCCAAGCAACATGAAGACGTCTTGCTTTAATGTTGGCAACTCAAAGTGCGATGGGATGAACGGTGAGCCAACCCCCCTGTGTTATTATGTGTCTCTCTTTCTCCTGCACTGATCACTGTTGTAATGGAGCACCCATCAAAATGAGTATACTCTTTGCTGCCTGAGTCGCAACACAGTTTCCCCTCTTTTCTTTAATTGCACCAGGCTTGAAATTTCCTGTAGGAAGTAATGTCACAATATCATAAAGAAGAAATAAAAAATCTCTTGTATACTGGAAGAGGGCAGGAGCTGAAGCCTGTGTGAAGTCCCCTCAGTCAAGGATCTATCCCACCATAGACTTTGATGCATCTGAATATCCCCATTGAAAAAAACAAACTGCTTGACTTCTTTTTAGTTTATCTCCTTTCATGTTTTGTGATAACTATGCCCGTGGAGGCCACACATAATTCCTTTGGAAAACTTAATTAAAGTCTGTGGTTTTGTTCATTTAGCACTGACAGCTTTGTCTCTGCACATGTGTTAAGATTTCAGCAGAGAGCAGTCACAGCTCACCGGTAAAAATGATCCTGTTTGGGACTTCTCCCACCTCCAGCCTTCTCTGAAAGATTTTCCTCAGCCTGATCTGCCCTGTCAGGCTGGTGTAACTCAAGCTTTGAATTATGTGTGTTGAGCAGAGGGGCACTGAAGTCTATGCTTAACGTTTAACACATAGATTCATTGATTCATCTGTTTTAAGGCTGGAAGAGATCAGACGGATCATCCCCCTTGAGCTGCACGGCACAGTTCAGGGAATTTCAATTGCTTTGCTGATTTCAAGGTGACATTTGCCTATAAAATCAGCAGTTCATAAAATTACTAAAATTTTTCATTCAAAAGCATTATTTAACTGCTCTATAGTTTATACCAGGTATCTTTACAATGTACTAAAGTACTGAATTGCTTAAACAAGTATGGTAACATAGAAAATTTTTTGCCATATGACCCAGAAACCATCCATTTTTTTTTCTTCGTTTTTTGTCCTGTGAAGGTTGGGAGGTGGCTGGTGATCACATCCAGAGTGGGGCAGGAGGCTCTGACAATGACTATCTTATCTTGAACCTGCACATCCCGGGATTTAAGTAAGGAACAGGATTTTTTTTTCATCTATTTTTCATTTATCTCTGTCTCTTACAACCTATTTCACATTACCCCTGGAATGAACCGAGTTTTCCTTTCTGAAGTGCAATGATGTCATGAATGAGAGACAAGAGGAAACTTTGGTTTTATTCCTGTGTCCCCAGTCAGCCCATTGCAGCAGACGATTCTCCAAGACCTTGGTTTTTAGCAGTGTTTGCTTCAGTCCGAGATGCCAGCCGGTTGGCTGCCTGGAAGCTGAGAAAAGATATTCCTATCCCTCTCTTTCTAAATTATCCCAAAGTAGCCAGCTACGCCTGCCATGGAGAGGATACCGGTGCCTGCCCTGAAGGTATTTTACAGAAACCCACATTACTTTGTGCTGTGGCTCCAGGCAGCCGGCACAGTCTGTGCGTCCCCTGGAGCCAGTGGAGAGATGCAGGCACCGCAGGAGAACAGGGCATCTCACCTCTCCCGGACCCTTAGACAGGATGAAAGAGCTGTTTGAGGTGCTTGTGTCTCTTCGTCAGAAGAGTGAGCTTAGACTCCTAGCTCGGACCAGGTGCCAAATATTAAGACAGGTAAGGGATGGCAAAATGAACCTCACCCTCCCTTTGCTGTATCTCAGCTGAGGGATTCGTGACTTCTTACACCCAATGAGCAAGCCCTGATTTTTATTTTACAGTATGCCCAAACAGAATTAAAATAAAGGAGAAGCAAGAAACATATCTGTGGAAAAGCTTGGCATGTCCCAATTTACCATTTAGTACTTTGCAGGAGAGCACCCTGAATACTTCTGGTTTACATGAAACTCCTGAAAGCATCTCCCACCAGTGCAGGGTAGATGCAATTAAATTGGTGTAAATCACTTAAAGCATATAAGGCATTGAAGTGCCTACCAGTATGGTCAAATCTGGGTGTTGATTATAAGGAGGGAACTGTATCACAGAGAAGTTAGACACTTAAAAAATAACCCTGCTGTGCCCAATACCCAGCGCAGAGCTGCTGTGCAAACCTGGCCTCCGCAGTTCTGCAAGGGCAGGTTTTATGTGACAGGACTTTGATGGTTTCCTCACTGTACGAAAAGCAATTTGAAGGATTGACTGCTGCCTGTCTGTAGAGCACCTTGTAAATGTTTTGTTCCTTCTCTGTTAAACAGACCTCCGACATCGGTGACAGGAGCAACTGGGTCAGAACTAGGACGGATTACTTTTATTTTTGAGACCATCTGTTCGGCAGATTGTGTGCTGTACTTTATGGCGGTAAGTGAGACCTTTCTCTCCATGACTGAGGACTGAGCCTGGTATTCCACATGTCACTTTAATGCCTCTACATAGGTGTGATTAGTTGCACTTGATTTATTATGACTAAGATTAAGTATGACATTAGTTTAATATCTGCGGTGCCCTTGCAGGAAGGATTTAATGAATGACCTAGCAAAATTCCTCCACCATGTGAGTTGTGAACCGTTCCTGGTTATCTGTTTATTTTAAAAGAAATCATTGGACACCAAAGAGCCAAATTTTCCCCTGTTAATCCATATGGTAAAATTCTCAGTGTCTCTCGTGCAGTCGAGTTAGCCTCCAGAAGTTTAATAGAGTCACAAGTCAAGATGTGGGACAGAGGGATGGGAAATGGAAAATTTGGAAATTTAGTCTTGATCCTCTGAATGACCTGGGGGATCAGCAGGGCAGCAGGCAAACGTTTGTTTGGGAAAGCAAAGTGCTGTGGATTTTTTACTTTTGTCATCTGCTTATTGAAAGGCCATCAGCTGAGGAAGGTAACTGGGTCTGCGATGGCTCCCTCACCCCTTCCATTACAAAGGGAAGCTGGTGCTTTTTTGTATTTAGTGGTACTTTAAAGGAATCTGCCTTTAGTGATAATTTAAAGGCATCTGTTTTAAAGGAAAATCATCTTTCACTGGAGCATTTACAGCTGATGGAGAATAAGAAACATGAACCTAGACCGAACAGGTTTTTCTCATGTAAACTTTGACACTGCGTTGTTGGCCTCAGTTCTGTTTCACTAGAGACACCAGCAAAGTGGGTATCTGAAGATGGTAGAAACTACAATTTTTCTTTGAATTTTAGCCTTCCCCTGTCTGTGCTCTGGTACCCACATGTTTTATACATAAACAGAATTTCAAATCTGAAAGAACCACTGTATTGAATCTGTCTTCTTAACATTTATAACCTGCTACAGGACTTTGAACTTAACTGCTGTGTGAACTAGAGCATCTTTTGGAATAGACACCCATTCTCAATTAAAAAATTGCCAGTGGTGGAAAACAGAATAAATATGTTTGCTCTCCTTTGTTAAACTTTAAATGCAATTGTAAAGTCCTTTATATATATTAATCTCTGTATTATAAAACACTGGTGTTTAGTGTATTATGACCACACTTACAATTTCTTTAAAAAACGTTTATGTCCATTTTATAGGATGTTAATCGAAAAAATACCAATGTGGTGGAATCGTGGGAAAGAAGTAAAGAGAAACAATCCTACACTCACATCATTTCCAAAAATGCTTCCTTCACGTTCACCTGGGCCTTTCAGAGAATAAATGAGGGCCAAGATGTAAGTACTTCTTTAGGTATAGGGCTTTACAACACAGCTTTGCTTGGACACTCACTGCCAGAGCTCTTGCCTTCCATTGAAGCTCACAGGCTTCTTGTAAGGGGTGAGTGGCTGTCCCCATATAGCAGCCCTTGGGAGGCAGCTGTGGATAAACCATCCATGTTGAAAGACAGACACATGCATAAGTCGATCCCTGAATTGGTGCACAGAGTTGTGGTTAGTGTCAAAATGCCATGGCGTGATGACACCAGGGTGGTTTCCTTGGCTCTTGTTCCAGAGCAGACAGTTCATCAATGACATGGCCAAGATCTACTCCATCATGGTGACCAATGCAGTGGATGGAGTCGCCTCTTCTTGCCGGGCCTGTGCGCTGGGCTCGGAGCAGTCTGGCTCATCCTGTGTGCCCTGCCCGGCGGGACACTACATCGAGAAGGAGACCAGCCAGTGCAAGGAGTGTCCGGCCAACACCTTCCTGTCCATCCACCAGGTCTACGGCAGGGAGGCCTGCATCCCATGCGGGCCTGGCAGCAAGAGCACCAAGGTACAGAAACCAAGTGTCTCTGAACTATGGGCAGACAGGGTTTAGTGGGATATAAGCACTCAAAAGGCCAGTTGTAGTGTTTTCCTACAGGTATGTGCCTTGTGAGCATTGGAGTATAATTATAACCAGTGATCCCACTCTTTCAAATATGTCCCTAGTCTGATTTCTGTTTGTAAGTATGCAATGAGAAAATAAAATTGACCACACCAGCTCAGAAAAAGGTTAATTCCAGGAAGCTGTACTGGGGACAGCGTAAGAACAACACAAGCATATATGTTACTTCCACCTAAAACTGTCCACGACTCCTGCTGTTTTAAACTCAGGTGCTTCCTCATCTGGGTGATGTTTCTGTGCCTTTAGAAACCTGTAACAAGTTCCTCTTATGTGAAATTGCCCTTAAGCCTAGATAAACATCTATCATATGCAACATCCTTTGGCAAGGAGCAGCACAGGGACTTGAAGAACTGCTCAATTTGTTCATATTCTGCCTGTCTTCAGCTGGGTTCATATCCTATCCCTGTTTCTTGAGCTGTTTCTTGTGTTTCCTTTGCAAGATGTGGGTGAGGCCATGTTCTGGTCTATCTACCGGGCTTTAAGCTGGGACATTAGGATCCTAAAAGCACCCACAACAAAAAAGAGCAAGAAACTCTGCATTTTCTTGGCTAATGCAGCGGACAGCAGAAAGGCCAGGCTTAGGGAATGTTAAAGTCCTGATATGTGAATGAAAGGGACTGAAACAGGAATGGGAATTCTCCCAAGGGAAAGGTGAATTACAGGAATAGGACAAAGTTCCCCTCCATCCTTAACAAGGAAAGCAGTCCTGTGTGCACCTGCTTGCTTTAACTCCCAGGTGAATGGTTTGCTGCTGGTCTGTAACTGCTCTTTAATGGATGCCTCTCCTTTTCTGAAGGACCACTCTGCCTGCTTCAGTGACTGCCTGGTGTCGTACATCAAGGATAATCAGAGCCTGAATTATGATTTTAGCAACCTCAGCCAGGTGGGCTCGTTGATGAGCGGACCCAGCTTCACTTCCCGAGGGACCAAGTTCTTCCACTTCTTTAACATCAGCCTGTGTGGGAATGAGGTGAGCTCAGCTGGTGCTGAGGGTTGCGGGGATTAACCAATTTGCTGCCCATGTTGACGCTCTGTGGGATCACACTGGGACAGGATGAGGGCTCCCCTACAGCTGAGCTGTCACCGACACTGTGCAAACACTTGCCTCTGGATCTTGCTCAGCAGGGCAAGAGGACTTTTGAGCAGCCAAGTGATTTTCCAGAGCAAAGATGACAGAGTTTTAGGCATAAGTAATGCCCAGAAGAAAAACCCCGTCACATCCCTACCTTTTCTTAATTCTTGTGCCTTCAAGTCACTTGGGTCACAACCCTGACCTTTTTGTGCTGCCGCCAAGGAACTCAAGTGGAGAGTCTGAGTCTTTCGGTTGCCAACTTCTTTCCATATGCTACCCTTGTGAATTTGCTGGAGATGTTGCTGTCAGCAGAGCCCCTGGTCACCCTGCTCTCTGCCAGTGGCCGAGATGCCCGTTGTTGACTTTGATTGCAGCCTTTTAAATTGGTGGAAATATGTGTTTAGTCCATGAGTGCAAACAGTTTCCACCCCAGAGTCAAGATTTTTCTGTCTGGGGCTTGGACTATACCAGAGCATGGTGTCACATACATAAATTGAAGTTTTGGAGCAGTACCAGTGATGTGTATTGTCCCATGAAAGCCAATGCATGTAGTTTACATTAATGTTCAGCCCTGTAAAGTTCTGAAGTTTCTTTCCATGTACCAAGAGGTCTGCATGAGTTGAGGCAAATGATTAGTCACTTTTCTTTACAGTGTTTTGCATACTTTTAGGCTTAAATGTGTGTTTAAGTACCACCTGGATTAGAGCTGCTGACAACTAGATCCTCAAAGGTACAGATACGCTCACTCCCCTATGGATCTGGTCTTCATTTTCCCAAACTACTATGACGGTACTACAGTACTACCAACCATATGATTAGGTCATGAATGCTTGACATTTTGTCAGGACAACTGAGTCTGGTGATTTGTCTTTCATTGCTCTTGCTCTGAGATTCTAGCACTGGTCTTGACAGGTGACATTAATGCAGCCTTGAAGGCTAAATATCTGTTTAGGGATTTCATGTATTTATGCTTTGAAAATATTTTATCTGGATTAAATCTCAAATAAAGAGGTATTCTACAGTATATTATTTAAAGGCAAGGGAAATATGGTTTTCCTTTGCAAACCATTTCATTATGCTCCGCTAGTAAACACTGTGCTGTCAAGATAAACAAAGAGTGCTTCGTAGCACAGGTTTCTGATAAGACACGTACCAGAGGTGACATCGTGTTTCTGAGTCTGTACAAGGCTTTAATCACAACTTTCATGATGGCACAGTTTGTTGTTGCAATTTGTCCTTCTCATGATAGAAACATCAAGTTGTTTCTAAGGTGCGGTAATGAAACTCATCCAGTTTGCAATCTCTCCTTTCCCAAACTTTTTCATGTCTTATCAACAACGAACTGCTTCCTCATTTTTTCCTGATTGTCCACAGGGGAAGAAGATGGCTATTTGCACTGACAATATCACCGATGTTACTCTGAAGGACATGGTTGCAGAATCAGAAGATTTTTCCAATTTTGTGGGAGCTTTTGTCTGTCAGTCCACCATCATCCCGTCAGACAGCAAGGGTTTCCGAACAGCCCTGGCTCTGCAGTCCAACAGCCTTGCTGACAGGTTCTTAGGTACACAGTTTGTCTTCTGCTTGTAGTTATCTTGCATGTACTCTCATGTATTTAGGGCTGCAGAGTAAATCCTTCTCAGCTCAGCAGGGCTGCGCGGGGGGAAGAGTGAAGGGGCAGCCCAAGATTCAGTCCCAATTTGTTCCTGAGCTGTGAAGCAGATCTGGGCAGATGCCATTGCCTTTTGCTGCTCTTTCTGTTCAGCTGATGGCTGAAGCAGAAGAGTAAGGGCTGCTCCCATTCTTTGTTTTCCATGCCAGTATTACTCACTATTCCCTGTGTTTCGTCTGGTGGGTCCCATGGTGCACAGAATTTCAGCACAAAAATCTGGAGAATGTAATTAAAAAGCACTGGTTTTCTTTCATGTTTCCTACCCACCTCATGCAAGGCAAGACCAATCACTGTAGTAGTCACATTAGTCCAAGTGTTTCTGCCCATGCTAAGTGCCCACTCCGGCAATTCCAGAAGAATCTGGTGCTGGGACATAATTAGGCGAGAAAGGAGGAGGCTTAGGGCAGCATGGGGCCATGCATATCGTTAAGGCTTGCATTGCTCTGGCTCACAAGTTCCCAGAGTCTGAGGCCAGATTAGACGATGAAGTCATTTAGTCTGTTCACCTATCCATTACAGGCACCGAGTGTTTGTACTTTCTCCCTGGCATTGAGCCCAGAAACTCATGTTTGACAAAAGCACGTCTTTGGAAGAGCATTCAACCTGGACTTTTAAGACAGCCAGCAATAAAAGCTTTGCCACAGTCATTGGTATTTTTTTCCACTGGTCAAACACCACCTCTGTATTTTGTTTTAAAGCAGGCTTGTTTCCTGTTTGAATTTGCCTGGCTTCAGTTTTCAGCTCTTGCTTCTTGTTATTCTTTCTCCATTTCACACCCACATTTTCCTCCTTGGAGGAATATTTTGTGTAAGGAATCACCACACCCTCCCCAGTCTGCTCTTCTGATAATCTAAGTAGACCAAGTTCTTCTAAGTCTCTTGCTATCATGTATATCTCTCAAGCATCTGAATAATTTTTGAGGCTGTTTCTGCAGCCTCTGTAACTTGTTATTATATTTTCTTAAAGCATGGGCATCAGAATGGAATAGTATTCCGCTATTCAATTCACTGTAATGGCAATAAAAATCTCTTTCTTAGGACTGGCCTTCATCCCTTGCTGCACTTGTCTGCACTAGAATATGTTTATTTTGATTGGGACCATCTTACCAAGTGAACCAAGTTGCTCTATCTTTTATTCCTGTTCCTCTTAATCTTTGTCTCATCTACACACTTTGTCAACAGTGATTATATAGTTACTTGCAGATCCCTGATGATAATCTTGCATTTTGGGTCTCCAATATCAATGCCTAGGGAAGCCTGGAGACATACCACATTTGGTGACAATTTCCCATGGCCAGATAATTTTATAATTAGCTAGTTAAATAATTTTTAATCCAGAGAGTGCACTTAATTGATATTACACTGCTAACTTTTTAATTAGAATCTCATGTGGTAATTAGTGAAATACTTGATAAATTTACATAATTTTCTTTAGCAGCCAAATTCATCAGCACTCAAGGAATGAAATCAGATTTGTTCAACAAGAGATGTTCTCCATAAATTCATGTTGACTGTCAGTCATTATGTATCTAATCATTAACTGAAACCCATCTTCCAATTACCTGTTATTTTGACTCATTGTGTTAGCCACATTGTTACTTGGCTCACCATATCCCCTCTCCATCAGTCTTTTGAAATTTTGCTATTATTAAAAGCTCTTTAAAGGTCACTCTTAGGCATGGGTTTGCTAGTTTATAAGCACACATGCCAAGTAGATGCCAATATCCTCTCCAGCTGCTGAAGGAATGAGGTGTTCAGTCATTGTCTTGGAAAGCAAGGAGATAGTCCTGATTTTTTCCTAATACAGAGAAAAGATACCAAGCTCTTCTGCTACCTTTTATTTATCACAGTTGTTACATTTTAAAATGGTTGAAGTTTGCCTTTCCTATCCATAAGATGTACGTTTATTTCTAGATTTTCTAAAAAAAGCTCCCAACTTGTACTTTTTCCAGTGCTGCCAAACACAGGCTTTTCCCTGAAGTCTTTAGCATCCATTATAATTTTTCTGTAACTCATAACTTTTGATTTTATTTGATTCTCTATTCTCCCTCCATTAAGCTTGTTTTTATTTGACATTGACAAATTTGGCATTTATTCAACATATTGACAAATAAAACATTAAGCAATGTTTTTATTTTAACTGCTTTTTTACCACTGTTCTGATCCAAAGTGGACTTTTACTCAAAGCTATTGTCATTCTTGCAAGAGTCATTGTGGCTTTTTAGCCATATAATTAATATCCTCTGAAGAATGACATTTCCCCCCCCCCACTTCATTTTGCTTCTAGTGTTCTTATTTTTGAGAAACTGCACTTTGAGATACCATGTCTACTGTACTGCATATTGGATGGGAATATTCTTTCATCACCTCTGTTGAATATAATAAGGTCCCTAGGAGCCGTCATCTTACAGTCTAGTGAGTAACTAATCTCTGTCCATTGTGTTGCAATCCAGATTTAAGTTTTACCCTGTGTTCGATGCAATGTCTTCGATGAGAGGAATTCATCACCTTTGCTGATGTCAGCGTATGTTCTCAGAATGCAGGGTCCTCCAAAATAACCTGACATCTTTCTGCACATGCTCCTGATGGTTGCTGCAGCACAGCTCATTTTGTTCTCTCCGTTGACGTGATGCTCTGTAGTTATCCCTCACCTGCAAGTCCTCCTGAGCAATGTTACTGAGCACAGTGATCCATGTGCTTTCACAATCCCTGGCTCTGACTTGTCCTGCACCAGGTAGTATTGTCTAGTGCAAACTGTCAGCTTCATTATCTACTATATTTACCTAAAAGTGCTATAACCAGACATGGATTTTCCAGCTGTGTGAATGGTCCTCCCAAATGTAATGCCAGTCAAGCCAAAGTCCTAAGAATTCAGTTAGGCTGTCTGAACTGTTGCAAGAACAAGTGGAAACTTCTTTTCTTCAGTCTTACCCATCTTCCCACCAGCTGCTGGCTGCTACCACCTTTTCTTGTTCTAGCAATTTTTCACCTCGCTGGAAAGATGCAGCCTGTCCCATTTGTACAGCTGCCTCTTATTCTGAAATGTTGGAGTGCAGCACCAATATTTTCTGTCTTCTTTGGTTCATGGGGTTGGAAGGATCTCTAAGAACTTTGGTTACTTGAATTTTCCTCTTTTTCAGCTCTTCTCCAAAATCCATGCAGACCTGTGTAACCTGTGTTGTTCCACACACCAGCCTGTCATTTGTTCCAAAATGTGCCATCAAGGCTTGCCTAAGACTCCATAATCCTTCTGAATCTTGCGTCTTTCAGTTTTTCTCCCACAGTACTGCAGATTGCTGAGGTTATGATGTATGAGGGTTATACATTCAAGGCATATGCTTTGAGCAGTTGTTTGGATCAGGTATCTTCAGCAGTCCTTTCCCAACCTAAATTATTTTATCATTCTGTAATATCCCATGGTTGCTTTAAATTCATACAAAAGAGTAAAACTTATTTACACTGGTGTTGTTTTATTAGTTTTTTGTTTTGTTATGTCTATGTAAGGAAATCAGAATGTATGAGGAACATACGAATCTGCAAAGTTTAGTTAGAATAGAAGAAAGTGTATAATGTATAGTAATGTCATTAAATGCTACTAAGTGAGACCCATACCTTTCAGACTAAGAAAATGTTATATGTGAACGCTTCAGAAATTGAAATTGATTCTTAGCTTGTTTGTGGATTTTGTTGTCCCCCCCCCTCCCTTCTCAAATTTTAGGAGCTACTGTTGAAACAATGCTGGAAAATATCAGCATCAAGGCAGATGTGTTTCCTCCCTCTCCAAGCAAAATACCCGATGTGCATTTCTTTTACAAGTAGGTAAAAAATTCTGTTTATTGGTACATCAAATTTCTTCATTTGTTTAAAGGAAACTAAAACTTTGAGGGGAAATCGTTAATCTACCTTTAATCTTTATCACTTTAATCAGTATCTGGCTGATATTGATTGGCATGTTGAAGAACATCTTATGAAATCAGCAAACACTGTTTACTCAAATGTGAATTACACTTGATCTATAGAGAGCGATACCAGAGCTTTGATTCATCCAGGTGCCACTTCCAGTGTCATGTTCCTTTCCATAATTTCTCATATATGGCTTTGATATGTCCATTTCCCATTGCATATTTTCTTTCACATTCATTTGTATTTACTTTGATGTTACAAACCCAGACTAACTGAGGTTAAAAATAATTGTTCTAACCTGCACGGTTACTAGTGTGCCTTTCCTATTCTTCAGTTTCCTCCATAAAAAGAATGCCTCGGCTTGGGTAAGAATTAGCTCAAAGATCACCTCAGTTAAGATGTCTACATGCTGGTGTCTTCATGTGAACTGGGTTTCTAAGCTTGGACTGTGGAGCCCATAGGGCCATTCAGCTTATCTTAAGGCACATACCTATATTTATTCTACTGATTGGCTCTCTAGATTGTGTTGGCTTTAGTGATAGATCTTAATTGGCTGTAACACTTTGAATATCAACATTTTATGCATATGTGAATGCCTAAATTACATGTCTGATCTGCAGACTGAACCCCACACAAGTGACCCTACTTTGAGTATATTATGAACTTGGGTTACAATGTCTATCATGTTGGAATAAGGTCCATTTTTTAATCCCCTTTGCCTTATGCTATTTCAGGACAGTGTGGTTCTCTCATTACTAGGCGAGGAGAGAGCCATCATAAACTCTCCCGCAGAGTAGCACACCAACCACAGCACCTGCAATTCTCTTTTAAAATTGTTCTATTCTGTTTTGTGGGCAGGTTTATTCCTTGACTCAGCAGAATTCAAACTAGTTAGAAAAACAGAGCAGTTCCCTGAGTGGCATCTCACAGCACTTGGAGAATTAAATGAAATGGTGAAACCTACCCTGCTTCTGTTGCTACTCTTTTTTCTTCCAGCTGAAAAAGGCAAAAGCACTGTGGTAAAGGGTATTTCTTTAGTATTCCAGTTGCATGAATGGACGGAGACCTATTAAAGAGCAACATGTATTTACTGTAGTGGAAAGGTGTTACATTTCTCCTCTTGTTTGATATTAGGTCTTCAACAGTGACAACCTCCTGTGAAAATGGCCGTGCAACTGTTGTGACAATGAGGTGCAATCCCAACAAACCAGACCAAGGAGAGCTTTCTGTGCCCAGGTATTTAAGTATTTGTATCCTAGTAGTGCCAAAAAGCCTTTTCTCCTCAGGTAATCTTTACAAAACTCATTAGTAATTTTATACTTAACAGCAATGAGGAGTGCTGTCTCCCTCATCAGCCACCCAGGAGGTCTCACTCCTTTCTCCTAGGTGAATGACCTTTGTGTCCATCACCTCCCAGCAGACCAACTGCTCTGTATTTAGGCTGTGTGGTGAGAGAAGTTAGAGCTCAGGCAGGTTGTTTTGAGCTTAAAGCCAAAAGAAAATATAGTGATGTTTTCTTGTCACCACTTCTCCCTTATTTCAGTTCCTTAATTTGATCTTTGGCCTCCTGATTAGAGCTGCCTAGTCGGGGCTTTGAGAGGTAGTTTTTCTTCCTTGATCTACAGCAGTTGCTGTGGACAAAGTGATTTTTTTGAAAAACAGCAGCCTGTCCTAGGAACTATGAAATCTTCTATTGCAATACTTCCATGAGCCCTGATTCTGTCTAGTTCAAGTTCTATATGTACTTATTTATGTGTCTCATCACTCCAGTTTGTATCATGCAACCCTTGTGCTAGTTGTGTTTAATTTGGCTGACCTTTTTTTCCCTTCACACTGGTTCAAGTGAATCCAAAAGGCCTCTTTTTTTCCAAAGTCCTGTTTATTCCTGCACCTGAAAAGTTGCAGAGAAAAAATTGTAAAAGAGTTAATTCTATTACTCTTTAGCAACACCCTGTGATTATTCAGAAGTTCCCCTCAACTCTGATAACCCTCCTCTTTGGCTGTCAAGGCCCATCTTAGTCTATAAATATCTATAGTAACTATAAAAGTTACTATAAAACTGCTGATAGCCCTTTCACTCATCCTCCTTCCCAAAAGTTAAGTCCTCTTCCAAAAAGCTGACGGTGTGAGAAGTGTGGGATCCTCCTTTGATCCCTGTCCCTCTTGGGACAGGTGAGCCATGCTCACCTGAATGAAGGCAAAGAGGCATCTACTTCACAGGTGATGGATGAGTGATTGATGTTTGAACACCTTTGGAGATGTTTACCCCAGTTTCTTAGGGACCTGTCACACTACAAATCATGCTGGGCAACAAGCCACTATCTATCAGCTGCCATGTGAAAATCCTCTAGGAGTCCTTCTAGTGTTGTAGGTCAAACACGATGTGAGCTGTGACAACTCACTAGTAGTAAGGGAGGAGTAACCTACCTTGCTTTTAAAAGTGTGAGCATGGGCAGAAATGGCACACAGCTGACATGATGTACCTTATCTCAGTTCTTGCTGACTTCTCCCTTCCTAGTCCCCTTTGATTAGGTCAGCAGTCCGACAGGTATTTTGAAACAGTGAGGTATCTGATACATGTCAAATAATACTGCATGTAACCCCTTTATGCTCCAGACAAGGTGTTTAGTATCAAATGAAGTTACAGTATAAGATGAAAGAGGTTGAGGAGAAAGGTCTGTCAATGCTCTTGCCATGTACATTGAAAAAATGTTGCATAATCCAGAGAGGACAGTTGTCAGTTACTCAAATCAGGATAAGCCAGAATGGGCTTTTAGGGCTGTGCATTTTTCAATCCTTCAGATGATATAGGAAAAAAAAAATAATCCATTTTTCTGTATGGATATATTTCACATTTACATGATCTAGCTTCTTGCATGGACTTTTGGCCACTGCTGCTGTTAGACCTGACGTAATTGTAAATAACAAAAGCTGCGTGAATGTCCTGCCATTGCCAGTACAACTTTCTTCTGCAGGCTGAATACAAAATAAGGTCATTAGTCTTTCTTAGACTAAGAGAGGCTGTTATCTCTTCATTAACTGGTGAACATCCTTCTAGTAATTAACCATGACAGGACAAGTCCATTCCATACGGACGAAATCACCCAGACATCATTAGAACAACAGCAGGAACCAGATAGCAGCATTCATGTGGAACAGTCACCCAGTGCAGGAGAACAGCGATAGAGGTGCATGCTGGGCTAGCCCATGCTGGTGAAATGCTGGAGTAGTTCTGCTGATCTCCAAGACTTGCTTCTTTCTTTTCTTTTCACCGTAGGTGCGTGAGTAGCACTCACTGCCAGGAACTGAACTGCTATTTTAGACCTTTGACAGCCCAACATCTGTTTTCACTCGAGAAATCATTTTGCAAACTGGGAAAAATTCTTACCCCAGATTTTTCCATCTGCTGACTTGATGGATGTTTACCCATTTGTTGTACTTACCATTACCGATCTTCAGCAGCAGAATGTGGAGTGAGGATGCAAACCCCAGAGTGTTTCGTAAGTGATAACTAAGCTTTGCTCTCCTCCTAGCTTATGCCCTGCGGGCACCTGCGATGGATGCACTTTCTACTTTGTATGGGAAAGTGCAGAAGCTTGCCCTCTCTGCACGGAGCAAGACTACCATGAGATTGAGGGAGCCTGCAAAAAAGGATTTCAGGTAAAGGACACATGTCTTCGAGTCAGATGGGTTCATTTGGGTATAACTTGGACTCTGTTGAAATTCAGTGTGCAAATCGATATGTAAGTGCAGGTAAAGTTGGGAAATCTGAGTCCAGGCTCTGAGCTGGCTGGGTGCGAGTCTTATTAGTGAGGTGCTGTGTTGAGACTCAGGGATATTTGTGCCAACGGCAGCGTGGTTCCTGGAGGAGAGCTGGCTTGTGCTGAGCAGCTATGTGGGTAGGGACGTGAACTCTGTATGCATTCATACATGCAGGCAAGTTATTTGTGAAGGATGGAGTGCCCAAAGGACTTCAGTCTTTTAACAGCCATATTCAGGGCCAGGCTAGGAAAGGATTCAGAATTTCAGTTCAGAAATTCATCCTTCCTTGCTTGCAATTTTTTTGCTGCTGCCTTCTCTAGTCAAACAGTAGGAAGTCCTTTCACAGGTTCAGAACTGTCCTGTTGATCAAAGCTCCAATGCAGGCACAGCACATTCACAATCGCTGTCCAACCCATATTGTGCCAGGTGAAGAGCAATACAGAAGAGGAAATCCTTTTGCCAGGTCTGAACCTGCAGGCACAATCAAGGGGACAGTTGAGTAGACAATATCACTCCACCTAGAGTCTGAAAACCTGAAGTACATGGTTTGGTTTCCTTTCATTGAAAAGATGTCTAACCTTTCTACCTCAAAACAGCTTGTTTTCTTCAACTCTGAATAGTTCTTCTCTTTTTCTACAAGCAGCTCACTTTTTGATATTTGTTTTCCGTTTGAAAGGAAACCTTGTATGTATGGAATGAACCAAAGCATTGCATTAAAGGGGTTCCCTTGCCAGAAAAAAGGACCAGCACTTGTGAAACAGTGGATTTTTGGCTAAAAGTTGGAGCTGGTGTTGGTGCTTTCACAGCTGTTCTACTCATAGCCTTGACCTGCTATTTTTGGAAGAAGAACCAGAAGTAAGTACTGCAACTTGTGTTCCATATAAAAGCAAGCTAAAAGTTTGAGGGAGTGAACAGAAAGACATTTGGTGGAACTGACCTTATGACAATGTTGATGAGAAATACCATGTTGGATCAGTCCGTTAATCCACCACGTTGAGGTTTCTTCTGCCAACAGTGGCAATCAAAAATGCTAGTGAAGAAAGTATAGAAAATCCACAGTAATTTGTTGTGGCATAATTTCCCAACAGGAACTGTCTTTTTAACCCCTGAGAGTCTGAAGTTGACCTTAGGTCCTGAAGCAACAGGGCTTTCTCAAGGTCTGAAAACCAAAAGGATACCTCTTCAGTCTAATTAGTCCCTTTCAGCTGGATTAAAATAAGGTTCTTGACTGTATATTGCTTAGGTCTACTTTGGTGGGACATGTCAGGTACACACCCAAAAGATCCCTGCTTCTTAGGCTGAACATACTGACTGTTCGCCATACCCATAGTTCTCTGCTTCCCACATCTCATGCCATAAACTTTCAAAACGTGATTCCATCTCCATGGGATTTCATCGCCCCATAACACATCCAGCTTCACGAAATCCTGACTCCAGTATCACGGTCCCCACTTCTTACTGCCTCCTACCACACACTGTTACACATCTCTCCTCTCCCCCGTAGCCTCGTTGGACAGGAGTGTGATGCAGATTCTGATAACAGGCTGAAGTCTGACCTGCTATTGCCCCAACCAGCACACAGGTCACACTTCTTCATGCAGGAAATCCTCTTGACCTACTTGTGGTCTTTTGGGAAAACATGGATCTTTTATAAGGATAGAGGCCTAATCTAAGAGAGCAGGAGCTCAAAGTATTGTTAATACTATTTTGGTTACATGTTTTTAATGATTGAAAAGTATCTAATTTCCAGTAAATACCTCAGAAGTAACTATGTGGAAGGACTGCAGATAATCTAAATTACAAAAACCTTGAATATGGGAGATTTGTAAAAAAATTTGTGCCTGTCTGTCTTTATATCTTCAGACTGGAGTATAAATATTCCAAATTAGTGATGACAACGAACTCAAAAGAGTGTGAGCTGCCAGCTGCTGACAGCTGTGCTATAATGGAAGGAGAAGATAATGAAGAAGAAATAGTATATTCAAATAAGCAGTCACTGCTGGGGAAGCTCAAGTCCTTGGCAACGAAGGTGAGTAGTAATTACTACTATTAATACTAAAAATAATTATTATCTTTATTTATTACTGGACGTGATGAGGCTCTGATGCTAATTTGCACACTGCTTTGTGCAGCCTCCCACGCACACTTCACCCAGCCCATAGTCAATCTGCTGAAATCCACAATGTGGATAATGGTAAGAAATGTTTCAGGATATTGAGTAAATGCTTCCTCTTCTGCAAAGAGATTTCAGTAGCATTCTGTATTGTACGGGTGATACCTAAAAAGAGCAGTTAATGGCGGGAGGAACCTCTCTGCCTGGATTCCTATCAGACACCTCCATTGCTGAGGCAAACACAGCTATTATAGATATAGAAAATTAACATTGGGAATATAGCCACCAGCCAGCTGCTTGCAGCTCACCTGGGCTGGCTTCATGGCTAACTTGAGAACCATAATTTTGAGCACTACAAGATTCAGTTGAAGAGGAGGCATCAGCCACAGCCTGTTACTCAACACAGCAACCTCCTCCATTTCAGTGGGAAGCAACAGCAAAAAGCATTTTTTTCTGCAGCACATGTGATATGGGTTGTTGCATGTCTCAATTCATAGCATGAAGGTCTTTGGTGTCCTTTGAATGTTTCTGAGAGGAGCAACAGAAGACCATCATGGTAGATCCTGCAAGCACTTTGGTCTTTATTCTAAATGCCTTAAAGTCTATGGGAATGGTAGTGCTGTCTTTAAGGGAGTCCAGCTGGGACATCTGTTATGATCAGGATAAAGGTGGATGACATTTTCCCTTTCAAATAGTTTTGCTGAAGTAGGTTGTTTCAAAATAGGAAGGTTTCTCAAAAGATCACAATACAAATTTATTTTAAAAAGTCACTCTCTTGTTTCTTGTCCAAAGAATTTCAGAATGTTGAATTTTGAGATTTTTTTTCTTGTATTCATTTTTTTTCCTTTCTGTGATTGAGTGCAATATAATTAAAACCTGTGTACCTCCTTTCTTTTCCCTTATTTTTCTCCTCTCTTTGTTCTTTTACTTTTTTTTATCGGACTGCTGTCCTCTTTCCACGCTACCTGCTCCCTAGATCTCCCTCCTAGGAGAAGTTACCATTACACAGCTAACATGCGGAACTTCCCCTTGACCCCAGCCTGACCATTTGTCTTGCAAAATCGATATTGTTCCTTGTGGAAAGGGGCAGAAATTCAATATTAATTCTTAATTCAATATTAAGAACGTTGAAAATGTAAATAAAATCAAATCACATCAAATTTTGTAGTGGTGTTGCGAAAATGGAGGTTGATTCCATTTTTGAATCCTGTGGGGACTGACTTTGAAATACTGATGATGGTTTTTTGTCCGCGAAATGGCTTGGCTGGCTGTGACTGAGTGTAATGACCAGTGCTGCTGGTGAGCGTTATGTTTTGCTGTACGCCTGATAAGTGTAAGAGCTTTGCTGACTCCATTTGCAGCATCAACCACTGGCTCCTTCCTGATTAGAAGTATAGAGACGAGAGCATGGGAGAAGTGGTTTTTTTTTTTTCTCTTTAAAGTAAGCTTTAATACTTTAGTATTCAGACCACCTGAATGCCTATTTGGACTCAAAAAGAGTTTTTTAAAGTTCCTATATCCATTGTAGGAGGCTCCCTAAGTATTCTCTCCTTCTTAAACAAGCCTGTCAGATATTTCTAAGCTGGTTCCTTTTTTCCTGCTAGATAATCATAGCTGGCAAACTGAGCTTCCAGTACCTCATTAGCTTACTGAAATCTGTGTCCTGTATCCCTGCAGATAACCGGAATTTAATATATATTTCTCCAAAACAAATGTTATAGACATCAGTTTTCATTTATGCAAAAGAAGAGGAAATTCATGTCCTGCTGGATATGCATGTAAAATATGGAAAAAATCTATGGAGGAAAACAGGGGAGTAAAAGAGGAGAAATGTAAACTGAGAGAGAAAAAAAATCTGAGGTATCCTAACTGTATATTCAAGCTTCAGGCAATGTCATTTCTATGAAGCAAAACATCTCATGAAGCTATTAGTGCTTTTGAGTACCCAAGGAATTCAGGGCTAGGCCTGTAATACAGAAAGAAATGACTGTTATTTTTAATGAGAATATAGAAGTTAAAGAATTATGAAACTGCTTCAGACTGGAGGCTGTTCTAGTTCCATCTGTCGTCTCCAGCATAACAATACCGGGTCCATCAGAACAAGAAATATATACTCTGCAGTAGGCTAGCGTAGGACAGTTTTCTCCCCTGCTCTCTCTCACATCTGCACTAGGCTGTCCTGATCTGAGTGAGATGGCTTTGAAGATCAGATCATGAGGTTAGTTTAACATAGTTTCCAAACTGTCTGTGTACATCAGCAAGTGTAAAAAGTAGGTACATGAAGCAAGAACCAGCATTTTCTAGTGAGTAGTTTTATTTATTTAGTAGTTTTATATATCCTTCATTCATTGCTTCTGCAAGGACCATTGGGTTGTTCATACAAACAGAGTAACACGTACGTCCACACTTCTCACCCTGATGCCTGCCAGCCAGATGGCCTAGTCTGTCACCCAGCAAATAAAAACAGAAAGAAAACTCAACCCTTCAGCCCTGATTTTTAGGATGGCAGAGGATTTGTAGACTCTTTTTGTCCTGTGGGTGTCCCAGAGGAGGAGCTGGGATGGGAATCCAGGAGTGAGGCAGTGGTGTTCACATTCAGAGACTTTGGGCCAAACATTTTATTTGCTGTAGGAAACACGTTAATAAGTAATAATAACCATAGATATGATTACCTTGCAATTCCCCAGCTCTGACTACCTGTCCTATACTATGACTATGAAATGCAAACTTGCCCTGTACCCTCCAAAGTAAGTACCATGAACAATATATATGGCATAATTTTATTGATTTTGCAAATTTTTACAGAATTAATAGTGTTATTAAATAATAAAGGGTCAAAATGTGCACTTAATGACTGTGGTAGAAATAAAGGGAAGTCTTTTGCAAAAGCTGCTCTGGAGATATTAACAGAAGAAGTGACTGTAGTAACTGTTGGAGCGAATTTGAGGAATCCCAGTTGATGGGAACCTGTCTGTTCCATTGCAGGAGAAGGAAGATCATTTTGAATCTGTTCAGCTGAAATCTTCAAGAGCCCAGAATATATGAAGAATTAATGCTGCCTTCAAAGAAACAAACCTAATTTCTATTTTTACAGGACCATATTTTAAACATATTCTGGCACACATTGTAGTGGTGATCTTGGTGAGAAATGCTTGGCCATTTAGGAGGAAAGAAGACAGGGAGCAAACCAGAAAATTGGATTGCCTTACCATGTGATTGAGTACCTTGCCAAAAAAGAAAGCAGACGCTTGGATTCCATACTGGGAATGAAATTCAACTCAGGAAGAGATATACATACTGCAAATAACATGAATTTTTTGGATTCACCTGGGCATCGCTCAGGCATGCCATATGATTTATAGGTACCTTTCATTTCCTATCACTCCTTCTACACTTATTCATAAGAAATGATTTTCAGAGAGGCCTGAAACCTCCTGCAAAAGTTGTGTATTGTCCGTTAGTAGCATAACTGAGTCTCTCTTAAAATCAGAATTGTGAATGGTACTCGAAATGAGCCTCAGGTGAGTTTTGATCTTTGGAAAATACTTTTGATTTTAGTGCTTTGAAGGGCTGGATGGTCTGTGTTGGCTTCTAACACAAGAGGCATGGTGTTGCACCTGCAAGTTGAACCTGTTCTGATGCCTAAGTCATGGCCATCAGGGCTGGGGTAAAAGCTGGTGCTATTCAGTTTAAATGTGTTAACTGCTGTTGTATGAATTGTAGGTCTGGGCCCATGAGTTTATAGGCAGTAGCAGGCTCAAACTCTATAAAGAGAAGGAAAGTGATACCTACAGTGCAAGTTGCACTTGTCCCTCTCTGTGGAAGCTTGTCCTTTCAAGAGAGGTCATTGGCAGTTTCAGCCCCCTCCCTTGGGCTGCCAATACATCACCTTTCCCTGGGTTGCAAGCCAACAGAACCAGAACTCTGGAGGTAGAGCAAGAATCTCTACTTCTGGAAATCAGGGGTTGGCTTTGTCAGCTGGGAGGCTTATTAGAAATACTCAGCCATCTCTGTTCCTGGACCCATGCAAAGAACAAGGATGGATGCCCAGCAGAGCTGAACATGGGTTACGTACTTGCACAGCTCAGCATCTAAATGCTTTCTGCTGTCAATGCAAGTACCTGCTTTGGAAGAAGGGCACAAAATGGTGCCTTGAAAACTGGTGGTTAGATGGACTTTTTCATGAAATCAGCCACATTATAAGCATGTGATCTTCATAATACCCACTGTAAAAATTTCCTGAAATTCCCATTGAGGTCAAACTCAAAGGAATCTGAAACTTAGGCAAAAAATATTTGAGTAAAATTATGCAAGACTTGTATAGAGACAGGAGAAAATGAGGAATGATTCTTGTATTGACCTCTGGTCAGACTCATATTTCCATTATAGCAAAATTATGTGAATTGTGGAATGCATCAAAAGCAGAAAAGACACATGGGCAGAAATGGTCTTTTTACTATAAGGAATATAGATTTTTGATTTTATATGACTGAGCTAGATCTATCAATAAAAGAGGGCCCGCTTTTAAGTAAAATTTAAATTAAACTGAATTTTCTGCACTCTAAATATTTTATTATACTATAGGTGTGGACAAAAATTTTATGAAGTTTAGATGATTTTTTTTCTCTAGGGAAAATTCAGCTCAGTTATTTTATATCTCCAGTCAAAGAACACAGGCTTTACTCTTTTGATGGGAGATACTTCAGACATCTTAACTGAAGTGATGTACATTTTTTGTTGTTCTTGAAAAGGCACTTCACTTTCCCAACAAAGGTTTTTATGGGATATTGTTGAATGTATATTAAATACACATTCCTTTTTGTATATTTTGTACCATTGCACACTTATTATTGTACATTGTATTTGTTGTCATGATGTCATTTATATATGGTTGTCAAAGATGATATGCTCACGGAGTAAATGGTTATGGCTTTGGGATTTCACTTCTTGGATCTTTTATGAAGAGGGTTTTTATGTTGTTGATTTTTATTCAACTAGTGTGCTGTAGCATCAAAGATATATATCTGATGGGCATTCATAAAATAAAGTGAAAATATATTTGAAACTTTGGACTTGAGATGTTTGGTGGAACTGCAGCCTTTCCTGAACATTGCAGGTCTGCAGTGGTGGCTAGAGCTTTTCACTGCCATCAAACTGCATCTGTCTACTTCTCCTTTAATTTTTTCCCTTCTGTGTCCTCATGTTTTCCAAGCCATAATTACAGTTCATTCTCCAGAACATAATTTCTTCTTTCAACACTGGACCCATACCTCTGAAATGTCAAAATGCCTTAATTTTTATGAACTATATTTAATTTGACTTAATACCACAGAGGGTTTGTTTGGTTCCCTTCTCTTTCCCTGTTATTTCCAAATAAAGTAGAGAGTGGAAATTTTTTGTCAGCTCTGACAGACTTTGCTGTATGACCCTTCTCAGCTCTGCTTCCAAATGGTTTGTCATGATATTGTTGAAAATTCTTTCAGTCATTCTAATAGCAAATCTGGTGCAGTGCTAACATAGTGGGATTCAAACCAATACTGTAGACTTTATTTACCTCAAAATAAGAAAATCACATTTTCCAACAATTAAGCAAGTTAAACCTGGTATATTTTAGCTGACTTCTGCTATTCTTTTCTTTCTGTTAAAGATATAGTAGAGAGGGGAAGTTTCCATTTTCCCATAAGAGGCAAATTTTGGAAGCCTTTAACACTTCATTAAGAAATCAGCTGTCTGTGACCTCTTCTAGTACTCTGCCAAAATATACTTACAGCAACCTTCCCCTTTTCTCCCACATGGAATCACATCAGAAGCTGTTATTTGACGCCGTAAAACAATGTGAATCAGTCTGTTATGTGTTCACTTGATTAAACGGAATGCATTTTATTGCTGCATTTGCATGCTTTTCTTTGAAATCAGGAGTCAAGCAACCAAATCTCTTTGAGGATTAAGCACATTTTAGTGGTGTCTCTGTATAAATTATTGGCAAATTAGCAGAATGTTATTGTCTCAGCTTTGACAGTGCTTGCTAGGGGGGAAATGTGCAAAGAATGTTTTCTATCTTGGCTCTGATTATGTTGGTTGATTTATGTAATATATAATATGATTGATTAAGAGTCTAGGTTTGAGGAAAATTAAGTGTCTTAGAGCCACAATGGGCAGTTACTGAGTAGCTTGAAGGAGCTGTCATCTTTGTTCAAAGAAAGGATTTGACTATTTGTTCTTGAAAAAGAGGTTCTGGGACTCTTTGTTAGTAAAGGGGAAAGTTTGCATTTTTTGGTTTGTCTGTCCTGCTAGAGCCAGTAGTACCCATAAAATCGAGGTACTTCTTAATTCTAATCAGACAAGATAGCAGCAGATATTGCCGTTTAGAAGCCAGTGGTTGTCGACTCATCTCCAGCAGTGGCCAACACAAATGCTTCAATGTAAGAGTAAAAGCAGTTACAATTGGTACTGACACACCAATGGGGATGACATCTCTTCCTAAGCAAGGAATGCTGCTGGTTGGTCCATACCATGAAGCATGGAGGCCTTAAATAGCTATTCTAGGTAATGTAACAGGGAATGAAATCCTCAAGAGAAATCTTGGGAAGTTCTGCTTATCTTTGGTGGTGTTCTCTCTTAGTCTTTCCCATTGTGTACTTCTTTCCCTGAATCCCCTTGTTTTTATTTCTTGCTGCTTTTGAATGCTTGTGAATTGTGCAAACATGTAAGGAGATAGGAACAGAAATAAAAGGAGGTCAGGCTCATCCTAAAATAT
Source organism: Haliaeetus albicilla (assembly GCF_947461875.1). Taxonomy (NCBI): domain Eukaryota; kingdom Metazoa; phylum Chordata; class Aves; order Accipitriformes; family Accipitridae; genus Haliaeetus; species Haliaeetus albicilla. Next base: position 8,658,993 of record NC_091496.1, read on the forward strand.
ACAATGTGTGTCACAAAGTATGGTGACATCCCCAGCCACCTGGTTGGACGTGCCCACACTGAATCCATGCAGCAGGAGCAAGGGAGACATGAGAAGTGAGTTGATCATAAGCTGCCACCGTGTTTTAGTTATTTCTCTGGATGCATAGAGTTGGACCTCATCAGGAAGAAAACTTTAAGGTTCCCTATACTGTGTGGCTGGTGCTCTAACAGCACCTAAAAGCCAAAGCGAGGTTGTGTGGATGTGTGCTTGCTTGAATAAAAGATGTGCAAGAGTGACCTCTGAGAGCTTTGGTGTTATATACAGCCTGTTCCTGTCCTTGCCTCCTTCCATATTTAAAATGGAAAGAGAAAGAGAAAGTCACTCTCTTTAGGGGTAACATGCTCTGTTTTCCAGCTGGTCGTAGACAGCGGTGAAGTTGTTATCTGGCTTGCCGTTGCTGCCTCAGGAGGAGGGTTTGGTGTGTGTAGGGAAGTGGCACTGCTGGGGAGAGAGAAGACCCTTTCTGGCCCTGCCATTTCCTTAGAGGCAGGAGAAGCGAGAAGATCGGCATTCCAGATCTCCCCCAGCCCTTGCTTCCTACCCATCCCCTTCCTATTGCAAGAACAGCCCAGCCTGGCCTTGCTCGCTTTTCTTCTTGCAGGGACAAAACTCAGCTTTGCCTACGTTGCTGAGAAGTTTTGAGGTGGCTCTGGATAAACAGCTTCTGCCCTTCATCTTGCAGCCTGCAAGCGTTAATGAGTAGGCCATGACGTCATGGAAATCAGACTGTGTTTGGTGATGAGTTAAGGGTTTGGTCTCCCTTACTCTAAATGGACTAATGGGGTGAAGGATTGCAGCAGAAACCTCTTTAACCAGAGATGAGACTCCCGGGTGGAGCCAGGATATTTCGGACATTTTGCACTGATTTTGGGGGGGATTTGTTTTGTTCAGGCAGAACATGATATTTTTAAATAGGTTTTTATCATTTTGAAACAGGTGCTAGATGTTTTCAATTTGAAAAGACAATTCCTTTTGAAATTTCTTTGGCTATGACTAAAACCAGTTGTGTTCAATCAATTCAGGAAAAAACAGTGACTTGAAGACAAAATAAAATGTTTTGCTTTACCGTGGTGGATTTTGGTTTATGCTTTCAAACTTCACTCAAGGCTTGAAAAAGAAACACCTCTCCTACAAAAAAAAAAAAAACACAAAACCCACAACAAAAACCAAATCCAATATGAAGAACAAAGACAAAAAAAAAAAAAAAATTGTTTACTTCAGACTGACCTGCAATGATTTTTTTGAATCTTATTTTTCTGCTCAGCCAATAAAAAAAAGTGATCAGTTTTCCACAAACCTTTCTGCACTCTTGATTTATATCAGAGAGCTAAGGTACTCTGAAGTTACGGCTTCTGAATGAAAAACTAACCTTTTCTGCAGCCTCCAGTAAGACACTGTAGATGCTGGGTTAAGCCTTGCTCTCATCCCCAGCATTTCCCCCGGTTGGGAGCGCTCAGAGCAGTGTGACGACTGTTCGTGCTCACAGCCAAGGTACTTGGGGCTCCCATCCACCATGCAAGGAACCATGACTGGACCCACTGTGCTTTGAGGCAAATTACTCAAATCTTTACGTATGATAGGAGCAATAAGGAGACCAGCAGAGGTTTATACTCTAAAGCCGAGTTTTACACAAATGGGAACAAAAACTATGAACTGTTTTAAACAGAGAAACTAAAATCATGAAGTGAGACAACATTTAAAAAAAAAAAAGAAGACATTTTCATGGCAGTGTGGTGTGCAAAGCCTCTGCCAGACTTTGATATTTTCCTTTTTGTTTTGTTGTGTTTTGAAACTGGATTACTTGAATCATCAGGGGCAATACCAGATAATCTGCATCCTTGGACATCCGACAGAAAGTAGTGAAAGGCTTTCAAGACAAAACCAAGTACAAAAAATGTCAGGAACATTCAGTGGAGCTGGAACTCCAGAGCTCTATGTGTTTTGTTTTTTCTTTTTTTGTATGAAAAACCCACATGCAAGTGGCTTTCAAAACACCTAAGTATTCGTAACACATATTCAGATGCAGACATTGGATCATTTTCTCAATAGTCCTATTGAAATGAATAAAAACTCTGGGACAGTAAGATCCTTACCTGCTATAAATTAGCTTCAGTGATGTCAATTTGGATTCTAGGGGTGGAATTCATCTGACACAATGGCTTTATTTTCAGTGCAAACGTTGTGATCTGAGCAAGCTGTGCTAGCCTTTGTTTGGAGAGATTCATCTCAGCCTAAAGCAGCAGTCTGAGATAAGCCAGGGGAATTGTGCCTACTTCCCTCCACTGAGTACAAAGGGAGAAGAGGTTGACGATCTCATATGCAGCTATTTATACTGTAGACAATGAATGTTAGGTGAGGTGGATTTGACCTTGATTGTTGCTTTTCATAAAGATCGAGAAGAAATTCTCGTTGGCTTAGGCATTTTTAAGAGCTCCATAAAGATAATGTAGATGCAGGGACATCAGCACTATGGTCCGATATTCTGACCTCTTGCCATACTGTGAACAGCTTCTTAATCCATAAAAGAGCACACAAAGGTCAAATGAATGTAGCTTCCCAACTTGAGATGCTTTAAGGGGTCTTGGTTTAGAAAGCAAGACTCCCAACCTGTCAAAGCTTGCCCCTTGTGGGAACCAAGCCCAAAACATTAGGTACTTCAGAGCCTGTGGAGAGAAAGAAGCTGAATGCAGGGCTCTGCATGTAATGTGGGTTGAGCAATGCCTGTTTTGGGGAAAGTCACAGGGATTTTTGTACTAGACAGCTCCGTGATGCAGAGACTTAAATAGCTGCTGGTGTAGCCAGTTGCAGAAGTGTAGACATCACGAGGTCTTTGCTGGTGGACATGTGGATGTCCAGAAAGAATAGGCATCTATCTGTGAGTAGGAATTTTAAGAACCTGCATCTTTAATTTTGACATTCAAAATAACAGCTACTTCCTTTGCCAGTTCAGCCCTAAGTACTTGCACATTTCCAGAAATCAGTAAAAACATCTGCAAGCGCAGGAGAACTGGGCTCCAGAGAACTTGTACATCCAACAGTATGTATCTGTAGTGTCTGCCTTTCAAGCCTCAGTGGTGTTGCCTTTGAAGTCAATGAGAATTTTGCTATTGACCTCAGCTGGAATGAGATCAACGGGAACAAGCCCTTAGGTAAATATGCCCAGACACATTAATCAAAGGTGTGTTTGTTTCCTTAATGACTTATTGGACCCAGCAGAAGGGAGGATTTCAGAATGTTGCAACAGAGTTAGGGCAGCTTTAAGAGTGCAGTTATAAAAGCCAGATTTTAAAGCTATTTTACAATTGTCTAAGTAGCCAGTATGTGTGTCTTGAATCGTTTGGTTTGAAGGCAAAGGTCACCCCAGAGACGTGTGTAAATGTCTCCTGTATTTCTCTTTTTTGACTTCTTTTGGTCTCTGTTTCAGCAGTGCTCCAATTACCTTTCACAGCACTGTTGATGCAGATAAACTGAACCAGCTTTCTTTTGGCTGGAGGTACAAAACAGTCTTAGCTAATTTTCTGACAGATTTTCTTCCATATCTTTGCCAACCTAATCTAAAATCTCTTTGTTTTTTATATGCTACCAATCTATTGTGTGCATGACAGCATTAAGTTATGCCAAATGAGTGAACCAGCGGTCAAAAATTTTTTGCTAGTATCTCATTGAGACACAATTAGACATTTTCACTTTTGAAAATTACCCTACATTTTAATAACAAGAAGAGCACTTGAGATGCTTTAATAATGTGCATTTTTTTTTTAAGGAGAGGGAATTTATACTTGACCCTGACAAAGCATTCATTGTAAGCACATATTATGTGATACGGATTTTGTAACAGAGGCACAGACCCATACACAGATACATGTGTACACACACTAGTACTGTAGACTTTTTATCCTTTTTACCCATCCTGGTGTCTAGAGAAAAGTAATGACCTTGAGGGAGGAAGAAACAAAAATGAAACCATGCTGAAAAACTTTTATCTCTTTATTATTGGTGCCTTTACATTAATACTGCTGTTTTGTGCTGAGAAAACCAATCTGTTACACGTAAGGTAACTGTAATATACAACATAGAAATGCAGTCTAAGTTAATTACAACAAAGAGCTACAAAAAAATTTCGTAGGAAAGAAGTCACCTAACATTGCAACTGTGCTTGCAACAAATCACTCCCTTACTGCAGGACTATGCACATTGTGAACCATGGTTATTTACATGTCCCTTATGACCGTTAACAACAGAAGGGCTAAAATCAGTCTAAAAAGTTCCAGAACATCACTATATACTGTACAATCCTCAAAAATAATTTATTACACTGTTTCTAAAAAAAGGTACTAGTTTTGTTTTGATTTCTTATGTTTTCTGGTGTTTTCCGGAGTGCACAACATGTGCAAAATTTTGCCTAACAGTCTAAAAACTCAAGAACTGAACTGCAAGTCACAATCACAGAGATGAAGTGGTGGAGTCCAGAACTTCCCTTCCATTACAGACGGTCGGTACGTACATACTAGCAGATGCTGAAAGAGAAAGAGAGGGGAAAATAAACTGACTTCAGCGTAGCGAAAAATTACAACACACAGGGTTAGAATTTATGTTGATCTGGACCATCTGACCCAATTTAACCAAGGTGCCCAATGAAAAGTCAGTGTACATGACTCTGTCAGCAGTGGAGGTGATGGAGGTACTGCTTGCACCTTTACCAGGCAATTCAGCTCTGAGGCTGAAGCATCCTCTGGAGGAACCTGATTTCTCTTTGCCGATCATTGAGAGCTCTTAGGGTGACTAAGCTTCTCCAAGAAGAGTCTGAATAAAATACATGATTTTTTTTTGATGATTCTGCACCACTGGGTCTCAGTTTATAGCCCTTTGCATGCTAGTGTGAACTAATATAGCTAGAGTGGTACTAAGGTATCCCTGTAGAATAAAAAGTGAGCCTTTGGATTTTTCGTGTTTTATTGGCAAGAAATGCTAAGGTCTGATCCTTTAAGCTTTCACATAATTGGAATGGACATTCCTGAAATAAAATATATGCATTTTTAAATCCAGGAGAGAATCCACCTCTGCATATTAGGACTGTGTGTTGGTCTACTTCTTAAATAAAAAAAAGAATTCTAAGTACATGTTGGATGGAGTGAAGAAATTTTTGAATAACTGAATTTGAAAGCAAGATTATTTCTCACCTAATCCCAGAATATTTTCTGGCCATAATACCCTTCATTTCTAGGAGCTCCAAATCAGGATTCAATGTGCATGCAGAGATGAAGGCCAGATTCTGATACCCTTATCTACATTGCCTAATATTTTATACAACAGGTTTTCATTGCTTCAGTGATATGACAATTGAATCTGAGTATCAGAATGTATTTCTAAATGTATTTGTATTTTGACTGTAGGATATATTACCATTCTGCTAAAGTCTTGTGGATTTTAATTTAAAAGCAAGCTGGTTTGTCCATCTTTGTTAAAATTATCCATTGGGCATCAGGAATATGTTTTCAGATACTCCGTGACATCTCTGCTCACGGCACCATAAAGCTGTTTTTTGAAAGATACATTAGGTTAATGATAACAGTGACCCAGAGAAATGTGATGCCTTCACCAAAGAAAACACATGGCAAGCAATGACTTAGTAAACTCAATCATCCAGTGTTAAAAGCAATTTATGCAGCTGACAAGGGCATGCTCAATCTTCCAAAACTGGCGCTGGCTACACTCTCAGTTGCAGACTGGTTCTTTAAAGAGGCTCAGCATCATTTTTAGAACAAGTCATTCTTTCTTCAAACCAGCTACTTTTTCTAATTCTTTCATTGACTGAATAAATATTTCATGGAAAACAGAACTGCTTTAACAAGAGAAATTTAGAGGCACCTATTGGACTAACCTACTACTCAGAGGGCAGGACATATTCCTGATAAACAGGAGAGCCAAGAATGAGCCCCTGCTCTGAATTAGGTAGATGGAGTCTGATCTCCCACAACATGGATATGTGTTGTGAGTCACATACATGAAAGCAGTCATTGTAGGTAAAAGGTCACAGGGCATCATGTCTATGATTTTGTGAAAATTAACTATTGGGTTTTGTATTCCGTTTTTAACGGGGTATAATATGGCAGCACATTGACCTGAAATTTTTATTACGGTTGTTATTTTTGTTTCTTCTTATTGTTGGCAAATAGAAAAATCGGTACTGCTTAGGAGACCTGATTCAAATCCCTGTTCTACTGCAGTATGACTGCAGGCAAAAGCATTTCGTTCTTGTGAACATCAGTCACCCACCCAGAACTTTTCTCGCTTCAGGGTTTTTTTGAAGTCCAAGACACTGAAGAGCATGAATAGCTCAGATACTACAGTAACTGGTTTAGAAGGATGTCAAAGTTGGACAGAGAAATATGGTGGTAGGTGAGAAACGAGTGGCCTTGCCTTTTGGGTTCCCAGGCTTCCTCCACAGCATGTACCTCTCTTGTAGTGCTGGGAGGCTGTTATTAACTCTGCTGGGTGGAGTAAAGTGTTCACACTGAGCATCCAGCTGTCTCTGGGACAGAACAAAAGATCTTGCTTTTCCTTACAGACCTGAGCAATGTTAATCGCTGGCCCTGCAGTGTTCTGAGTTTCACATTGTGTCTTATAGCAGCAGCCAAGGAGTTTTCTGAAATACTGCTGGATCTGCTAGAGACACTTCACCTCCATTTTGCCTTTTGTTGAGGCCAACTACAAATGTGTGACATGACCAGAAGTCTTGATCTGGCTGCAAATCATGCTTTTGATCTCCTCTTTCCTGGCCGTCCCTCATTTTGCTTAGATAATCCAAGGCAAAGAACCAGAGGTGAAATGCAAGAGCCCAGCACTGCCATGGGCACCTTGCAGCATGCCTACATAGTCAGGAACAGGCAGATTCAAACTTGCTGTCTGTGTGCCACCTCCGCTACTCGTGCTCACAGCTGGACAGCTGTGAGTTAATCATGTATAAAAGCCATATATCAGGGCTAGTTTGAAGCAAGGGCTGGGAAAATAAATTCTGAGAGAGAAAATTTACCCGTCTGGCTATAAACAGTAGCTTCAATTCTTTTTCTTACCCCTGTGGAAGATACCTGGAGGAGCTCAAGTCTGTGTGCAGCTCTCCATGCGGACATGGATGAATGACATCTTCTGGGTGTAAAAGCTCAGCCTGAATCATGCAGGTGCTTAAATCAGTTCTGAGCTCTCTGGGAAGTTTTATGAGTGCTGACATCCTACCTTATGGTAATGCCTCTGCCAAGCCCATAAAACAGGCCACAGAAAAACTTGGGAACATCCCGATGAGGGAAACATGGCAGGGGAAGCAGAACCTATGCAGCATTCTGCCAAATGTGAATTTTTGGATTCAGATAAAAGTGTACAGGTAAGTACGTTTCAAAATGTGTCATATACCTAGGTACAGATATATCGTGCCTCTCTTCAGCTTAAATCTATATTCTTTTGTAGTCCAGACTTCAGCTGTCAAAATGATCAAAGCTCGGTGCCTCTAAAACAAGTTTCCTCACTTAGCAGTCAAGTATTCAACTGCACTTATTTTTTGCAGAGCACGTAGCAAAGACGAGGAGCTGTATTCAGATGACTACATGAGGTGCCCAGTTTAGCTCTCATGACCACTACCAACCACACCGCGTGCAGCTCACGCGGTTGACCGTTGCCTCAGGCCCTCCCTCCACTGCTCGCTTTAGGGATGTAATTGCAATACACCTTTAGAGCGAACACTTAACACTACCCAAGAGCATCACGAGTGTCATCTTTCCTCGTAGCGTCTGGCCAGTTTTCATGGTTCAAGGAACTGTGTTACAAATTGTCTGAGGCACTTGCTGTTCGTGACCCACTATGCTCATAGCATTAATGACTGATGGAGTGAAGAGGTGGTGGCAGCCCTGAGATGCAATGGAGGTGGGAATCCGTGGACATAGGAAACACATTGCCCATTCGAGCAACTTGGGTACCTCTGTCCCCTAAAGCTCTGATAGTGAATAGGAACAGGCTTTTCGGATGTTGTTGTTACTAGAATGCCCTGGAGCTAATTTTGATCAGTCTCATATTAAGCAGTTTCTGACTGATAAAACCACCATCAGGACCAAAATAAAAACAAGCTGACAGCTCTGGGACTGATGAGAGGAATATTTTAGACACGGATTAGAATCAATTTGGATTACAACAGTTTTGGAGGTTTATAAATGACTAAACAGTTAAGAAAAAAAAAAGAAAATTTATTTACAATAATTTACAAATAAATGGAAGGGAGTAAGGGAAAATTTTCCTTCTTAAAAATATTGGTGCTGATAGACACTGAGTTCTCAGTGTTATTTTCCCAAACAACTGTCCTAGATGGAAACTATAGGGCTTTTTCCATTGTATGTGATGGACCTTTTAGTCCTACTTTCAGGTCCATGTCTTGCCATGGGCCGAAAAGACCAACAAAGATGAGCAGCCCTTATTCAGCTAGGTTTTAAGCAGTAAAAGTAAATGACTGTGGCCACCTTTCTAGACAATGAAATAATAAGAGATTGTAAGTCTGGATTTTTATGCTTTCCTTAATGTCTTAAAGCCATTCACAAACCTGAAAAAGTAGGCTTTTAATGTAAAGCTGTGCATTGAGTATGTTTTCAGTCGCACGCATGCTTGCGCACACACATGTATTATCCAGCCGTTATAATAAAAATATAAAATTCCAAAATGCAAGCCTGTACAAAAGTATCCATGAATCAAAATGGTTTCTGACTAAGCTTATTCTGTAGTACGAGAGAATTAAAAAACTTGGAAAGACCACTTATACAAAATTCATAAGGGATGAAAATAATCTCATGGGATTTACCATTTCATCAAGGGACCAAGTTTCTAAAGTTTATTAGGAATCCATTGGTCTTTTGGGAGTGCTCAGCACTTTGGACACTTAGGGCCATCTCATGTCTCTTGGTTTTAGTTTTCCAAAACAGCAAGGAGATTTTGGGTTTGGGTGTCAGGACTGGATGCCGTCCTGACTATGATGAGATGGGGGATGAGTAGAACCACATGGCTGTTCTCTTGTTAAAGGACCCTCGGCATTCACACACGTTATGGTTTGAGGTGGGAAAGCCAGAGATGACTGGGACCCCTTTACCTCCTAATCCCTGCCAATGTGATACACAGCAGGGTCCCAAAGTTCCTTCCATGTTCTGTCTGAAATCTGAACTGCCAAAGGTTTCTAGCCCATTTTGAAATTCAGGTGATACTCAAAAACCTGAGGCTAGGTTAGTGTGAACTTGCTGGCAAGCCTTGCTCTGCTTACCCCCTTTCCTGTGTTTCTTATTCCGTGCCTCTTTATAGTTGTCATGTCCTTTTTCAATTAGCTTTCCAGGTTAGACATGCTGTCCACAGAGCTCTGTGAACAAGGTGCTGGGTGCTCCCATGCTTGACCAGTTAAGCTTGACACGGAAAAAAACCCGACAACAACCATACAGGTGATCTATTTTTTTTTTTTTAAATCAAAAAAAGCCTCTGAGCAACTGACCCAGAAGAGGAGCAACAGCCTCAAAACAAAATGACAGATGTGAATCTGCTTGGGATGAAGAGTCTGAGGATGAAGGAAAGGAGGGAGGCAAAGCAGATGAGCTGTCCTTGCAACAGAGCACTCACTACTTCTCCCAGCTGTGGCACTTACAAAGAATATTGCTCACACTCCGCATACAGATGGAGTTTATGTCATCCCTTGTATGCATTTGCTGCAGACTTGGAGCCTTTCCTTATAATGCAGGCAATAAAAGCCATTGAGAGCATGCTGTATCGTGGCCCAGGTCCTGTTCGCATGTCACTTTGACAGGAATACTCCAGGGCAATCTGTTCCTGTTGCTGCTGCGAGAGTGACAGCGAGTGTCAGGCTCTACTTGCTTTGTGCAGCGAGCTGGTGTCAGAGCCCATTGAAAGCTTTCTGCTGACTTGAGGGAGCTTCAGAGCGGGCTCTGAGCTGATTCCCATGGGAGGGAGATGAGGTTTTTTTCTCCACACACTAACGAAGTGGTGCTTCCACTGGGTACGCAGCTCAGCCTATAAAGGTCTTTTTGTTGCTGGTAAAACCCCTATTTCGTCTTTTCCCAAACCCACCGCAAACCCACATCCTTATAAAAAAGCGGCAGTTTTGTTACTTACACTGGGAGTAAGTGGTCCCGGTCCCACTGACACTGAACCTGTTGAGATGGAGTCTGTGAGTGACCACGTTCTTCTGGGGCTGGAAGAGGATGATGTGCACCTTGGGCGCGAACAAGCAGCCCAGCACGACAAAGCCGCTCAGACTCACAGAGATGCACATGGTGGTGGTTTGCACCTAGGAGAGAGTGGGTGCAAAGTGCTGTGTTTCAGTATGGAAAGCTCTGAAATGCAGAATATTAGAAGCATTATTATACAACAGCAGGAATCACAGTCCTGGGGGTTTGCACTGGTACAGGCTGGCTTGAACGTCTGTCGCATCCTTATCTTCCACAATCCTGGGATCATAGGAGTGAGGTGCATGGTGCTGAGTGTGCCCTGTGTCTCTGCGTATCAGAGGGAGATTGACTGAGTGTGTTCTCCCTCAGTTGAGTACAGAAAGGATAGTTCTGCTCTCTTTCTATCATCTCTCATGCCCTTGATTTCTAAATTGATCAGGAAATCCTCTGTAACACTTATGCAATATCTGAGCAAAGCTGGCTGCAGTGGAAACCAGCTTGCACATACCATACTTTATGTGGGTTTACATTAGATTCCCCATGCAAAGCATCCATTTGAAAACCAGTTTGGTCTCCAGCTTCAATCCCAATCAGAGAAGCTGAAAAATCCCTTGCAGGAATAGAGGTGTGATTTGGAGTAAACATAAGAGCTGGTGACATTTGTCAGACTGGGCCTGAAGAGTGACCTGACCTTGAGACGTAAGTTTTTGGGCTCAGAAATTAATTGTGAGGCTGCAGGATTTTAGCATAGTTGTCTTGGGGCATTTGTTAGTGTAACTTTGCTGGCACTGCCTATCTTTCTTCCTTTTTGTTCAATGGTATAACTAGGTGCCAGTTTACTGCCTCATTTTCAGTTTATATTCTTTTCTTCCAAGCAGATTCCTTAAACAAGATGTTGAATTAAACTGCTTTAAACTACTGCTTAATTTGAATGATCACACATCCACAGCTTGTTTTTCCTTAGTTACACTCTTGCCATCCTTGGAGATTAGCCTTCTTCCATGGGAATGCTTCTCATATCTTCTTGTCAGAAATAATTGGAACAAAATGAAAAATAGAGTAGGGAATGGACCTTGTTGCTTTATATATACACTGAGCACCAAGTGCTTTGTCAGCAGTGAGTATAATAAATGTGATCTTATAATGCTAACTCTTTACCCAAGGTAGATGTGGCAAATACCATGAAAAGGTGCTCAGCTTTCACAGGTTGAGTGAACATGGAAAACCCTACAGGGACAGAATGAGGAAGGGACACCTTAGTGTTTCCAGCTGCACTTTCTCCTTCACTTCTCTACATTTTGTCCACAGGGCTCTGCAGTCATTCTGGGGTACGTATTGAACTAGGCACTGTACAGGTGAAACAGGATTGGGTGTTTTCTTATAAAACAAGAATAAATGAAGGTGGTAGTTTCAAGATAAGTTATCTTCACTAACAAAGCCCTCCTCCCCACTCTGCTCTGCTAGGGTTCGTGCCTCCCGGAGCAGTTCAGCTGGGCTGACATAATTGTACACTCAATCAATGAAATGATTTAGGTTAAAAATAGCCCTATCCCATAGGGTTCCTTTTAACTCAGGTCACTTCAGTGGTTTGATGCGTAACCCAGCCTCACTGGTAAGAGGCAGAAGAGACATTGGTGTGCTGGCAGAATGGAGGCAATCCTGCTAGACCAGGCAGGAACAACTGGCGGGGAGGAGAGCATCTTGAGCCAGAAGTCCCCCTAAAAAATTCAGGGAGAAACTGTCTAAACAGTAGGAACTTTTGAAACCTGATTTTATTATAGCCAGTTTAACACCCAGACTTTTCCCTTCCTGTGTTACTGCTGGATTTCTTTTGTCTGAGGTGATCAGGTTGAAAATTCCCTTAAATGTACTAGATACAGGGGCTGCTGTGAATTTATGTTATGTGTGCTTATTTAAGCATATCAAGTCTCATTGTATCTTTGATTCTGAAATCAGTGTGGATCTCTGCATGAAAATCAATGGCATCAGAGAAATCTTTCTTTTCCAGGAGCTGTCCTTCAGATTTTTGACAGGGCAGCTGACAGAGTCAGCCACCAAACACAACAGTTTGCAGAGCAGTGTCTGGCCTCTGCTTTGGGATCTTCTAGACCTTCTGGGAACAACTTCTGGGATCATTGGAGGGTTCTTGGGAACACTTCAAGGAATGCCAGCGTGCCTTACTGCTGCTGGGAGAGGATCGTTGCAGGAGGCTGTGACTTCTAGCAACCTCCATCAGCTCCTAAGGAGCTCCGCCAGCTGTCCTTGACCAGCTTGGAGCTTTGGTTTGAGCTGACTCTTGGTTAGGTAAGGTTGGGCACGCTTCTTGCAGGTGCTGGGAAGAGCCCTCTGGAGGTGCTGGGCAGCTAACAGGTTCAGCAGTGTGCAGAAATTTGCGCAGAAGAGGGCTAGAAACTCTGCTGAAGGCTGTGTTTGTGTGCAGAGCAGGGGGGATGCCTCAGGGCACGGTCCCCACTGCCCTCAGGGGCAACTATCCCTGGCATACCTGGATTGACCTGGACTGAGCTCCTGAGGGAAGAGGCAGCTCCGCAGCTTTGGGGCTGCAGGGACATCTGAGGGGCTGGGGGAGTCGTTCTCCTTTTCTGGAGGAGATGTGGAGGATTTCTGGTGCCAAGTTAAGGAGCTACGGGAGGAGGTCAGCAGACTTTGCAGCATCAGACGTGATGAGAAAAAGGTGGACTGGATCTTCTCTGACACTCTGCAGGTACAAAAGCCTGGTCCGTACTAGAGAAGAACTGGGCAGCCTATGTTTGTTGAGTTGGGAAATGGAGACTGCTGTGATGATGAAGACTGGAAGTCTGTGACTTGTGGCAGCAGGCCATAAGATTTTTTATTGGTTCTAAGGTTATTTGTTGGTGATGCCACCAGTACTGGTCTACATTAGGATGGCACAGGTTGATTCAGAGTCAACAGGTAACACTCCTTGGAAATTAAATATGGGCTTTTCAAAGGACCCCCAGAAGCGTAGACATCTAGAATAGGATTTTCAAAAAGCTCCTGACATGTCATGAAAGTATCAAAAAAGGTGTTAAAAGCATTTTCTGTCAGTTTGGTAGGACCTGGGTTAGCATATTTGGAACATTGCATTTAAGTTAAATGCCTACAGGTGGTTTCAAAAATCCTGCTTGGGAGATAAGGCTGAAAAATGCTGCTTGAGCAATCAAGTCATGCTCCTCTTGACCATTAGTGTCTGTGCTGCCAGCTGATGTGGCTGTCTGCACTGATATTACCCTCCTTCTGTGTCTATCTTCCTGATTACTTTGGGTGTCCAGAGCTGTTCCCCAGTGCCTTCCTTACAGTTTTTCCTCATTAGCTTCCGTCCATTACTCACCATTCTAACTTCTCCTGAGACTGAATAATCCCTTTCTCTCTTTTTGTTGCCTTGAAATTATTTATAGTCTGTGATGACATCTCCCTGGGTTTACTCTTGTCTAGACTAAATATATTTAGCTCTTTTACTGTCACTCTGCATATCTTACTGCATCATTTGTTATCTATCCTTGTTTTCTTGAGATTTTCAGTACCTTTCCTAAACTGAGAAAAATAGTACTAAATATACTGTTCCAGGGTGGTCACACCAAAAGTATGTTAAGTGACATTATTATCTTCACAGTTTTACTTGCTATTTCGTGTACGTACTACTGGTAATAATGCCACCCCTAGCTAATCTACCTTTCTTCTGGGCAGAAGGTTGAATTAATTCAATGCAAACTGCTGTAAGGGCCAACTCCAGCAGTCACTTCTCACATCATAATAACTGTGAGATTTCCAGTGGAGCAGATCTGAATCTCTTTCTGAGACAATTTCCTTCTGTCCAAAAATATGATTTTATTGAACTTGAAGCTTTGCAACACCATGTGGCAGTTTAAGCAATTTAATGTTTTTTAAGTTTGTTGTTGAAGGCGGACCAATATTTTCTGCTTAGTGAGGTATGTGTTTTATCCTCTACAGAGTGGAGAAAGAATAAAAAGTTCTCTATTCAAGGATAACATTTGTTGTATTTTTTTTTAAACAACCCTGTTTCACAGGAAACTTTGAAATTCTTTCCTTATCTTTTTTATTTGGAAGAAAATACCATGTTTGAATGGCAGAATCTTTTGCAGAAGGAGACTAGTTAGTTTAGTTTTTGTTTAAGGCCCACCTCCACCAAATAACTCATTATGACTCATTCTAGCTCATGATCTACTAGGTTTTTCTGTTAGGACTATGACTCCACAAACTGATGTACCAATATGAATACTAAATCCATATGCTCTGCCTCTATCACAATCAGACTGATAGTGCTAATCCCTTTCACCTGTAACTGTATGTTCTCAGTTTGAAATAAGACGATCTTTCTTAGAAATAAGCTGAAATTTGGTAATATGCTTAGCTGGACATTGACATTGAAACAGGGCTTGTTTGCAAGGGATCCAGGGGGCAAAAGGAGTGAAAGAAGCTTTTAGTGAATGCTGACATGGTCCTCTAAAGTGATGCATGTGATTTATGGAAACAGATATCCAAAGACTTACTCTGTAGTCACTGGATGTCACATAAAATATGGGGAGAAAGGCCAGCCAAATGATGCACGTTGTGTACATTGTGAAACCGATAAACTTGGCTTCGTTGAAGTTCTCTGGACATTTCCTTGTTTTGAAGGCATATACAGTGCATAAGACTACGAGGATTACATCATATGTTAAGGAGATTAACATACTGGAATCTTTGACATTGCATTTCAATATGACGGTCTCTCTCTTCTCAGGAAGAGTGTACCGCCTGGTGCCAGGGGCCTCCAAGATAAGCCACACGGACACCACCACGATCTGTACCAAAATGAGACTCAGGCAGATGAAGACCTGAGAGCTGGGGCTGATGAACTTCGGCCTTTGAGCACCGTTCTTTACGCCATCAAATATTCTGGCTATGCAGTTTGTTTTTGTCAGAAGGGCAGAGTAGCAGACAGCAAAGGAACTTCCTAGCCCCAAACGACGCAGGGTGCAGATAGCTGGAGAAGGCTTGGCTATGAAGAAGAAAGTCATGCTGTAAGATAGGAAGACCCCAAAGAGCAATATGTAGCACAGTTCACGGCCAGAGGCTTTGACCAAGGGGGTATTGTTGTGCTTGATGAACACCCCAATGACCATGGAAGTACAAATAAAGCCCAGGCATGCGATGGTAACAGGACCTATTGCCCAAGCATCTTCCCACTTGATGTAGTCTTCTGGTAGGTCGTAACAGCCAGTCAGGTCAGCTGTGGGCCATTTTCCAGGCCCGCAGTCTGCACAAGTGAATTCATCAGCCAGGTACTCATAGGTTTCACAGGGAATACAAATCCAACAGCAGACATCTCCTGGCTGCATATTCTTCATCTCGTTAGGAGCACAGGGGTCACTGCACTGGGAGACAGGGACAGAGTTCCTGGACCAGTGGATAGAGTCCACCTCAAGTGACAAGGTTTCTGCCCACTGACCAACCTTCACGTAGGAGTATCTGCCTCCAGTGTACTGGAAATTGAACACGTTGTATCGTCCTATTCCATCTCCATAGGCATCGAATTTGACCATACTGTCTGCAGCATTAGGAGGGTTGAATGGAGCTGTGAAAAAAAAAAGAAATAGAGAATGCTATTATCAAAGCTGCAGATGACTCTTTCATCCCTTTGGCAAGCACAGACACCTGACAGCTTATAGAATCCAATTCAAGTGCCAACAGGTAAGTCGAGAGGTCTGTATCTGTCTCATTTTTGAACTTGGAAGAAGAAAAGAACTCAAATAGAACTCTATTTCACTTTACTGCATGGGATATATTTGTAAATGTTAGATTACCAATGTCCTTACTTTTTTTGTCCTGGATACAAACAAATTCTCCAGTTATTTCCCCCAGTATGCGCAATCGCTACCTTTCACGTTTTCTTTTGAAAGAAAGAGGTCTGCTTCTAACTGAGACTCAGCATTTCTTGGTGAAAATTGGCTGTCATGATATAAGGAAATTTAAATGTTCAGATCAATAAACATCGGTTTTGAGGCCAACGGTCTGGAATTCAGTTGCATAGAGGATTCATTTTGACGATGATGGAGAAGTAACTATGAAGTTCTCAACAATTTCTTACTATGTCTTTTTCACTTCTCCCTGTGTTGTAGGAAGTTTTGAATCCTTTCTATTTTGCTTCAATTTTACCAGTTTCTGATATTTCTTGTCTAGTCTGAGGTTCCCAGCATGTGCTGCTTTGGTCATATATCTTGTTTGGGGAAGAGATGAAAAAAACCACAAACTGGATCTGTGACCTTCTGTGAAATCAATATTGTAACACTTCCAACTGGTAAGCTCTGGAGAGTTTTTGTTTTTCCTCCAGCTGCGGCTCATGCAGGGAATGGAGAAATATTAAAAATGTAGGAGGAAATTGCATTTACCATGTGATTTATTGGTCGTTTGCTGTAGCATCAAAGGTGAATAGCTTTATAGGCAGGAAGCAAAAGGGTTTTTTTTGCCATTGATGAGCAATAAAGGTGATTTCATTCCCCAGTGTCTTTGGTTACAGAAGTGGTTCCACTGTCATTACTGGAATAAATCTCTTTCCCTGCATCTGTGCCCATGCTGTGCTTGAACACGAGCAGTATCGTATAAGGGTGTAGTATCTGCCTCCACTTCAACCTCCAGATACTTTGGATTTCTTGCAGTAGATTTATTTAGCTTCTATAAAGCACTGAGGCCAAATTCTTTCACCTTTATTCCTGCAGAGTGTTATTTTATTTTGCAGTACTCCCACTAAGGTCAGTAAAAGGGACTGGGTTTTGGTACAGAATCCCCAATTGGAGAGTTGATGCATAACCTGCACTTCCCCAGGTGCTGGACTTGAAAGGCATTTTTTTCCCAACTTTCTTCTTATCTTAGGGCAAGGTTGGAAGATAATTTATGTCCACCTATAGTCTCTTCTGGGTTTGAGCCAGGACTCTGCCTGTTCTTATCCCTGCCCTCTCCGCCACTTTATCACCTCACTTGTGTCAACCGCAGTGGGGGACAGCCTTGGTTTGCAGGATTACAGACTAGGTCTGGATAACCCAGGAATGTATAAGAAGAGGATTATTTTCTCTTTTTCTTCACTGTTGGCATCTAGTTGTACCGCTGGCTAGCCCAACAAGACTCTGAGTGCACAAAAATTAAGGGGAGCACATTACTCCCCCAAATGGCCGGTCCTCCTGGAAATAACATGCTCTAAATTGAGCACGTAGCTGAATTCAAAATATAGGTCAACAAGAAGAATATTAAGCAGTCTCCCTTCTCTCCCTCCTCCTCCTCATGCACAGGCATGCAAGCTCTCTCATCCAGGAGCAGCATTAAAACAAAATCATAATGCAGCACTTAACAGCTCTTCAATAATGTGTTGTCATTGCCAGTGTCTTACTTCATTATTCAGGACACTTATATAGATTGTAGAAGCTGTTAACACAGCAGCCTGGTTTTAAGAGCCAATTTATTCACTTCAGTGTTACTCTGGCCAGCTCCTGAGGTGTGCTGAGAGCCTGTGACTTCTACTGGCACCAGTGGAGCCGCAGGTAAGACAAACTGCAAACTGGTTGCATGGCTTATCTTCTGTCGAGTGCATAACTTCAAGTGCATGAGTACCCCAGTGCAAGCTACGTGAGGATCAGAAATATCAGCCCTTTTCAGGAAAAAGGTCCCTCTGTGTAACATGTTTAAGAACTTCTTAGCTCTGATAGAATTTTTGGCATTTAAAAAGAGCAAAGTATTTGCCTTGGACTTGGCAGGTAGGTCCAGAAGGCAAAGCAGGTAATCTCACGTATAGTTAACTTGAAGCTGATGTGTACGATGTCTTCCACGGGGCTGTTCCCACGCTACAAATATGAAGAAAAGATTATTGTAGGACAATATGTTTTAAGTCAGCCACAGCTGGTAGCTTGAAACATTCATTTTTAGTGGCTGCTGATAGAGGAAAATATATCACACTCCTTCAGATGGAGAGGATGAAGTCATTTAACCAAACAGTGATGTATTAAATTATAGAATGGTGAGCCAAAGCCTACAAATGAGCCCACTGGGTGGCAGGAATTAATATACCCACTGATTACATATAAAATCCCTAGGGCATTTTAACTGATATTTATCAACGTGTTCTAGATCCTGCAGAACCACTTCCAAAAAGTCATGCTTTCAGAAAATACGATGCAATAATAATGATAATAAAAATAAGGTGCTTATAGGCAAGAATGTAACATCATAAGAAAGCAGAATTTTATGTTTTGGAGTAACAAGAATATTTTTTGCATATAAGTAGATGATTTTCCCAGACATTATGTCAGGCCATGTCATAAGTCACTCTGAGAATTTTTTTGCAGTTACGTTTCAGTTTTGAGAGTAAACCTACAATCTTTATGACAGATATTTCTGGCAGGTCTTGTTCACAGTTGCAGCTAAGCTGTTACGGATTCGTCCCTTGGGAGATGAGAGACAGGACTCCCTGGGTCTACCCGTGCTGTTAGCTGAGAGACTAACTTTGAATGACAATGCAAACTTTGACTCCTTTGAGCAGTATCTTTGAATCTTCTCCTCCCCTTGCACTTCATGAAATGAATTATTTTTATGCAAAGCAGTTATCCAAGAGAAATTCTATAAAAGAAGTTATCAAGGAAAAGAAAGGATAATTAAAAGTGACTTAAAGATAAACCAGTGATGCTTTGTGCTTCAGTTTGCAGCAGTTCAGCAATGAAGATGCAACAGCAGTGACAGGAGAAATGCTCAGGTGTACAGAGTGCAGAAGACAGAAACCTGTGGAGCCACAGTGCAGGCAGCCACCTCTGTCTGCTCACCGAAAAAATTCTATCAGAGAAGAGGATGCCATCGTGTAAGTGGAGGACAAACTCCTCCAGCTTCAGATAAGAGAGGAATGACTGGGTAGTTTTATGACTGTTTTAGGAGCAGATATGGATAAGAACATAAAATAACATCATAGCTTTTATATAATGAATTACGTCATTTTGTTTCCATCTTCCTACAGTGGGATCATCTTTTCCAACGATCACATAGTTTACAAGTATGTGCTTATGTGCTGTTAGAAGCAGGTGAGTTGCTTGCATTTGGAAATCTTTATTGTTTTTGGTGTCAGTACAGCTCTTGGTGACATGAAAGAATTCAGAAAAAGTTCTGAAGAGGAGATTTATTTTCTTATTGGGCAAAAACATTATTTTAAGAGGTGGTATGGGAAATCTTTTTTGAAATGCTTCTGATTCTGCACGTTGGCTCAGTTGGGTGAAAAGTACTCCAGGATTTTTTAACCAGAGATGAGTAGATGAGGAAAACAAAGCAGTTTTAATCCTAATTAGGCCTGAAAAACTTTTAAGAGGCAGAGCAGCCTAGGAAAAGATAAGCGTCATCTTAACTGGCTTGGAATCAGACCGAGTTTTGTTTGCCAGCAGCATCTTTGGGCCAGGAAGGATATTTTGCATACAGAGTCTTGCATGCGTCTGGCACAGAGCTGAGTGTATAGATGTTGCCTTATAGAAAATATCATCAGTAACACTTCCTGGTAGGAATGATGACAGGTATGCCTACATCTAAAAACATCCTTCACATCCAATAAAACACCCATCTGTTCTTTGCTTGCAGAGTGTATTCTTTCAAAACAAGGTACAGATCAGAGGCACGGCTCACTAGCTAGGAGGCAATTCATTAATAACAAGGCTTGATGAAAGCTCTGCAGTTTTTCAGCTCAGCAGTTTGCAAAGCTGTAGGATTTTGTGTGGTTCAGAAAGAAATGTATAAAGGACTATTGTGTGCACCAAAGGCACCTTCTTCAACAGCTTGTTGACCCCAAAGACTTTCAACCAATAGACTGTAAGGAGATCATGATTAAAAAGAAATGCAAATGTAAAGAGGGAACAGACTGGAGCTTCTGAAAAGTTGAGTAAAACCTCCTTAGTCTCACTAGATGGTGCTGCAAAAACTCTGAACTTCTGATTTAAGACTGAAAAACAAGACATTTGTTTATGTAATGGAAAAATACATTTTTTTTTAATGCCCCCTACTCCTTCCTGTTACATATCCTGGGCAATGCCTTTTTAAAGCATTGTAAGGAAGAGCTTTGATAATAATATAACAGGATATGGTGTGTTTGTCCAACGGGCTCATCTGCGTGTAGGATGCCTTATCTTGAAAAGTATCACAAAGGACCCTGAGAATGCATATATCTTTTCTTTTTCTTTTATTGACAGCTAGATATGGTTTGTTGAGGTCAAAGTGACTTATTTCTGCTTGGCTGAACATTCAGAACAACTAACGGAGACCTGATGCACCCACTCTTGTTTCCATCTCAGCATAACGCAGCTGTTTTCACATGTGATCGGTAGAAGGGATGTTGAAATTTGGCAATTTAAAATTTAGTATACAGAAAGCTCAGAGTGAAGTGTCACTAGATCATACCTCTCCACAATTAATAAATAATGAACGGGCTTAAAATATCAGATTTCACAGAGACAAGTAGTCACTTTTAACCTCTGCACCATCGTTTCTGGATGTGTTTGGGTCATATGCAGTATTGCTTCTTCTCCCTCAAGAAATGAGTGAGACTAATCAGTCTTCTACAAACGTAATTTTCCTATCTGTTGTCTACAGACTTTCCATTCAGCTCTATGGTGTCTCTCAGGTTAGAAACTTGCTGTGGGGAATTTCAACACGTCATAGACTCCCACAGCATTTGCAGTAGTCGGAAACAGAAACATTTCCCCAGGCCTAGTTGCAAAGATCTATCACACGGGAATCTGCACATGAGTTAGTTATCCCAAGCTTCTGTCCTACAAAAAAGAATGGGTATTTTCTCGGGTTCACTTTAGATTAGGTATCTAGGATAGCTCAACTGAACTGTACCTGTGTGGTTTTTTTTTTCTGCTGACCACAAAGAGAGTGACTAGCTAAAATACATCTACAATGTAGGTATCTGAAGTGAGATGAATATCACTGATATTTGGAACAGAAAGGCTCACAGCTGGAGTGCCAAGTGATAGCAGCTTGTACAAGCTCTCCGCAATGTACCTGCGAAGGGGAGTCTCCAGCAAGCTGTCCGCACAGGTGCTGTGACTGCGGTGGACGCTATCGGAGAGAACAGTCCGGGAGAAAAGTCATGTGGACGCTGGCAAAATAAACTAAGAAGGGTCCGAAAGATCAGAATTCATTCAGCTCGTCATTATCCTCAGCCTGGCTGAACAGAGAACTCCCTAGCTAACTTGCTCGTGAAATGCTTGCTTCAAGCAGAATGTTTTACATTTTCAGGTGTGGGTTGTCCTCTTGCTTGTGTGGCCCTTAGGCATAGGTGTGGTCTTTAGGACTTGGGGACAATGAACTAGATACTAAGTTACAAACCTTCATCAAAGAAATTATGAAATCACTGTCATTTTGTTAAGGAAATTTAAGGAATTAAAAAGGGAATTTCTGGTATCTTAAAGGATTTGGATTTTGAGACATGGAAGGCAGAAAACATGTAAATGTTTTGCAGTCATTATATTTCTCCTTAAAACCACAAAACATATCCCCTGAAATTAAGAAAATTTCTTGAAGTTTTTTTAGTTATGGTTTCATTAGTCTAACTTCAAAATAAATCAAGCATTCATGGACAAGCATCCAAGGTGTTTTTCTTTTTTTAATAAGTCTGCTAGGTGGATAATTGATGCGAATGATTTGTGAGATTCCAACATAGCAATGCCTTTCAATTGATACCATTCTTTTAATTTAAGATTATCCACTTTAGGAAATGGCTGACACAAGAGGCAAAATGCATGCAAGGTAATTTATACTAGCAATCATCTTGCAATTACAAAGGAAATTAAACCCTGACTTTAAACTGCCTAACTCCTCCCTCAGGCCAACTAGTTATTTTGTAAACAGAAGCAAGGGGAACCCATTCCCATTATGAAGAATTATGACCACTGTTAAGGTGACAACACAAAAGCTCAGGAGCTGGAACTATAAGTTCTGGGCTGGCCTTTGGTACCTCTTGAAATGTTTTGGTCTAAGGAAAAAATGAGTTGGCTGGTGAGTTATCTGCCAGTTGCTGAACATTAACATTGCTTTCAGAGCTTGAGATTTTGGTTGGAACTTTCTGCCTGTCCCAGGGTTTTGAGTTCCCTGTGTCCGATTTGGACTTCTGGGTGAGGGACATTCCCATTTAATGTCAGTGCTGGGAACTGGTGCCTTGCCTTACCCCTCTCTTCTCAGTACCTCCAGGGTGCAGCTGAAAGAGGTTGAAGCTGTGTTTTAATTTTGCTAAAATTCACTTTTGTACTAAGTGAGGGACTCAGTTATGTCACGGGGGCATGAATCTTTCTCTTTTGGAAGGCACCATTCCATGGTGTGCTAATTCCACCCCCAGATTGCATATAGTAGCTGATGGCTAAGGAAGCGTTGAATACCTAATAATATTTTTTTTGTTCTTCTTTGTCAGCCTGAAGGAAGTATGAATGGATTCAGTTATTAAGATATTAAAGGAAGTTGGTTAAAACATTCTCTCCTCTGTGGGGACTTGAGGATTAGAGAGGTGTTTCCAGACAGTGCTCTGAATAATTTAGTTAGATAGTTTGCCCTTAGAGATCAGAACCAAATGAACCATGAAATAGACCCTCTAGCTGCTATTTCCTAATTGACGTGATAAGAAGACACTCCCAAATCAGGTGGGTTGACATAGATTTAATTACTTATAGTGCAATACTTTTATTTAGTGGTAGTAATACTGTAGCTGTGATGGTCTAAGGTTCAAGAAACTTCAAGCCCATAAGAAAGGCAGTATTTTTTATTAGACTAGTCTACAGATGGAATAAGTGCACAAGCTTTCAGGCACAAGGTCACTTCATTAGGTCATCAGAAACATTGCTCAATAAATTTGACCTTCAATTATTTTGAAGGAACAGCTCTGCTTGGAATTCAGTAGATCAGGTTTTTATTTCCTCCTGGAAACACAATTTCACTTTGCAAACAGCCTCATTACTATCCATTTGCAGAATAATTGCTGAGAGCTTTTTGTTCGCTTCTTTAAAAGTATATAGTTTAGAAACACAAGATCTGATCAAGATGCAAAACAAGATATGGCAAAGAGATGTTATGCCAAAAGCTTCTCTGTTTTTTCCAGGTATGTGGGCAGTCTAATAAAGGTATTGCCTCTTGCTACAAATCTTATGACTCTATGCTATTACTTTTGTTAAGAAGCTACTGAAAACTCTCAGCAAACACCCTACAAATTGCTAATAATGAGGTGATTTGCAAAATGAAATTGTATTTCCAGTAGGAAAATAAAACCATAAGTAGTGAATTCTAAGGAGAACATATTTTTGAAATAACTGAAGCTCAAATTTATTGAACATTTTGTGGAAAAAAAGGAGTTGCAGGATGCTCAGAGCTGGAATAAAGAAACAATGCTACAGTGAAACACGCAGAGGAATGTTTATGCTGAGACTTATTATGCAGTATAGTATTTGGCACACCTGAAGTAATGTTGGTGGAAGACAAAGGAGGCTCAGAGTTCAGCTGGAAATGTAAATGTTTCACACATCTTATGGCGTAAGATGCTGGAGCGGATCAGTTTTCTCTGTGAATAGAATATGTGCATGAAAAAAGTGTAAATTTCTTTAACCAAAATGTAATTAGAGTGTCTATATTGGGAGTGTAGTTTTCTTACAGAGCTCCTATAGGCAGTGGAGAGAAATAAACACCTCCAAAGGTGGGCTCTGGCTATAACGAGTTGCCAGCTTCCTCCATTGGTGGTTCTCCAGTTACTAGACTACAAAGTGAGTTGTGTCAAAGAAGATATGAAAGCTGGCTGGCTTGAATTTTGGCCACTGATGGAGAAATCATACAACTAATGCTTTCAGGAAGGCCCACCACACACATTAAATGTGACTCATCTTCCTTTGTAAAGGCTTGAGTCTGGATTTTCTTTTTACTCATTTCCATATAACAATGTGATGGCTAGAAATGCACATCTACTAAAATGACAGGTTAAGTCAATATTCAATACAGTACATCTCGTGTATGACCAAACGCTGAGTCAGCCAATCGAGAGGTGAAAGTGGGCTACTCACAACAATGAATTTCAGTGAAAAGATAGTGAGATAAAGGATAAGAACTCCTAGCTTTTAAGGTTATTCATGCATATCACACACCAGGTGCAAAGGTAGCACGTCACCTCTTCCAACATCACCAGTGTTCATTGGCATGCATTACCCTACAACGTGCAAGCTGCATGTCCTATTAATACTTGCAAATTCTTCTGCTCTCAGGAAGAAAAGATAAAGCTGAGAGCATATAATCATTTTTGCTAATGTTTTGCTCCACTGATTCAGTTCAGAAACAGCAACAGCAATCACTGGACCTCAGGGGAAAACGTAAAAAGAAAATGTTGATTTATTTGCCTGTTTAATGGTGGAAGCAGAGACACATTGGTAGGCTTAGACTGATAAAGTGTTTCAGAGATCTAGAAAGGACATTAACAGCACTGCCTCAAACCTTCATCTGACTTGAGATATTTTCTTCTCTAAAGAGCCTTTAAAGATGGGCTTTTTATTCGTTCAGTTACTGGACCATTAACTAGCCATTAGCTATTTATACAAATAGATGTGCAAATATAATACAGGAAGTGTAACAAACTTTTTCAGCACATTTTTTGTCAGTTCCCAATAGCAGTTTCATACAGTGTCTTATTTGCCACTGTCTGGTGGAGATCTGTCCTGGCACAGCAGGCCAATCTCTGCTCCCAAGCTGGCATCAAGATCTTGGAGCAGTGATCAGCTGCTCCATCCATCAGGGCCATTGATAAATACCGTGGAAACCTTCTACATTCAGAGAAAGTATAGGTAAAAATTATTTATAGGGGCACATGATGTGTTGTTACTTAGGTCAAAGGAATAGACTTGGAAGGAGGTGTCAGGTGCAGCCATTAGGAATTACAGTCCACCCTGAAAGTCCATGCGCTTTCAGCTATGGAGTTACACAGGATTTCTGTGGCACATACCCTCTGTGTGAGGACTTTTTTCAAGGCTGTGCTTCGCTCATCTTTCTCACACTAATAGTTTCCCTGTTTCCACTGAGCATGGTGCAATTCCTTCCCTGGCTAAAACGACTGTGTTTTCTTAGCTGAGCCTCATATTTCAGCCGCAGAAGTGGTAAATATTTCATACATACAAAGGAATTGCTGCATTAGCTTATTCTGTTGTCCATCAAATTGTCTGGAATCTGTGTAGAGCAGCAAATAGAAAAATGTACTGCATGAAACCTGTATTGAATTGAGGAGCAATTGCACATACACATTTAGAAAGTGAATATCTCTCAGCCTTCAGAAATACTCTTGAATTTCTTCTGTAGGAAAAGTGCTAGATATATATGTGTCATTAGTCTAGAAAAGATGAGATGATTCATATATTGGCAAGTAGAAAGATGGGCTTGTAACAAGAACAGCAAAACTGCAGGAGATGAAAAGTGGATGTAAGATTGAGGGGGCAGGGACCTTCACACTGTGAGGTACATTAACTGCTGCTTTCTATTTACTGGGTGTTTGCAACCATCGTTCACCTCACCACTGCTTTTGGCTCTGTGCTGTTCTTCCAATGGACTAAGGAGACAGTGAGTTTTGGTGTGGAGACCCTACAAGCCAACTTAATGCTCTTGGTAATTATTTTATGATTTACATGCCTTAAGTATTAGGACTTATACTTGGAGATATTGTCATTTCTGGCTTAGTGCTGAACTCCTTTACATCCCAACAGTGAGCAGGTGAGTTGATGTTGATTTACTGCTCCATGGCTGGAGCAAGAGGTGAGAAAGCAAATCAAAGGATTGCCTAAGCTAGGATTTTGTGGACATTTTTGTTAGAAGTTTCTCTGCTTCTGATACCCTTGTGCATGAATATGTGTGTTGTTCCCCCTGCCTTGGAGAATTTTAGTATTCTTTGTATTCACTTATATCCTCAGACAAAATTCACTTTCATGGCAGGAAGAAGGAAACAAAAGGAAATGACTCACTCAGATAACAGCAATGAAATATCTCTTTACATTATATTCTGTATCTGCTAACAAAATAGCCATAAATATTGCAGTGATGCCAAAGCAGAGGTTTTCTGAGATGCTTTTAGAGGTGTTTAGATGCTTAGCTCTAACAGATGAGGAAATAAAAGAAAGTCACCCTTTAACACATTTGTCTGCCAGGTCCATCCAGTTTGCAGTTGACAGGAATTGGGTAGAAGGTCAGTTTGTGAAGAGTACTCATATGTAAAAGGAGTTTCTGCTCCATGAAAGTGCAGAGCTGATTGCTTTTTGAACTCTCTTTTAGAAAGTAGGTATGAACTACTGGCCTCCGTAATTTTTTTAATAAAAATACTAACACTTGAATGAATAAGAAAGGTGAATATGTGGTAGGAAATCCTTTCAGTCATTCCTCTGAAACTATTGCCCTAAGTACTTCTTTTGATTCATGAGACCACCTGCACAAAGGGAAAGGCTGTGAATATTTGGGAGAAATCCGTGTTAGTGCAAAAATTTACACAAGGGATGTTCAGAGGTTGGGTTGAGTTCCTTTCTTGCTTTTAGATAGAGAAACACGACTGTGTCACTGAGCTGCTTTTTTCTGCACTGGGATCCAGAAATGGGCCAGACAAGTTGGAAGGGAATAGTTCAGGCAGAAAGCTGAAATAGATTCACATGCTCATCTGGGCTGCAGTTTAACAAGTACAAGTATAGCAGTCATCTTGTGACAGGTTTGCCTGGAAACATGCTACGTGGAAGTGATGCAGGATTCAGACCAAGATCCATGTCTAGATTGCAGCACCAAGCTGGGCTGAATGTTAGTGACATGTCGATGCAGCTCTACTGGTTTGGTACCAGTTCCCATTTAGTCATTGTTAGCCTGGGAATATCTTTGCACTGTGCTCTACTGGATAAAGAAAACTTGTCTTCCAGGAGTGTAGTGATATTAAGGTTATTTCAAGAGAAAAGATACTTTTCTACAGATTATGCTTTCAGTTCTGCCTTTCTAGTATAATTATTAGCTGCCAAGAAAAAGGTTTGGTAAAAATAACATAACATTTACTTATCTTTGGGATTAGACATCTGGGTTTGTGACTTTCTGTAGTTTTCTTCATTACCTTTTGAAAAGACCAGTTTTCTCGGGGACTCACTGGAAGTTCAGGACACACCTGGATTCTTCAAAAGAGTAATTTATTTTCCCAATGTATCACACTGTGCCAGTGTGTCCCTATGCAATCTCCTTCTCACGTCCTTGTCCTTATCCTCATTAACTCTGCTGTGGTCATGTTCTGAGCACAGCCTCTGCCTTTTTCAGCCCCTAAAATAGCACCCCAGCATGCAAGTGAGACTAGTTGAGATCAGTTCTGGAAGTGCTAAAGTGCTCTTCCATTGCAGGTAATAGAGAAGAATCTGGTCCTCCCATTGGCTTTTCAGAGCCAAATTAAATGCTAAAAGGTAAGGGGTAGGACTCCTGAACCAAAGCCTTTTCTCACATGATATCTTGTCCTTCCAGGTCACAAAGAGAAAGAAGCAGACCTGACATCTTTTCAGTTATGTGTGGATGTCTCTCACAGGTAAATCTGCATGAAGAATAAGAATATAATCCCATGGTATGTCCTGAGTTGTTCCCCTATTGTAAAGACCAGTGGGACTGGAAAAGTGAGCGTGCGTGGCTGGGTGGTGAAAAGGCTTCTCCGAGCACTTTGACTGTGCAGACCCTCAGTGTCTGGGATTCACATGACATTTGCCAGCGAAACAAAAGATGAAATAATTACTATTATAAAACAGGCAGCAGGCAAACACAGAAGTCTGTGATTTAGAGAAATTAGGTTACCGAGCCTTCTGTCTCTCAAATATGTGATCTGAAATAAGATCATTGCTCAGTTTTTCAGTCATGGGTTTCTCCATAAACACAGGGTGTCTAATCTCATCCTCATTTACACACCCGCACAGGCGCTGCGTACTCTAGAGATATCTAAGATGCCTAAAGGCTACATTATCAATATGACAAAAGCAGCTGACTGTAAATTACATACAAGGCACAGACTATATAACTTTATGTTCAGTTTTTCATAGCTCAGCTGAAGTGGTGCATTGTATAAATACTCAGGTAAAGGAAACTGAGATGGAGAGCTATTTGCTATTTTAGGGATGTCAAAGCACCTTCACTTAAATATGCTGCTATAACAAGTTTGAGGCCATTGCTGGCCTGTGGTTTCTGCAGGCTTTCCAGGAACGGCACCCAGCTGGGTAAGGGCCAAAGGTGACACGCTTCCAGAATCTTCCTGAGGACTATGAAGAATAGTTGTTGCCGCTCTGTGTCCTGCTAATGCTGCATTTCCCGTCTTTTTGTCTATGGGAGCTCAGCACCCAGGTCAGGCAGAAGCGTGGTGGCAGCAGGCAGAAGTACCTTGCTCCCAAGTTAGATGGGAAACAGTGGTCCAGCACACCTTGGCTTCTGCTGCTGGAGCTTATCTCAAGAGGTAAGAACACAATTCAACCTCTGCTCCTGCTCACTCAGGCTAATTAATGTTAATGAGAACCAAATGAAAGCATGAAAAGGCAGCATTTTATGATGGTCTCTGGCTAGGTAACAGACACCATTAACAGGTAGGTCACTGACCTGCCATCATGGCAAGAGAAGTTTTAATGAAAATTTTATTTGGAAGCTGTGCCCTAGAGATGACGATGTCTGTGTCCTGCTGCCAGCCCAAGTGTTCGGTTTACACAGTGCAGTGTGTGACACACAACACATCCAGAGTACAGATCGGATTGTTTGCCATCGTGACACCTCAAACCTGAACTAGAGGATGAAAAGGTTCCATAGTATTTCAATTTTAGCCAGTTTACATCTATAAAGCCCTAAGCAACTTGGTCTGATTGCGCAGCTGCCCCTGGTTTCAGCAGGATATTGGACTAGAGACCTCCTAAGGGCCCTTGCAACCTGATTTATTCTTTAACTTTACAATTCTGTATATTATCAATCTATATTATACACAATGAAATATATATGTATGAAAATATGCATGTACATAAACAAAGTACATAAATGTATGAATATATACACATATTAAAAGCTTCAGGAAGGCTTAGCAGAGGTTTCTGCCCAGAAATCTCTTGGAGAGGTAAATTTGCCCCAAGGAAAGGAACTGCAGATCCCCACAGCAGCCAGGTCTGCAAAGAGGCAGTTGGAGGAAGAAGAAAGTAGAGGGTGTCATCAGGAAAACCAGGCTGTCAAAATCTTGCTAGAGCTCTGTCTGTGTACATACCAATGTAACACTAATACAGAGAGAAATATGGGAAAATACTGGGAAGGTTCAACTGTTCCTCTTCTCTGGAATAGCAAGTCTCAAGTGTACTTTCAGAGACTGTCCTTTAGCTGCTTTCAAGGTTTTAAATGCTATGATACATTTGTGGTACCAGGAAAAAGGCAGTAATTTTTCCTATAAAACCTACACATCTTTTTCATGTATATTCTAAATAAATATCTTGGGGAATTCACTCTACATTTTCCTTGGTTTTATTGGCCACAAATCCATCATGAATTACACTTTTAAAACTTTTACAATTAACAAGGTATTAGATGCCTTCTGCCCATGAAAGTTTTAACTTCAGCTGAAAGCGGTGTTCTGGTTTATTTTGCAAATAAGCATCACAAGGAAGGCCAGGAGGACCTTACAGCTGACTATTTGAGTGCTGGAGGTGAAGAGGATCTGACCTGATGAGCAGGAGCTCATTGGGTGAGATGATGGAGTAGCAGGACAGGAAACATTTATGGCTAAATCCCAGAGCAGGGACCATGCAATGCTGCTGTGCTCGCAAGTGAGGTGACATCTGACTGTTGCAGAC
This sequence comes from Haliaeetus albicilla, assembly GCF_947461875.1. NCBI lineage: Eukaryota > Metazoa > Chordata > Aves > Accipitriformes > Accipitridae > Haliaeetus > Haliaeetus albicilla. The sequence goes on from NC_091496.1 coordinate 8,689,099, forward strand.
CATGACTTTTAAGCTCTTTCCTATTTAGGTGGAATAGTTACGATGGAAATGGTCTGTGAAAGTATGTTCCCACCATGGAAGTCACCAGCAAGAGTAAATGAGAAGGCGAGTTTGTGTTTCTGCTTCATATTATTTGAGTGTTGACTGGGGCAGAGTGGGGAGGAAGAAAGAAAATAAACCATGCAGAAATTAGGACCAGGTGGGAATAAAAGTTTTGTCATAGAGTCCGGGGGATGAAGGGAGACAAATCAGACCTGACTTACAACCCTTTTCTCATTTTGGGTAGTCATTCTGGTTAGCCACAGGTGAGGATTTTGCCCAGTATAAGCTAGATTTGATGATGTAGGCTTTGCTGTAGAAGAGCTGGATTTCTGAACATAATACAGGGAGGGACATGAGAGTGAGTCTTGTAGCTGCAGAGAAAGAAAGGGGTAGGAAAAGACACTGAGTACTATAAACATATGTGTTGCCTACAATCTTTAATGATCTGTTTTCCAGGATTACTACTTTAGCCAAATTCCTCCTACCATTTGCTGCAGAGATTCAGAAAGGTGCAGAAGACAGGTGGACACGCATACACCCCAAAATCCAACCTCCCTCTGCTTCTACGGTCCCACACTAGACACACGGCAGAATTAATCTTGCAATACCGTCAGCCTTGCTAACTGTAGTGGGAAAAGCTGGAGCCCAGTCTTGCACCCTTGGGTGACAAGGCTGTCATCCTGCACAGCCAGATCAGCAACCCTGGGCCAGATGGAGATAATGCTGGTCCTTGAATGTCGCTGCTGTCCTTCCTCACCCCTGGCCAACCTGGAGCCCAACGCCCCAGAGGAGCAGCTACACGAGGTAGCAACATCTGGGGCACAGCTGTGCAAGACCCTGACACTTTATCCCAAATGATGGACACCCCTTTCACGCTACCCCTGCTAATGTTCACTGCCCTGGCACATGTCAAATGTTGTGAGGCTTGCAGCAGCGCTGTGGGCAATAACACTGCTTTTCTTTGTCATCCTGGTGGCTTAAAGGAGCTAAACCAGTTAGCAGAGCTGGTTGCTGCACTGGCCCCTCCATCCCTCTGAGGGAGGGAGACTTCTGGATATGTGAAGCTCTCCCTCGTGTTGGGGTTCATCCCTGGATTCACAGCCCTCCCGAGAGTCCCCTGCACACGCTGCCCTCCACCAAGCAATGTCTGGGTGCTGGCGAGAAGGTGAGTTTACTCTGTGCTCTCTCCCATGGAGCCCTTTATTTTTGTTCAGCACTTCTTTGTTGTTCTGGTAATACAAACTAACAGCCTCTTGAACCAGCATCTCTTTATCAGCAGAAAAGCATCACAATTCAGAACATCAAGGGCTGCACTTCTGCCCTCAGGAGAGAATGCAGAGGATGGGAAGATCAAGAAGATGAACCAGCCTATATCTCTTTGAAAGGCCAAACAAGCACTGAGATGGAGTGAGTGTATTTATCTAGGGGCTGGGCTTTGCATTCTCAGATCCTGCTACTGGAAGTGGGAATCAGGCACAGGCATCTCTTTTCTCCCTTACTGAAAAGATTCAGGATATCATGACATTTGTCATATACATCTTACTGACTTGCAAGAGAATTATGTGCTCGGTGTATCTCACAGACAATAAGGAATGAAATCTCACCCTGCCTTCATGCCACACTGCAGTTCTATGGAGTTATTTCAATTAAATGAAAAAGAAATAACTAGGGCCCTGGAGATATTAATGAAATACCTGTCACACAGCACGTCAGCAGCAGTGGCAGCATGAGAGTGCACAAATCCTGGCCAGTCCTCTACTCCAGCCCTGCTGTTAGCTGGTCCCTGAGTATTTCCCTACAGATCCCATTAATGCTGTGCCTGAGAGTCTCGCTGCAGGCTTTCAGCTAAATGGCAAGTGAGAATCTTAGTTGCTCTGTGCTCCATCTGTAGTCAATAGTAAGAGATGTAGGGGAAATCATATCTCACATGGGCTACCTCATGTGGGCTGAACCACACTCTGTAAGTGCTGATCCCCTCCATTAACTGTAATCAGAGACCGACCAAAACTAATTCAAGTGCGTAGGGAAAGTGTCTAAAATTGCACAGACCCACACCAGTCACATAAATGCATCTTATCATTTACTCAGACTGGTGTGTTTGAAATGCACCATCACCTGTTCCTGGAAACTGGGAGAATACATTCAGGGCCATTTGTCAAATTTCTTTCATGGCAAGCTGCAGGTTTATGCATGCAGGGCTCATCTATTTGTACCTCTGCTTTTCAGCAAAGGAGGTATTGCTTAAATAGCTGTTTGTGTGCGAGTGAATACGGTTATCACTGTTGTTCTGTTTCTTGCCTGCTTCCTTTTGGTGGGTGTGGGTCACTACCTACGCTAAAGAAGAGAGAGAATTCCCAACCTGACTTGGTTGCGGTGTATCCGATGGGCTGGTAGCTTCCATGCCATCCTCTCTCTGCACTGGGGATATGTTCTTAGATTTGGAGCTGGAAATTTTGAGAGCATCATTGATCAAATGTACCACGCAGCAGGGTCCTGACATTGTATTAAAAAAACACCCAGAGACCGTCTTCAACCAGAAAAGAGAAAAGGCGAATTCTGGGTCCCATAGAAATCAATGACAAGACTTGTATGTATTAAAATTTCACACCTTTCTGAAAGAGGAAGGCATAGGAGATTTGCTGATTCTCTCACTACATAAAAATCACTCATCTGCTTAAAAAATCACTGACATTAAAACAAGGATTCACATTATAATGGAAGAACTAATAACAAAGAAACAGGAGATGAGCAAATCATGCTGTAAGCTAGTAACAATATATACAGAACAAAGCCATTGGAAAAGAACTCGACAGGTTTTTAATGTTTTAGATTGGAAATGAGAATTAACTGAAAATAAAGCTCTTCAGAGTTTCAAAGATTTCCATGTTGATTTCAAAACAAATTAATTTGGCTCAAAAAAGAGCCTTCTGTTTTCAAAATTACACAATGACAGGTTTTGAATTTTTTTTTTCAGCTCGAACAGCTTCAACTTCCAATTCATAAAAAGTAAAAAAGATATTTCAGTCAAAAAGAAAATCAATTTTTCTGTCTGTATCTAAATGAAAATTTTCCTGGAGTTTTGGTCAAAGAAAATTGTGGTTATTTTGACTTTATGCCTAAATGTTGAGTAGGAAAATGCTTGGGTGCTCAAAAAATCTCAGCACGATAGAAAAACAATTAGGAATCATGTACTAAGATTGTCTAGTGACAGACTACAGATGGTCTCTGTTAAGAGTGTATACATTTAAGCCCATAAAAGTACCTGGAGTGTCAAAAAAAGTTTCAAAATAATTGAAGTTTAAGTTATTGAAGTGCCTACTTGTTTGGGTCAGTTGTTACTGTCCTGAAGGGTCTCACTGGCAGGGTCAGAAGCACCTTGCACACCACCGCCATCCCTGGCAATCAGTATGCCAGGACCCCGCTTCTGTGAAGTGCTGTGCTCCTAAAAACATCTGATTTCAAAAATTTGAAGACGTTCAAGTATCTCTGAGGTTAAGTGTAGGCAAACGAGAAAATAGTTTCTATGTATTAAGTGCTGTGTGGAGGAGGAGGAGAAATGATGCTTCTTATTTTCCATGGGTCTAAAGACTAAAAGGTCGTTTCATTCTTGTGCTGCTTGTGAAATTGATGAATAAATCAAATGCAGTTACAGCAAGACGTATGATATGTATACGTTGCCTATGCATCTGTATATGTCATGGTATGTGACTATCCTTACTGATGCAGCAATCTTTAGGAGCAGACCAAACGGCATGACACACACAGGCATTGTATTGCTCAGACCAGGCATGTGGCTTCAGCTGCATTGCATGAAACACTCAGATGAGAGTTTTGAAGCATCTCAACTTTCAGCTGCTCTTGCATTATTTTTGCTTTGTGACCGAATCTGTATTACCAGAACGTGTCCAAGATCCTGGGTCCTCCTGAATCCCCTCCTGAGAGATAAGTTAAGATGCAGCAAGCGACCAGTCCCATCTGCCCCTTCTTGATTTCCCATGGTAAAGAAATCCAGGCACATGGGCTGCAGGAATCCCTGATGTGCTCTGAACAAGTCAGCTAGCAGGATACTGGGAAACCAGGGGTCCTAAGGAGCTCTGCAGCATGCACTGGGAAGTATGTCTACAAGTGCCCAAAAAATGGAGTACTTGGCTACACCAGCCATACCCCACTGAGAGTGAGAGAAGCACTAGGGATGTGGTTGGTAGTATCTAGAGATGGTCTGAATCAAATGCTGAGAAGACCTCTAAAGAAGGGAAAAGTTCAAGCTCTAATCTGACAGTTTCACATAGTTTCCAGTGTCATTAATGTTGTACCATTATTGATGGTCTCTTGGGACTGCGCATGTTGTATCATACACGTATTTATCCTTCAATTCCTCTTGGAACTAGTTCTCATACAAAGCACAGCATGATGTTTCCTTACTATCAACCCAGTCAACTGAGAATATCAGTTTAATAATACATAGAAATGCAATCTCAGCCTAGATGTTTCAGAAGAAAGTTAGACATGTAACGACAAAAAGACATGATGCTCTACACTTCACTTGTTTCCTTTGTAGATCTATTTAGCCTTGTTATGGCGTAACATTAATAACAAACCTAAGCTCAGCCATATGTGATGGCAAAACCACAGAGATGTCAACATGTTTAATCTAATTTTTAATACTTTGTCATCAAGCCTAAAGTTCTGTAACATAGGTAATGGTACTATCCCACATATTTAAGTATTTTACACTGATCTGGTTCTATGGCAGGAATTATTACTTTACTATTGCAAGGACATTGGCCATTGACCATAGTCCAGCTATTATGTAAATTCATCATAACAAAACAATTAAGAGAAGGCCAAATCTTTGCATAGGCATAGTAGGCGGTTGCCTAGTGTAGCAGGTGGTGAAATGACCATTGGCCTCCAGACGTGCCCAGCTGAAGCCAAACTGGCTGGGAATCAAATGGAAGTTGGTGTGTGAAGTTTAGAGGATGGAGGGTAACATTTCCAAGACCAGCTGTTGCCATCTCCAACAATTCCTTCTGCTGGAAACAGGAGGAGCATTGAGCTGTTTTTTTAGAGTTCTCACCAAGATTCCTGTCCTTCTTTCTCCCTTCTTGTGACAGGAGTGGCTTTGCCTGAGTACCACCCTGGTCTGAACTGTGATAATAGGTGCTACTGGGAATTCACCTGGCTCTTTTTGTGACTGACAAACATTTCATTAATTACAGTGACATTCTAAAGGTACCAAAAAAGAAGTTATTACCTGTAAAGTTTACTTTCAGGAGATAATCTTTGTACAGCTTCCTGCCATCCAGATGCTTCATGGCATCACAGAGTTTGGTGGTGTTTGGACACAGAGTCCTCTGCATTTTATGCAAGGCATGGGCCATTGCATACACGGCGTTCACAACAAACATGATCTTGGATTCTTGCTCATAGTTGGAACTGTTGATGGTGAAGTGCTTGTCACAAACCTTTTTATGTGGTTTTCGGTTCTGGAGATTACACTGGAATTTTTGCTCCCAGAAGTCCTTGAACCAGGGGTTCCGTCTGTTATTGTAAGGGCTGAGGCTTTGGAAATACTTGTCAAACTCTTTAACTGGATGGGAAGCAAGTTCCAAGGTTATTGCCCCAGAAGCTATGTGCTCATTGCCCTTGACAATACTCTCTTGCGCTCCCCATCCGTCGCTGGCAATCCAGGTAAAAGAAACATTGAAGCGGTTGGCAGCTGCGATGAGCTCCCGAGAGTCGTCGCCTCGCATGAAGAGCACCACCACTCTGGCGTTGGGTTTCTGGAGCAGCTCTCTGATCACCCCGTCGTAGGATTTCCTGATGTTGGACCGGCCCACCTTCTCAGAGGTGGCGATGCAGATGTTGCGGAGGCGAGCTTCCTGCTCAAAGGCTTCGATCCCGGTCTCCCCATAGTCCCCTTCGGAAGCAACCGTTGACACGTAAGTCCAGTTGAAGTACCGTAAGATTTCAGCCATGGCTTTAGCTTGGTAGAAGTCAGGGGGCACCGTCCGCGCGAAGTAGTCGTAGCGGGATTTGTCGCTCAGCTTGGCACTGGTGGAGGCATAGCTTATCTGGGGGATCTGGAAGAGTCTGAGCAAATTTGCCACCTAGAGACAAGGGGGAGAACACAGGTTTGTAAAGAGTGGCATTTATAAAACTGAACAGAAAAATCGAGGGAAAGGCATAAACAGTGTTTTCCAGTAAGAGGTGTTCTGACAATCACAGATTAAGGGTGTCGATAGAGGATGTTGATAACATACTCTGGTGAAAGCAGTGCACTCTGTATATGCAGAATAGCTGTTCTGTGGCCCAATTAATTCCCAGGGTTCTACTGGGACTGTAATGGACCTTTTATTTCTGTCAAACTGAGTCTGTGTAAACCAACAGAGAATTTGACACGAATGGACAATATACTTCAGCCTCAGCCTGTGGTCCTTATTAAGGTCTGGGGATTTGCATGCCTTTCCCATTCATAGTGTGATTCATCTGCTCCAAGACTCACTGTATTTGATAACCAAATGTACTAAGACAACATAAATTTCTCTTTTATGCGAATATCACAGATATACATGTACAGGTCTTTCACAGAACTTTCTGACCTCACTTATTCAAGCTCTGATTCCACACCTCTCCTACTTTTTACTCTTTTAAACCCTTTCTTCTGAGCTGTTCTGACTGCAGTCCTCCTGAGATGGCATATTTGTTGCATGTTAGTACTTCTCAAGTGCTGCACAATGTCATGTTGACCTACAACTTTTCATAAGTAATAAAAACTTTTAATAATCTCTAATCGCCCTTCTTGTGTGATTTATGTTGTCCAAAGCCCTGTTTTTTGTGGTTTTTTTTTTTTTTTTTCATATGTTGCTATGTCCCTTGCTTAAATATTCCCAAATCTACTGTGTTGGTCTCGTAGAAGTGTAGCTCTTGATAATATCTGGAAAGAAATGAAGAAAGGTTATGCCATTTTTTTCCCTGTGATTGCTTCTTAAATGACAAAGGGAAGACTTTGGAGTTTGCTCTTAGTGAGTGGAAGATGTGTCCAGTAAATTAAATTTAAAGCTGATCTTGGAGTACAGCCTGAGAAAACCATCTGAAAAGCAATAGTGTGGTTGAGATTCCTAAGGGAAACTTACTAAAAATTGCCCAATCAATTAATTTTTCACATTTTCCCCAAATGTTTCTCTGACCACAGACTATGTCTGTGAGAATTCAAACGCAAAGGACTGTTTTGAAAAAAATGTTGTGGAAGAAGGCAAATTTTAGAGGCTCAGATGTCAGTAGCAAAATAGACAGTCTGGTAGAAGTAGCCAAAAGAATTTTATTGCTTTTTGGCAACATTTATCTCTCGGGATTTTATAGATTTAGATTCTGTCTGTTCTTTAATGCAGACACTGGACCAGTGTCTCTCTGTGGCTCGTCTCCCACTGTAAACTGGTGTAATTTCTTGTCTGGGCCAGACTGCTGTCGAACCATACATGCACAGTGCCTTTTGCAACCACCTGGGCCACCTGAAATGGTGGAGGACCTAAGGAGACCCGTGTTCTACTGTCCTTCTGGGGCACCCGGGAAGAGCAGGTGGGATGCCCGGGCATTTCAAGTCTCTAGGTGCCTGTATCTGGGGAGCCGAAACATGTCTTTATAAAATAAACCGCTCACGGTAGTTTATTTTAGTTTAAACCAAAATAAAGCCTCTTCTACACTGCTTGGAGGGAGTATCCTGACAGGGGGCTTTGGCTAACGCCCCGCGGTTTTGCCTGTGGGTGTAGGCACGTGGCGCAAAGTGCTGTGGCTGAACAAGTTACTGTCCCTCGGGAAACTGCTGATGGGTCCCTAACCACCCTGCTAGGTGGTAACATGCATTAAACTGCCTTATGCTGGAAATGTGGCATTTAATTTCCGTTGCGGTGATTTAAATGAACAGCTTTAAGGCAATGGAGCGGGCTGAGAGGCTTGTTTTGTCACCAAGGCGCAATGGATGCTCTGAGCATCGTTAAGCCTCCGTGGCTTTGTAACTTTTGATGGCAGGCCCACATATCCACATGGTTTGGTTCACGTGTCCTCACTCAAAAAGAGCACTTTGATTTGGTAATAAGAATGTCCTCCATGTAGCTATTCCGGAATATTTCTTGCGTCCTCACTCAAAAAGAGCACTTTGATTTGGTAATAAGAATGTCCTCCATGTAGCTATTCCGGAATATTTTTTGCAGAACCATGTGGGCTGGAATTGCTATTCTTGTCTCAGTTTATTCTAGCAGGAATTATTTTATTTGAGCTAAACCATAATAAAGATATGAACACATAACATTCTGCATTTCCTCTCCCAAAATTGGCTAAAATAGAAGTCCGTTTTCTAGTTAAGTAGTGCTATTCAATGTGTAGTGAAGGCTTCAGCTCATGGAAAGATACTCATAACAAATATAACATCTTTCTATTGTTTTTTTATTTCTTTTAGTCTAAGCAGCAGGAGTATCCATATGCAGGGAAACAGAACTACAACTCCATTTTACAAGGGAGCCCTGAGCCTTGGAGGTCACTGTACTTCTAGGGTCCGTGCAAACTGCCTGCAGTTCTGCATCCTGTGCTACAGGGAGGGGAAAGCTTTCCTGTGGCAATGCTGTTTGCTGTAATGTTCTTCACTGCAAAGCTGTCCAGATGGTAGCTTTTTCACAGACCAAAAATTCAAAAATATAAGAAAGACTGATTAATCAGAGGATAGTGACCCAATCATCCCTGAGAACTGTGACTGATTGTGGAGCTCAGTGAAGTTGTATCTGTTATTAATTCAGATCAGGACACTCTTCTGGAAATTCTGAAGTTGGGGATTTTCTGGAATATTGTAACATCTGGATTTTAGGGACTAATTTTTCAAAAGAGCTCAGGTCTCCGGCACTGTGCTGAAGCAGTCGGTTTCAGAATGGTCCCTTTTTCCAGCCATTTCCATGTTGATCTGAACATCTGATTCTGAAAATCAGATCCTGATTAAATGAACAACAAGGTAAGGGCACAGGGAGCAGGTTCTGGAGAGGAGCTGATGTCTAAGGCTTTGTGTATTCTGCAGTGTCTCAGTGTAGTAGAGGATGGTGCAATGTGAACCAGAGTTATGAGCACTGAGATTGAACCACCTGGGGCATACCTACGCTGCAGCTCCATGCTGCCTTGGCATGTGTGCTACAGCATCAAAATTGCAGTGTAGATCCAGCTTTTACTAAGTGAAATAATCTATTTTGGCAAAGCTCCAGGCAGCAATTTAATCAAGCCATGGTGCATGCAATTAGAGCCTGAAATCCATATGTTGGCACTTAAGTAGCAGTAGTAGCCTGTTTTTTTTGCTGTCAAAACCCGTGGGTTTTGCAGATATGCGGCACCTTTGAAAATCAGACTGGATGTTCTGTATCTGCAACCTAAAGCAACTGCTTCGCACAGCTCTCTGTGAACAAAGTGTGTCCAGATAGTCAGCTTCCAGAGTGACAGGAGACCTTTACTTGCCCTCCCACTGCCGGGTTTATTAGTGTAGCCGCTGTCCTGTGCTAAATTGTCCATTTCCCAAGCGAACCCGGCTCTCACCCAGCTGCGAGGGTGGTGGGTGATGCATAAGGAGCTGCCCAACACGAGCACAGCAGAAAGTGCGGTGGGAGCCGTGTCCGTCCGTAGGGACAGGCTGCACCAGCAGACGGAGTGACCAGGGCAGCGCCAGAGCAGAATGAGGTCCCTCTCACGACGTCGGAGCCATACCTCTCACTTCTGCTTCTCTGTGCCTTGGGGACGGGGCGAATACTTGTGGGAAATTGCCAAACTAGTTTGTAACACTGAAAATGGCTTCCTAATACCTTTCTGCAAGGAGCAGTGAATTAGGTACAGCTAATTCAAACATGGGAATCTGGTTTCTGAGTATACTTCTGGCCATTCAAGGGTCCTGATGATAGATGGGGTGAGGCAGGTAACACCTATATGTCTCAGAAACTCATATATGGATTTATTGAATCCCGTCAAGCATTTTGCCTGTCCCCTGTAGGAATTTCTTTGCTGGCAGCAGGATTTATTCTGATGTTTTTGGTTAAAATTTCCCTTAACAGCCTAGAGGCTGTTACATGGCTTGTTTGAATGTGTTACAGGGCTGGGGAGCACAGGAAACACTTTGGAAAAAAAAAAATCTCACAAGTGTTAGAACAGATAGGGTTTCTCCAACATAATACACAAGTGTGTATCACACATTTGTTGGACAGAGGAGGCCCCTTGTTAGATGACAGTGCTCTCTGCACTTCTAAAATTTTACCACGTGAGAATCTCATGGCACTTAACACGGCTTAATGAATCTGATTTCACAGAGCTCCTTTGAGACAGGCAAGAGCTCCTGTGGCTGTTTTGAACAGACAGTAAATTAGGCTGCTGAGCAGAATGGGATTGAGGTAAAGGAGGTTTGTCTCTGTTGAGAAACTGGAGAAATCCCTGTCTCTGAACTGCAATCTGTCCTCATGAAAATCCAGTTGCTGCCTTTGGTCACCTGAAAAAGTCTTTCTGTTCATGAGGGTAAGTTGCTTGTCTAGATTCCCACAGTGAGACCATGGCAAAGCCATGTCCCAAGGATTTTCTAACGTGTAGGTTATTGCTATAGCACAGGAGCTGAGCTTTTGCTTTGAAGAAATGTGTGCTGCTGCCAGTGTATGCTGTATCTAGTTCCTAAATGATGGTAATCTACAGTGTGGGATTTTTGTTATTATCTGGGCAGCTGCAGGTCAAACTGCAGCTAAAGCATTTGCTCCAATAATTTTTTTTTTTTTTTTGCTTATTTGGCTTTTTATTTTTTCTTAAATCTAAAAATATTTTAAACAAATTTTAGCAGAATGTGTCATTTTAGAAAAGCAGGAAAGAAACGTTGGTTCTGAATGGGCTGGAATGTGGGTATGTGATAAGTGGTGGGCATAAAACTAAAGTAGAGAATAAATCAGGTACCTGTCTCTAGTCAACTGCCTACACTGGCCTGTGCTCCTAGCTCCCAGCTTGTACATTTTATGTCAAGTTAGAACCTCTCTTTGTTCAATTAATAACCATTTTCTTCCATCCTCCTGTCATGTGTCTCAGTAAAGACACCTGCTTTGTCTTCTTGAGAACCAATGCATAATACTGAAAAGCTGATAGTAGGTTCCCACCAAACCCTCTCTTCTCCAGTCTAAACATACCCAGCTCCCTCCACCTCTTCTTGTAGGGTATGTTCTCCAGACTCTCCTCCTCACAATCATCTCTGTATTTATTAAATCTTTCTTTTATTGGGTGACCTAAAGCTGGACATAGTATTCCAGATGTAGTCCAATAAGGATAGAATAAATAGAAATAAACAGAATAAACAGAAATAGTAATTTCCATCTATCTACTGGCTAGGTTTCTGTAGGTGCTGCCCAGCACGCTGTGAGCCTACAGTGCTGCCAGATTGCATCGTTGACAATAAAGATGACCAATACTGAAGAGTTAGGCTCCACCGTAACTTTCCTTGTCCTCTTGGGAGCCAGTAGGCTCAAAGGCATAGCTCTCACCTTGGGGACAGTGTGGCCCAGTGTGACTTAGCTTGGGCACTTCTGACATACTCACATGATTTGGGAGTATTTGGGAGGTGGAGGTGTCAGTAATGCCAATGCACCTGCTCAGCTCAGACCCAGGAAAATGGTTCACTTCAAACTCTGATCTGTTTTCAAAAGGAAATCAGGAGTTGAAGTTCCTTACTAGTTCCAGAATTGAAATACCTCTATCAGTCTGGAACGTCCTCTCGCCATAGCCCATTTTAAAACTGTGGGTGTTTTGTCTGAGGTATTATAATAAGCACTATGGAAGACAGTCTCTATATGGGGGCTATGTCAACACCTGCAACCAAAAATGCCCATTTGGCTTCAGCTGGAATTCAAGCTCTGACCCCAAGAATGCATCGACAATGCCAACATCCCAGTCCTTTTAATTGTTAAAGGTCAGTTGCAAGGAATTAAGCCAGGAGCAGTGAAGTTATTTAGGAGTCCCCACCTGGCTTGTACTCCTGTGTAACCGTCTGGCACATTGCAGGACTGAAGCAGTGGTTTCCATCAGCTTTCTCTCTCTTTGGTATTAAGAGCTGTTTACTTGTTAGTGAGTGTTGTTCCTTAACAAAATTCCTTCCAAAAGGTAACTCAGGTAAAAACCATATGTTACCAAACAAATAAAAATGTCTGGCATTTTTTGTTAGCAGGGGGTGGGGAGAAGTCAACATTGTTTTTAGTCTTGTTCTTCTCCTGAAAATTTTGGCAATGAAGCTGGAAAAATATAGCTAAAGATTTGCAGCGGACTCAATAGTTGTCACATCCAGAGAAGCAGTAGTTGAACAGTGAAATAATTGCATCTGTGAAATGAACATCAGAAATAGGGAATATTGTCAGAATAACATCTAGGATTTCTGCAGAGGACCCAGGAATTTCTTTTTATATGTGTGTCCTGTGTAATCAAAAATAAACCAAGAAGGACATGCAGAGAAATATTGTACTCAGAGAGAAGAACTGTTTGGAAATCTTTTTTTCTTTTTTCCTGCAGGGGATAGCACAGTGAGCTGTTGCATATGCACTCTGCATCCATACAGCATTAACTGTTGAAGTGAAGTAAGCTAAGCACTAAGCTGGCGCACTGAGAAGAGATCTGTGCAGAAGACCTTGCTTTGCACAAGGAGTGTAACTCTTCTCTGAGACCTGGTAAACCTGACTGCAAGTGACTCGTCACATTTACACATGATGAGAAAAGGGACTAAAACTGGGGTTGATGGCTCTAAAAGCATGAAATGACTTCTGGAGTTAAAAGAGCTATAATGGATAAATATGATTATTTGAGACTCATTAACTGATGCATAAGTCCTAGTCAGAAGGAACAGAATGAGTGTGGGTGATGTTAGGATGTCCCTAACTAGTTCCTATTTTTTGGCCACTTTGTCTTGTAGTTGCATCCTTTCCCACTTGTAACATGGTAGGGCTCCTTCTTTCTTACCTGTGATCTCACGGGTTACTTACCCATCCCTGTAAAATCGCATCATTTCCCCCTGGCAGAAGGAGAAAATGCTCACACAGGAGAAATAAATAAATAAATAAATAAAAAATCCCAACTCAAATTAAAAAGACTGCAAAGGAATCAGTTACTTTGGGATTTTCAAGAAGCCACCCAGAGAGAAGTACTCACATCCCTTTGAAATTGCTAGGAAAGACATGTCCAGTGCTGCCTGGGCACTTTGAAAATCTCAGCCTAGTGGCTGTTCAGTTTCTGAATGTGGAATAGAAACAAAGAGAGGAACAAACAGCAAGGATCTGGCTGAGACGTAGTGGAGGGTGAGGAAGAACAGAGATAAAAGATGGAAAGAGTTTAAGGGAGGCACCAAGAAGTCAGCAAGTGCATGTGTAGCTTAAATGCTAGTGGTAGGTGGCCCATCTCACAGAATAGAGCTGTTAATAAGGATCTGGTTTAGTTTACAAGCACAAAATCACCAGAGGCTGTCGTTGCACAGCTGAATGCAAAGCTCCTCTATAATAAGCACGGCACAAATGGCATAGATGGTCTGTGGTCCCTGGTGAACCCCTGCAGCCCCCTGCACGTTTCTCCTGCTCACATCCCTGCTGGGTCCATGCACAGGGGGACAGAACCCCATACGTTATGTTGGTTTTTTTTCTTTTACATGTAGTTCTTCTAAGGATTTTGCACTATTTTCAGTGGTTATGGAAGTCACAAGCTATTGTTAAGACTCTGATTGGAAGATTTTATCCTTGGAGGAAGGAAAAGGAGGTGATTAGCTTTCAGGCTCCATGAGCTCTTGGCAGACTTGTGTTGCTAAGAAGAAATGACAGCCAGGATAAATGAGTACATATTCTGAATTTCACGCCAGGTCGTCACTCAGGGGAGAGGCCTTAGTTTTTGTGATAGCAGCAACATACCTTTAAACCTTCTCCAATTTACTTGAGATACAGCAAAAAAATGAAGAGAAGACAGCTAAGTACTGGTTTATATTCTGCCATTTTTTCTGGATGAGGGTTTAACTTGGGAATAACTTTCATGGCTGTGATCTGGAGGTCTTGTGAGTTGGTAGCATGAAGAAAACTTTACATAGGGCTAAAGCCCTACATCAACATGAATATAGTGTATATGGAAATGCAAAGCCCAGCTAGCCTAAGGGAATGTCTTAATGTTTCTAAGAGTTGACTGCAGGGAATGGACCCCAATCTCCATTCTCAGAAGATGGGTCCAGTTTTCAGAAACAGAGAAGAACAAATCCAGCACTTGAATAGTCATATTCCTGCTTACACATGCATATTCCTGACAGAGCTGACCTAAGTGTTTTAAACATGGCATTTGGATTAGCTATGCAGGTGCTCCTCTGTGCAAATGAACAGTGCTTTATTCTTATCCTTTTTACAATGTCATTGAACATCTCCAAGGAAAATACGTTTGAAATTTCTGTTGTAAACTAGGAGAGAGTGGGTAATGTGGCTCAAATGAAAAGCCATGAACCCCAAATAAAGTCCTCCAAACTTTGGAGAATTCACTTTCTGATCCTAGATTCAGCTCAGGTCAGAATTTTATTTAACAAAACCAGCTTTTTTTACATGAGCCCTTCCACTGACTGAGAATCTTGGCTTGGGTTTTGAGGGATCAAATGCTGTGCAGATTGGGCTCACTGCTAATTTAAACACAACATCTAAAAACTAATTATCCAGATCATCATTAACGATAATAGCCTAGTCTGACCAGAAAATAATTAAGCATTCTGCATTCTCTTGTTGTTTTTAGTCTCTGTAAAAAGTGCCTATCGCGCATACTGACTCAGTGGGGAAGGTGTTCATTGCTGATTTACCAGCAAATTCTTTTTTCCTTGGTGGAAGGATAATGAAAGAAGCAGAAATCTGACAGCAGGAGCATCATGAAGTGATTTGGCAGACAGCTGTCCAGACAAAAATCTGGAGAGGGAGGTTGAAAGGAGGGGAAGAAAAAGTATTGAAATACAACAGCAAATTCACAGGAGGAAAAAAAAAAAAGGCAGAAATAATTTTTTGTCTGAGGAGCTCAGCATGGTTTATTTTAAGGCTAAGAAACTGCACTGTGGATTTTACGATGTTTACAGCTCTCAGGCAAAAGAGAAATGTTTGACAGGGCTACATCTGGAAGCATCCAGCACCCTGAGTGCTGTTGGAAAGCGTGGGGAATGGGGTGCTCAGCCTTGCACACACACCTGCTGAAATGGTTTGCCATTCAGTGGTGGTGTCATTCCAGTTGCTACTGGAGCTACTCTGTACAGGTGACTGTCTCTGACATTTGGTAGTCTCTCCTTCTGGCACAGCACCAAAATGCACAACTCTAATGCTTTGAAGTCCTTCTATCTTCAGGCTTGAGTCTGCAATGCCTATTATTCTTGACAAGGATTTTCTTTTGAAACAGAAGTCATGATTGTTTATCTTAACAAGATGAGCAGGAGTGAACGGCTTAATTACATCATTTCTAGATAGTGTGAAATCTAGAGGAAAGCTAGAAAAGAGGGCCTGAAGGAAGGCCAACACAATCTATGTCAAGGGAAAGTAATCAACTGAATACTTCCCTTCTAGCTGGAAAGTGCTTGATGACACATTGAATGATTTGTGAACCTATCTCTTTATTTCTCTGAAGAACTATGTAAGAAAGGTATTACGTTTGAACAACTATTGGCTACTATAGGGAAGCTGTATAGATCATAGAGTAATATTAGATATAATTATTGTTTCATCACCCCTCATAAGTTTTGAAAATTGGGTGACATACAGATATGCACAGAGCTATATTGCTATTTTTCACATGTACTGAATGAGAAAGTCTCTTAACAGGACTTCCGATTTCTGTCTGACAGCTGCTCCAAACCCAAGCTTTTGGAATATGAAGCATCTGTATATACTATGTATATTCATTGTGTACTGCATCCAATCTGCTGCCTCAGATAAGGATTTAGGCTTATGTCAGTGATCACCAGAGACTGGCTTCAAAGGAAGAGATTGACAGATGTTGTGCTAGAGGCCCCAGGCCATTTTAGGAGCGTGGCGTGACTGCCTCAGGGTTTCTGGGAGGGAAGGAAATATCTGTACAATTTCCTCAGCTGTAACTACTTTTATGACTGTGCCTTTGAGGCTACTTCATGTCTTCATGTCCACTGGACACACTTGAATTTAGGGTGGACCGAGAAACACACTGACCACAAAAGACTAGACCAAACGTACAGCAAAACCACTGCCACCTCTCCACCAGTGGGATAGGGCAAGCATATGACGTTTCAAAATATTTTACCAGCCTTGAGATACTTGCAGCTCTGGGGATTTCTGAGCCAGAGATAGTATCTGTACAGAATTTCCTGATTTTTTCTAGTCACTTCTTGAACTCATTTAGTTTTTAGCATCCACAACAACCTGCCATTCGCTGGTTTAATTTGATGTACCCTTTGTCTGATTGGAAGAAACAATTAATAATGATTTCCTTAACAGTTTGTGTTGCCCAGGGTTTTGTAGCTATCATTTCTGCTCTTCAGATGTCTCTTTTCCAGCCCTGGAACTTGTTCTTTGTGCTCCAAGTGATCAGACCTACATAACTGGTGAAAGATAGATCTCTGCTGTATTAGCTGGTCCAGAGAGGGACAAAACCAGTCCTAGTATGAGAGATGGCTGAGGTTCTGCTCTGCAGAAACTATTCCCCTGTGCTATGGGTAGCCATTTGCCCATGTATTCCCTACTGTGAATACACAGGAAAGCCACACACTGGAACACAAAAGGGAATGAAATACAATTTGTTGAAATGCTGCTTCTGTGCTCATGCATGTCTTATGGAAACTGGCCATGCTCCCAAGCTGATGGGATTTAATGCCTTGACAAGAGCAGTAGCCAGTTCCCCAGTGTAATTCTGACTGAAATGAGCATTGGATGGACTCTTGGCCTGTTTATGAGACAGGTAAATGAAGCTCTGTGGGCTTTCTGTCACTGCTGGGATGGTCTGTGGTACAGAAGAACATTTTTCTCCTTTGACACTGATGCAGTAATTATGGCCTGTACCCAGTTTGGAAAAACATATTGCTCATAGTGGTCCAGCACTGTCAAGGCACGGTGCCTTTGGAAACCTGGAACTGACCCCTAGGAAATACTAGATGCAGGGTCTTAGCCTACCTAAATCTGGGCTTAAGACACCACTCACTTGTGGTTATGAGTGATATGGACTGGTTTATTTAATTTAACCCAAAATAATGAGATATGTGTAGATTTGGCAGCTTCAGTGAAGCTAGGGGACATTTTTGCTCATGGATAGTGCACACTGGCAGTGGTGGGGAACTTTAGAACATCCAAGGCTGCACTGCCATAAGAGTACGTGGTCTGGAGAGGAGAAATACAGAATTTCTGCTAAAAAAGAGGGCATATATGTTCTTCATGTTCATTTAATGGAAAAAAAATGACGAGGACTTAAAGTTTTATCATGAATTTATGAAAAATGGGAAGCCAAGACTAAAAGGAATCAACATCATGTTTAGCCCCTTGCAACTGAAACCAAGCATGCAATAAAACCATAGCTAGAAGGATATATGGAACATTTAACCCACCTGCAACTTTACACCTTTGCAAGCCATTAAATAGTCTCCACCACCCTACTGAGACCCTATTTGGAACCAATATTGCACAACCAAAAGCTGCAGTTACAATGTGCCAGAAGGAGGGAGCAAGATATACTGAGGGCATCTGTCTTCTGTGCTGGACTTCTGACAGTGCTTACACTGCACTTTGCCAGGCAACATTTCTTGACAAAAAATTCCTTAGTATGAACTATATATGGAAACAAAAGGAAAGACAGCAAATTTAGAATCCGTTCAGAAACTATACTGCCTGCGTGGGATATTTGAGACCTTTCTCATTGAGATCAGCAGAATAATTTTCATTGGCTTTGGTGTGCTTAATTAGATACTAAAAGTTTGCAATCATATGGTCAGGTGTAATTTAAGTTTCTGGCTAGTATGCCATTTTCATTTTATTTCAGCCTGGAAGTAAGATAAGGATTTCTTCTTTCAGTTTTAATCTCTATTGTTTAAATGACAAATGTTAGGTACACACAGCATACATATATCCAGAAATATAGGTGGTATAATTTATCATTGATGTGAAAGCAGAGATTTGAACTTAGAGTTCAAAAGTCTCATGAAATGTAAAGTTCAAAATAAATACTAAGACTTTTGGAAACTTCAGTGCCCTCAGGATACACCATAAGTAGAGGAAGTGGACAGCTGCCAGAGGTTTAAACTACAGCAAGCATTTTAAAGGGTGAATCAAACTAATATAAATTCAGTAAAAAGTATATGCTAGATTTGACCCCTAGGCTAAAGTGATTAAGCTATGACTTGCTTTATTGACAAACTTAGGTAAGCAGTAGTTCTCTCAGAGGAATTGCAGATGAATGATTCTCACCTGATGGGGCTCCTGTGACTTACCTGTATGGAGACGCTGCTATAGGAACCGCCTATGACTCCTGCAATGAGTAGTGGTAAATTCTCTTGGATGGCATATGAGCCATCAGGGCACATATACTCTGTTTCATCCACTTTAGTCAAAGATGCCCTGACAAACTCCAAAGACTGTTCTAAGGCATATGTATCCCTGGAACACGTGTCCAAGATGTGAACTCCAAGCTTAATTCCTGGAAGCAAGTAGTTGTCTCTGTTGATTTCATCAATGGCAAACAGCATGGCCTCCAAGCGCTGGATGCCTCGGTCTTCATTGATTCTCCCACATTCTTCTATCCCAGTGCCTTTTTCGTTGATTGGGAATAAGCCACCTAAGACCAGGTCTCCTTCTATCTTAATTTCCTTCCTTACAAAACTGTGGTCACTTAGGGAAAGGAAAACTCCTTTGGAAAATAAAGCTAGCGCAAGGACTTGGAGTCTGGTGAACATCTTCATTGGTCCTGTTTTAGCAGCTCTAAGAAACATTGGTGGGAGCAAAAGTGCTCTTCAGTCCTTCTGATCCATTGCCAAATTTGAAGTGCTGTCTCACAAGCCAGCGAAGAGCAAGCCAACAAGTCTTTCCACTGGACCTCTAAAGAAGAGATGGAAGAAATTAGAAAAGGCAAAAGGAGATGTGAGCTGTTACAAAACTTTGATCAATAAAACATTCAAGAGTGGTGTTAAATGATTGCTGGCTAGCATAGAAAGTAAGAAATATATTCGTCTTGTGTTCTCATAGAGCACCTTATTCCATTTGCTTCATAACTGATTACAGGCTAAGCATCTACAGTTATGCACAAAGACCACAGACATATGGGGCAAGATATGTGATGTTGACCACACTGCACAACAGTATTTTATGTTTTGCAAGGGCAGAGAACACTTCTGACATTTTTCTTACACCATCTTCCCTTATTCCATCCTCTCTCTCTTCTGGACTCAGTCTTACGTATTCTCATTCACTGTGCCTCCAGCTGCTTCCAGCCCTTAACAAATTTTTCTTTTTTTTTAATTTTTGTTGACTGCACTCTACTTACTATTCCTTCAGCTATAGCACTGTCACAGTGTTATCTCCTTGCTGTTAATTTTTGCTGAACTCAGCATTTGACCTTCAGATCCACCCTTTAGCTGAAGTCCACCTGCCCTGCCTTCCTTTACTAGCCTGCTCACCCAGTGCAGGCAATGAGAGGATGGGAGAAACCTCCTGGGGCTTTCCCTCCATTTTTGGGCTGTGAGAAATATTTGAAACACAGGAGAAGCCCTGTTTTACCAGGCAGGAACTGAAGGCTGTGTCTGTAATAGAAAAACAATCAAGTCCATGTCATACCATTTAACTGTTAACATGCTCCCAGGGACGGTGTTGAATCAGGGCAACTAGTGCTCTTCTAAACAGTGCCTGGACATGGTTCATGGACAAGCAGACACCAGAGACCATACCCAGTAAACAGTTTTGATGTGTTTCATGCTGGTTGGCGTCAACAACAGAGGATGGTCCGTGGTGCATTTAGTTATTAGCACTGCAGTTCTGCAAGGCACTTTACTGAGTGACCCACCAAGGGTAGTTATTAAGTGGAAGGCCTGGAAATTGAACCTGGCCTTCCATAAAATGACTTAATCACAAAACCATCCCTCCTTAAGGCACGAAAGATTCTTTTGCAAGCAAATTAAGTTGAAAAAAAAATAAAAATAGAAGAGACATGAAAGAGGAAAAGAAGAGACATGACAAGGAGGAGTCTCGTAGTTGATGCTTGCTTAGGGCATGAAAATGCTTACGGCTGGACTTACTCTCTTTAATGTTAATCACAGTTCAATGCTCAGATCAAAGGGAGAACAGAGCAATGATGTATCTACTTAGGATACGATTTTACTCTCACTAAGGTCAAGATAGTTTACCAATGACCTTAAAAGGAGGAAAAACAAGCCTTGGAGTGAAGACCATGTTGTAACAATTTTGTAACTAAATACACATACACAAAGTCTGTTTGTGCAACATAGATGCATGATCTGTCCGTAGTCTCCTTGTCAATATCTCTTCAAATACGACAAAGTGACTGCCTTGATCTCCAAATCCTCAGATAAATCAAATATGGTAATATTTAAATAGATCACTTTAATCATTTATTTCTATACTTATCTCTTCCTTAACAGATAATATATTATTATTAAAGTTGCAGGGTTATTTATAATTTAGAAACACTTAACACAAAGAAATTGAAATAAGCAACAATTAAGATTTAACACTGAATGATGGACGAGCACACTGATTGCAAGGCAGTTGTTTATCCTAGTAGGATTTCAATGTTGCTGTACCAAATTGTGTGAAAGGATAGCTTTTTATTCATATTTAGTCCAACATTGTTCTCTCGTAAATCAATAATATGTCAGATGCACTGTTAAAGGTCTTTCTCTGCTATCCTAGTAATGTGTGCAGTCTGAGCTGCAGGCTATCTCAGTAGAATTTTCCATTCAGATATAAGTGATATGTCAATGGAAAACAAGCTTCATCATCCCTCAGTGATCCATAAGTAAGCTAGTCTGTTGATCACCTGTGGTTTATTAACCAGGTTCAGCAAATATATTTGCTGGTAATGTTAGGAGGAGTAATGAAGTAACTGTACTCAGCAGTACTTTCTGTGTCAGACTGAGTACTATAATTTACCAAATATTATTCAAGTATAAATGATATAAAATGGTGATATTATCCCATTGGAAATAATTATCAGACAAAAAGGTAGCATTTGTCAAATAAATGGTTGTGTGGTTAATAATTCAGTTGAATCGACTTCCATTGTTCTCATCACTAATCCACTGTTTGGATAAAAATGGGACTTGGGATTTTTTTTTAATGCAATATCCATTCTATTTACTTTTGTAGCTTCTGTCACCACTGTATCTCAGCAAATATTCATACATTTATCCTGACAACACTGGTAAAATATTTATTTTCCCTGTTTCACACTTGGGGAAAAAGAGGCACAGAAAGATGAAATGAGATTCTCAGAAGAGTCCAAGTTCAGATTTTGATTTGCTTGGCACTCACAATCACTATCACACTTCGAAAAGGTCTCTGCTTCCCTTTAGGAATTGAAGAACATGCTTCCAACTGTGCCCTGCACCCCCTGGTTCCCACCGAGGCACTGACTCTGAAAAACTTCCTAAGCAAGCTGGTGTCTCTTCCAAGCCTGTTCCTGAATGATTTACCTAAAGTCATCAGCACAGCCAAGAATCAAACTTTGATCTTTTCCAGGGCTCCTCTGATACCTTAACGATAGACCTCCCTTTTTTCCCATTGCTCCTTCTGGCTTTTATGCGAGTCTTTTATAAGGTCATATTAAAACCAGCCTGTTTTCAACAGCCCTTCAACACTACCAAGAACGACTAAGTTTGCTGAAGAGAAAGCTTGTAAATGGGGTCCTGTGTACGGTTTTCTAAAACCTACCTGGAACATGCCTAGAGCTACGGTGGATTTACCCTGAACAGCAAGGAGTCTGTTCTCATCCCCTGACTCCTTCATAGGTGCTGGTTTCTGCAAATGGCATCAGCCTCCACCTTGCATCGCAACTGTGTCTCAGGGATCAGGGATACGTCAGCAATAAAGGCTAGAAAGGTACCGAAAATTACTTCAACATAGTACGTAAAAAGCATATATGTAAAATGAATGACAGTATAGAGAGAACTGATTCTCCCTGCAAAGAATGCAAAGGATTTCTATGTTTTATCACTTAAGCTTGTTACAGTGGCTGTGCTGAGGGAAACCGAAATCAATCATGGCACAGCAGAGGATCAGTCCCAGCAGAAGTCAAGGAGTGGTCGGAGAAGGTGAAGATTGGGAATAGGCATGACCATTTCTCTGTTTCTTCTGTGCCACTTTGTGTTGAGAGCCCTGGTCTGGAGGTGTCCAGGGGTCTGAAGGGAGGAGATGGTGGGAACCCCACCTGGGCTGGAGAACACAGGTGACTCAGCTCCATGATCCTGCTCCATCTGGGGACACCCTGCTTGATAAGGGGTGCCCATGGGTGGGGGCCACCCACCGACACCCATCGCCTCAGCCTTCCCACTTGGCAATTCCAGTGAAGCTCTGAACTTTTCACAGAGGCTTTGAAACTGTAGGGAGACACCACGCATGCAGAGCCCTGCTTTCCAGGAGAACATGGTCATCCTATTTCGCGTGTTCACACCCTTTGTTTATAAACGGGAAACAGTTACCAAAGACACAGCTTTGGGTGTCAAATGTGCTTCTCTCCTGCAGACTCGGTAGCCTGTGTGCTGCTGCCCATGTAGTGGGCAAGGAACAAGAGTGCTGCGCGCAGGTCGGTGAGTGGAGGCATTAATGGGAAAGCTGGTTTGTCAGGGGAGGTTTCCTCTTGGGGCTGGGATGGAGGGATGGAGGGATGGAGGGATGGAGGGATGCTTCCAGCAGCAACGGCTTCTCGGCGGTGGGACTCCTGAAGGAAGCTGCGAGTCAGATTTGGGTGGCTGGTGAGCAGCGTCACTATGGTGACACTGAACAGACAGCTCGGTGCGAAGAAGGGAGGTTATTTTAAAGCAGCTAGCAAAGATGGGCTAGCAACTCAGCTTCTCTCCTGTTATCTCTGGTGTGCACCTCCCACGTGCTTTCTCTGCAGCTTGCATAACTCACGACTACATATACAAATATTTTGTACCTATTCCAGGCTGATATAGCCCATATTCGTCCCCGTAACCATGGTGAAGGTAGCACCCCCAGAGTCAAGATTTGCCATTTCCTACCAGAAGTGATTTCCCTACACTGACCATGCCAACTTGGTTTTGCAATACCCTCTTCTACTAAAAGCATGTTTCTGGGATGTTCCAAAAAAAAGTACCTGTTGATCAAGTTGCAATTCTTTCATTTTTTATTTGTATTTAATGTTTTAACTCCAGCTACAGACAGGGTTGTATTATTCTAGGTGTTCTGTTAATATTAAAAATACGGACACTCCCGTCCTATATGCTTTGGATCCCTGGTGGAAATAGATGTAGAGCCTAGGTGTAGAAGTGATCCAAATATCGAAATGAAAAATAAACAGAAACAGGCAGAAGAAGAAAGGTTTCCATGCCTGCATCAGAAGGTTTCTGTCAGCACTTCCCTATGTGAACCTTAGCCAGCAGCACTCGGCTTGTAAAACACCTTCACTTGGCACTCAGGAGCCCCTTTTCTTTCCTCCAGGAAAGGTCCACAGGGGAGAGCTACATCTGCTCTTGGGGGACACTGTCGGCACTTCCCTCAGTAAAAGCAACTCACTTGTGTTAAATGGCAGCTGTGCTGCTCTTGTTGAAAATACCCTTGCCTCTTAGTCTGAATAATCAGTTCTGGCAGACTATTTCTGTGCCTGTAAAAAGTTGATTGCACAAATCCGGTATTTCTTGGTGCAAGTTTGCTTATTTACTAAGGATGTGCACATTCCTGTTTCTGTGAAAGCAACTCAAACGAGAAAGAGGATGTCTGGGTTTTCTATGTTCAGTATCCCACCGATATCATCTCCAAAACTAAATCTGTCTTTCCTGGCTTTCATCCAGGGCTATATTCACATGACAGCTCTGGTCTTCTGCAGGCTTTCTGTTTGCAGCTCACAAAGTAGCTCCACCTGTGCTGTCAGTTCAGGGGTGAATTCTTATTAGGCTAAGTGTCTTCAGTCTATTTGTCTAGGTGTCAAATCCAAAAAGAAGTGCAGTTGAATCTTTCATTTAGCCAGATGACTTGTGAATCGAGTATGATTGTTCATATATCAATGACAATTTTGCTGATACCTCCCACCATATCAGCACCAATGGTTGGCACTGGCAGTCTATCCAACAGCTGTAGACTTTCCAATTTTCCACTTATAAGGATGGAATGGGAAAGTTTATTGAGAGCTGAGGCACCTCAGGTCTCCTAGCTATTTGTCAATGCCATTTACTAGCAAATGGGACAATCTACATGGCTGGGCTAAAACTCTGGAGGGTTTTCCCCTCATCCCTACCATATGCTATATCCTAAATTCCTCCACACTTGTTCCCCTTTGCAGTATTTTGCAGGGCTCATCTGTTTACCCAGCTTCCTGAGAAAGGATGCAACACGAGCTGCCGTGGGTGCTGGAGAAGATTATGTTTAGCTTTATTGTGGGTGGCTCCCTCTTGGCAGTCGGGGATTTTTACTGCATTATTCAGGACTATAATGTGATACTGTGGTGCCTGGGGACATATGTCAACTTGGTATCACCTACCACCCTTAGTAAACTTTCTTTGGAGGAGGACTGTGCTCAGTGGAAGGTCACAGGGGAGGTTCTTCACACCTGTGCTCTTGTGGCATATTACAACATTGAATTTAATAGTTCCATCAATATATCTATCTCCAAGGCCACCCCATCAGAGAGATATCTCTTCCTGAGCCCTTGCTGTGCCCTACAAATCTTATCCTAGGGAAGGAGATTTTTAAAACAATTCCAATTTTGCCTCCAAATTCTGGCGCATCTTTCAAGACTGACACAACAAGTTAAATGCCATGATTTCTTTCTCTCAGAGATCATGGATAACCTGCACAGCAGCATTGTTCATCCACCACATTTGGCACATTTATGTGTGCTCTGCCAGAACTTGACCTTAACGCCTGATGAGAACTGCACTGAAAGATAAGATGTCATACTTCGTTGGAAAAAAAGTGATGGACAAGCTTGAATCTCCTTACCAGTTATAATTAGAGATGCCATCACCTCTGGACGAGAAATATTTGTAAAGGAACCCAAGCCTTACGGTGACAGATATGTGCCAGGTACACAAATTGCTCACATCCTGATTCTGGCTGGCTGAAATCTGATAGCTTAAATCAGGAAGTGAAAAAAAGGAGGAAAAAGTTGCAGAAAACATGGTAAGGTAGAGAAAACAAGTAAATTTCTTCCATGGAAACAGAGAAATTTCCTTCATGAAATGTTAATCAGGTGCTGACACATAAATTTGCTGAAAATGAATCAAAGTGCTTTAAATTTCAATTGCTGGCTGTTATCTCTCAGAACTATTTTTTTTTTCCTTGTGAAAAATGACAAAAATGGCTTTACAGCTAGGTGATTTTGTGCCTTTCATTTCAACTTGGAAATCCATACATTAAAAACATTAATTAATACAATTACCAGTGCCAGCAGCATGAGAGTACAAGCTATACAAGTTCATCCCATGCCTAGCATATTGTAGAAGAGTTTGAAAAGCCCTAAAAATTTAGGGGCAATTTCAGTATAAAGAATGCCATATAAAGCAAGAGATAGTATGTCAGTGTAGGAGACCATTCCTCTTAAAATACAAACTTATGTTCTGTTACTTTAGAAAGAGGAGAAAAAAAATCAGAACACTGCATTACTGTTTGTACTGTGTTAGCATCAACAAGTGATGCTTTATGTTTTCTACAATGTCAACATACAACAGATGCCCAGCCCTTTCCTCAGAGATCTATGATATATTCATCCTGTTTCAAAAAGAGAATTTAAAATATTAATCACACAGGAAAACAGATGTCTCTGACGTGATACTCTTGAAGTTTCTAGATATTAAAAGACTCTATAGATTAGAACAAGACCTATTAATTTAGCCTGAAGAGGAACAAGGAGCCCCTGGAGATTACCGGACATTAATGTGGTGTGGAAATATGGGTCTTTGCTACTTGTTAAATTACATGAGTGCATTTGGCACTGGCTGAGTCCTTCTAAAGTGAGTTTGGTCTCAGGAGGGGAAGCTGCAATGAGCAGACCACCAGAGCTAGCGATCTGGGTCAGGCTGTGCAGTCTCCTAACTCGTTAGAGTTTCTTCTGTACTTTGACAATAAGTATATTCAAGTGTATTGAGAAGTCCAGCCATGAGCCTGAGGCTTTGTACCATCTGGACAATTTGTGGTGTAATGATCTTGATGTAATGCAGGGTTAGACCTCTGAAAGTCCCACCATCTTCCCGTCTGTCTTTTTTGGATTGTGCTGAATCCTACTGCTTTTTATCCATCTGCTTATTTCTTCCAGGCATTGGCGACAGCTGAAAGCACACCAGCAGAGACAGCAACGAACAGACAAGTGCTGTCTGCTTATTGATTGCGTGTTAGTCGACTTTAGTCTCGGTCTCCCTGTGTGGTCCCAGAAAGACATGGAAGAGGAAAAGTGGGAGTATAAAGACTTTGGGGACAAAGGAGCAGCTGGCTTCCATGACCTGTGGATGTCACAGCAATTATTCCTGCTAGGTGGTGCACGGACGTCATCGCCACGCTAGGGTCAGCAAGGTCAAAGGCCGGGTGAGAGAGGTAATGGCATAAATGTAGGGTAGTCCTGCACAAAGTGAACCCTGATGTTTTCAGCGTCATGTCCTGGCATGAAACTTGTAGCTAAGAGGAGCTCAACACTTGAGCTTAACGCAAGTGAAGCTTAACTAAGTGAAGTTAACACCAACCTAAGTATAGCCCCCCCAAGGAGTATCTGTGCATTTAGGCTTTGGACAAGTATTTAGCCTTTCCCTCTTACTTGATTCTTAAGCATCTGTCTTTCTGCCCTCACAGAGCTCATTTCTGTCTTCTGCTCATAATCATTTTTCAGCTCTCTGCAACATCTGCGGGGTTTTTCTTGGGCCCAGCTCTCCCTGTGAGTTTCTGCCCATGCTCCAGCCGAGGTGCTCTGCCTGGGTGTTCTTGGCTCCCTCTGAATGGCATCGGTGGGAGCTGCCAGATTTCACTCTCATTACTCTTCTGCCAAGACATATCCCTCACATTGCAGCAGCATGGCCAAAATACAGCTGAGCCTCTGCATATGTGGAGGGCAAAGAGTCCTTTCTCACTATTGCTCCTGTTGAGATTCAATCTGGCTGCCAGCGCAGCCAGCCTTAGTGTCATACAGGCCTTGCAAAGCAGCTAAGTGTGCACCCTTTCTTTTCTCCATCTGGTGTGGGATGAGCTCTGCTGCCACCCATTCTGCTCTAACGGGACCCAGTCCTGGCCTGGAGCCCCAAGTAGTGGCATTCAAACTTGGCCTGGCGCCTTCCACATGACTGGTCAGGATAGGAGAAACTGCAACAGCAAAGGTGATGGCCAACAGTGGGCAAAGCCCCCTCCACGGCTGCTTCTCCCCCCTGTGACTCAGTCATAAGTCAAATCAAAGCCTTCCCAGGTTGGTGCTCCCATCCCTGTCTGGTCTGAGCTGTATCTCCCAGTTTGCCACAACAGTACCGAACACTCAGCTGGGAATTTTCCAGGTTAAGATGGTTCTTCTCATTTGTCAAACGAGGCAGTATTTCTCCCTCTGACATATGCACTGGAAGCGCTTCAGAGCAGGAGCTGTTGCCTTGCCCATGGCTGTTCAGTGTTGAACTCTTGTCTCATCACCACCGACTATTTACTCATGAGATTCAATCTGCCTATTTTGCATACTTAACAAATGGCAACATTTTAGGCACCTTTGACCTCCCCCAGAAGAATCTTCTGTCTATTCTGACTTAAGAAAGACACAAGGTGTCTCTGGAGACCTCCAAAGGCACAAAGATCTTTTTAATGAAAATTTAGGCGCTTGCTTTAGGCAGACTAGTTCACCTAGAATCTACAATATGAGATCAAGGTAGGTGCCCGATTACACAAACAGAGTTTCACCTACCGGTCATATGTTTTGTTGTGTTGTTGATAACAACACAAAGCAATAGACAGGGATCAAAACAGGGAAAGACTGTTCAGGTTTTTAAAGAAGGGAAAGAATTTTTTAGCAGTGAATTGTAGCTTTTTGCTGCTGAGTTGTTGCCTTTTTTTTTTTTTAACATAAAAAGATTAAAAAATTAACAACAGTAGCCTCTCTTGAAATGATCCTTTCCCCTGCCCCCAGAGCCCAGAGTGGTAACTCTTCCATCACATGAATGTTACCTCCAGGCTACAGCATTCAGCGGAGTGTGAAATCACAATTAACAGAGCAAGTGTTTTGTAAGTGAGCAGAGACGGCTGCAAATTACATCCTGCTATTAGCTGATTTTAGAGCAACGCTGTTGAACAGCTTCATGATTACTGGGCTGTGGCGTGTATTAAAAAACCATTAATAAAACATAATTGATTGTGAATTGTGCTTACTGCCTTTATAGGTTTAATCACAAGTGTCACAGAAGTTTACTGGAAACAAAAGCTGCCCTTAGCTATCTACGGGAACTGGATTGTTCTTAAAATTTTACTGAACTTGATTTGCAGCTGCTGTAAATCAGTAAACTACTGAAACCTATGGATTTTGCTGACTTGGAGATCCTCTTTGCGTTTTTCTTTTCTGGTTGGCAAAGAAAGGTGTGAGAGTGCCTTGCTTCTGCCAGAAAGAACCACTGGAAGCTTGATGGAAACAATATCCTCAGTCTCTCAGACCTGCCATTCACTCGGCTTGCCCTTAGAAGCAGGTAATGTCACTGGTAGGGAACAGGAGATGGCAGTTTCTATTTGCTGGGAAGCAAGCAACAATACAGAGTTATACTTGGAAAATACTCACATTTATTTCTTTCTTTTGGGCCCCAAATTATTTTCAAACCTTAAATCGTGTATTCTTACAGGAACCCAGTTATGTTTAATTCTGATCCATGACTCTGTCTGGGCTCATGGACGGACAAGTTACGCCACAATAAGTTTATGGCTACATTTTTCAAACTTGGATGCCCTGCTATGAATTTATGGACTTTAAAAAGGCCATTCACAATCAGTCTAATTTGGGACTTTGACAGAATTCAGGTGCCAGCCAGTGATACAAACCGCCTGCTCTTCTGCATCTGTTAGTGCTACGGGGACCTAAAACTCACTCTCGGGCTGAGAATTCCCAAAGCACTTAAAATCAGGCACTGCCTGTATTTGCTGATCAAGGTGACACCTATCTCCACTTATTAGCCAAATTTAGTCAGAGAAAGACTAAACTCTGCCAAAGGCCCCAGGGAAATTTGCTCAGGTGTGTGGGCAGGATCTTGCCCTAGCTGTGGTATTTAAGCCCATACAGTTTTCTCACCGCACAGAGAAGTGGCATAAAGTGAGGAATAAAACCCAGGAGTTCGGACTCTGTCTTGCTACGACCACCAGAAATGCTAGTGCTAGGAGTGTATCAAAATCTTGGAAGAGGACCTAAAATGAAGTAATACAATACGTGCATTATTTATTGACTTTTTGGCAGCCTGTGCCCTGGCAAACAAACTAGTATAAACACTGGGAGTAGATTGCTGAAAAGCATTTCCTGCTAAAGAGCTAGCTCTAAGGTTTTTTTAAGTAAAAATAAACCCTCGAAAGCCAATTTTTCCTGTTTCTGCAAAGATGTATCCCACAAAGGCAGGAACAAACATGCCTCATACTGACCAGGGGAGTGAGTTCTTCTGGTATGAAACCAAATACAATGATATGAAACCAAATATAAGTCAGTCACCACTCAGGCTCATTTGTATATTGGACCCAGCTATTTGCAGGTTAAGGTGCATCCTGGAACAAATACCTCCAACCCGCAGCAAGCCACTGCTTTTCTCTATCCTCTGTCCATCCCTCAGCTCTGTTGTAAGCTGTTTTCTTGTCTTCTCTCATGCAGCTCCACAGCAGTGTACCTACACGCACATATATTTTTATGTGAAGAGCCAGAACCTCACATCCCCAACACGCTCGCTGACTTCTCTTGCTCTAAATGGCCATCGCTATGGCAACAACTGCTTAGCTCAAAATTTAGAGAGGCACTTAGCACAAATTATGAAAGAAGAGATGCAACAGCATTCTGTGTAAAGCCACGGTTTGATGGCCCGCTGTGGCTCCAGTTGCCGATTTCTTCAGGACACCCAAGGGACCTTGTCACCTGTGGTCTGGCACCTTGTGCTCAGCGTGGCGCAGGAAACAGCTTTCTCTAATGCTGGCTTTGTCTTTATTCTTCTCTGTGCTTATAGTAAATGGCATTTAAACCATCTGATCAGCCACAGAACTGAATTTGCAGCCTGCCCAGTCCGGTCCTCAATACCTCTGCCAAAATACTTCATGGTCTGATAGAGTGGGGGGAATTCCTTGCTAATGAAGACAGGGAAAGACACAGGACCTATTTAGAGTCTCTTGAACGGTACTAGTGTTCTGCATCAGCATGCCTGGCAGCAGATGAAGGGCCTGTCTGAGTCGTAGGACAAAGCACACCACATGTCTGTGACACTTCTCCTTGCGAGGAGTCGCTCCGTGGTGCCAAATCTCAGATATGATGATAGAGTAGAGGAAGGACCAACATGAATAATCTCAAGAATTCGTAGTGAATTTAGGAGATTCATGTCTTTCTAAACCTGTATGAACTTTGTCGTCTGTTCTTACATATGGCCACATCTTATATAAGGAAAGACGAAGGTGTCCTTGTCCATTCTTTACTCTTTGGATGAAGCATACTAATTGGTAAAAACTATTCAAAGGGAGACATATTGGCAACCAAGCTCCTTCTTCGTAAAAGTCCTTGGGAAATCCTTTCCCAAACTCCATTCAGACAACTAGTGCACAAGGATGCGAAACCTACCAGGACCTGAAACAGGGTGGAAGAGTGGGCACTTGTGGACAGAAAAAAAGGCTGAGCATCCCAGGAGTGGATTTACTCTTGGGAAGGTGGAGGTTATATATGTTTTGGATCCTGTTAATGCTACGAGAAGATGCAGTCTGGGGATGAATAGAGTAAACTTGTGTCTAAGAGGAAATCAGTGAGGTGGTTTCCTAATCTAGGGTAAAAACTAGAATGACAAGAAGGCAGGCATGCAGATGTGAACTATTCATTGCCGCCTGGCAAGAGCTGTTCTGTTGATAATCTTATTTTCATGGTGGACATAGGCAGGGTGTGGGTGGTGACCATTCACTGCCTCCTCTGCTACAGGAGGGAGGGAGCACATGGGTAGGCAGTAGGTTGCATGCTCAGAACTGATGAAGGCAGGGTATTCTTCTGCCAAGATACCGCTGAGCTGCTCAACAGCTGCTGAACGCTTGTGGTTGGCCAGTGTGGATGCTAAACCTCTGCATAGACTCAGGCTCACTGGAAAAGTTCATGGGGGAGAAATCCACCCTGGACTAGTAAGCTTGAAGACCACAGGTCTTCCCAAGGAATTCCCTGCCTGGGAAAGGCAGGCTGTGAATTTACTGCGGGCATAGGCTACACTGCAGGTTTGCTCTAGCCCCGTGGACTGCTGCAAGATGTGGGACAGCAATTTAAGTTCTCTATACCTTATGGTCACTGTTTACAAAGCACAGGGCTGTGAGACTTTACTGAATTAAGACTTGCTTCATTGTTTGTGGTAACTGTTGTCTCTTTATTGACTTCACTGGGAAGACACAAGCGCACTAGCAGAGAGAATCTGGACCTTAATTTGTAAAGGGATTGTGGACAGCTGTACTGCATGAGGCCAGCAGTCCACCTTCCCTACATCCTCCTCTTGGCAGTTGTTAAAGCTGGTGCCTATGAAAATGAGCAAAAATTGGAAAAGTGCATTGTGCTATTTCCCATGAACACACTCCCAATCTCCAACAACTTACAGCTCAGGGGCTTCCTATGCTGGATGTGATTTCTTTGACTTTATTAACCAGCAATAGATTTATCTTCTACAAGCTTGTGCATTTTCCCTTTGAACCCATGATGTTAGCATCCACCAAATGACATTCGGAGCTTTGAAATGGGGTTCTGGAGCTTAGCTAGGAAAAGCACCTTTTTTTTTTTTTTTCCATGGTAAAAATACACCTCCTTGTTTGATCCTGCCTCCTTCCAGCTTTGTCCAATGTCCTCTCATTCTTATAGTGGAAAGGTAATATGCCTGACTGAAAATTAGGAGAGAGAAGACAACTTCCAAAGTTGTCCACTAAAGACAAATGTTCATATCTAATTTTAGACATCTAAAGTGAGGTTTCTTAGTCTGGTTTCCTTTACAATGGACAGATGGAGATAGGAACCTCCAAAAGGCAAATCCTGTCCCGGGTGGGATGAAATACTTTCTGCAGGTGCTGCCTCTACTGTGGAAAGCAGGAGCTTAGTGTGAAAACAACCCTAACTTCACTGCCTCAATCAGAAGCCTAAAGCTAAGCAGGTTGAATTTAACTCCTAACTGTGCTCCTTTCTTCCCTCACTGGAGCCAGACAGAGAGTTTTAGTCAAGGAAGAGTTAAAACTGTTTGCATGGCTGTTTGTATAGAGGTTTTTTATTTCCTGGAAGGTACAGTCCACATTAGGGATGTACTCCTCTTCTCACTCCAGGAGGAGTTAGATCTGATTTATTTTGGGAGGGCCAGGGCTGAATATTCTTTCTGTGGTCTGTGTGCCTTGTAATAACAAACTTTCTTGTTATTACAATTCTCCTTGCAATTTAAGATTAATACTTGTATCCTAAATTTCACTGAGGCCAGCATGAATGAATAATAATCCCATTAAAGAATTCAGGAACCAGCCAAGAGTCACTACTTGTATTTGTTAAAAAAACTGAACCAGAGGTGAGGATTTCATTGCTTTGCTTGCACTTTCTGGCTTTGACTGGGGGGAAGCTCCATGTCTGCCAACATTTCTACCGACCACAGGAACGCTAGCAGAACTGTCCACACAACAGTGGGTGTGCAGTGAATGCTATTCTGTGATAATTGCCACAAATTCTTCTGATGAATGCTGATTGAAAAATGTGAGCTGAGAAACCACAAGACCAGGTGCATGCAAAGAAAGTAGGTTAGGAATTGTACATGCCAGATTGTGATCCAGGCTGCATTCCCCTCAAGGGCATATTCTCCTATATCCATAGGTTGTTTCACGGGGCAGGAAGATGACGGAGAAGAGCGATCTCTGCAGAACACCTGTCCTTCCCATCGTGCAGATGTGTGAGGAGCAAACGGGCGTGAGGAGGCTTAGGCTGTGGTGTTGCGCCTGTGCCAGCCCCGCGGCTCTAAGAGGAGAAGGACCCTACATGGCATGTCATGAACTGTGGAGGCGTCTTCTGGCAAGGAGAGAAATCAGGAAGCAAATGGCAGACCTGGAAATGTCTGTTCCAGAAGTAGCTCAGTAGCAGGGGAGGTTTTAAAATTCATTTTCTAGGGCAAAATGGTAGCTTTGACAAAATCCTAGACCTTTAAGCTACATGATGTTTGCAGGAGAAAAGAACTGCAGTTCACAGGGGTTTAAATTAAATGGCCTTATGCTCTTTTAGGACCATCACACGAAATTTAGCAACATGTAGTGAAATACCCTCCCTTCAGAGCTCAGTCCCAGCTGCCTGTCCACAGAGGGTGCTGGCACACTTTTTCTCAAAAAAGGCAAAATCAGTGTGACAAAAATCCTTTGCCTTTTCCTATTACACACAGGAGTGAAAAACATACATGCAGAATGGTGGAGTCCTGTGAAAGTAGGTGACAATATTTAAAATGGTAAATTCTATGGCATCTCTCCAATATGAAATGAAGACAATAGTTGAGTAACAGCCTATGTGTGCTTTATCACAGGCTGCATGTTTTGCGTACCTCCCAGTAGGCTGCAGAAGAGACACCTTCATCTGCACTGTGAAGGTCTCTCATGCAGAAGTAACAGGTATTAGACACAGTCAGTCATCCTGACTTAAGGATTTCTCACGGGCTTGGATAAGCTACTGAATGCTTTCAGTGTGCCCTACCTGGAGCTTTCCTCTCTAAAACAAGGCTGCAAGGTGTGAAATTGGGGTTTACTGAATTTAGAGCTGAACTTCCACTGATTTCACTCAAACCCAGGCTATCCCCAGATGACACCTGAGTCTCAGCTTGTGTGTTTTCTTTCTGACGTTGTATAAAGCCAGGGCACTTCATTTTTTCCGAAGCAGATACATTGTCTGGTGGTTTCCAGCTGATGGAAGATAGGTTACAACAGTGATATAGCCTATCCAAGCAAGTGAGCTTATTGAAACTCTATTTTCCTGTGACTTTCTCCAGGGAGGATTCTCCAGTGTCTGCTATTGCGGCTGAGCTCACTCTTCAGCCTTTCTTTTCAGTGGGATTTTAATCTTGTTCTCCATTCCTTTACTCAGCCACCTTCCTTTCCTCAAAAGGGAACCTACAACAAATTAATGTCTTTGAGGCCTGCATTTTGTACAATTTTGTTGAAACTGGCTGACATTCAAACTTTATTGGAATTGACAGTTAATGTCATTGCATAAGCCCTATTTCCTTAGGAAACCAGCCTTTAAAAGACCAGAGCATGCTATGAGCACTCTATCCTTGAGATGTCCCAACCTCTAACATTTAAACCTCTCCTATTGTTATGCAAGCCAATAGCACAGTTTTACTTCTGGAATTAGTCAATTATAGGATGTGATTCCTCTAATATATTTTAGACATCGGGATAGGATGAAATAAATTGCACCCAACCATATCTGTTTCTCTCCACTGGCAGCGAAGAGGGCCTGTGGAACCAGACAATGGAGTTTTCTGCATCGAGTGAACTCTTCAGACTCCCCATTTAGTCAATGAGGTCAGCATAGCCAAAAGAGGTTGGCATGCAATTCATTTTACCAAACGGAGGCATCTGTTTTAGGCTGAATCACACCCTACACTCTATTGACTATATTGATGAAATCCACATTAAGTCAGCTCACATGCAGACATTTACAACAAAGATGTCCAGGTAAGATGGATTCCCCTTCATGCACTCTTAGCTTTTGGTATAGCTAAAGACCAGTCCCTCTGTCACATTACTATCATACTCCCATGTGCTTTAGTACCAAAAAGCCCCGCTCTGTGAGGGAGGAGCAATACCATATGAAACAGGAAGAACGCACAGTTTGCAAATCCATTTTCTCTATGGGTAGTGTTTCAGTTTCATTCTGGAATCATTGATTTTCTGGCTTCGAGCTGTTTGCTTCATCAAGCCCAGAGGATAAACTTTTTTTTGCACTGCATCTTTCTCTTTTCTGTGGCTAATGCTAGCTTATTTTCCTTCAAATCTTATGTAAAGCTTTTACAGGAGAATGCATCTATGATATGCTCTTCAGCTTGTTTTTTGGAAAAATATGAATAAACCAAAATAAACTGGAAGATTGTCAGTGTCTTTTGCAGATTATCTGTGTTCCAACACTACTCACAGGAAAATGCAAAGTCGATTAAAACCCACCAAGTGTAATAAATATGTTTTTTGATTCTGTCAGCATGGCTAAAGTTGAAAGTTAATGGCAAATCCATAATACAGTCATAGAGATCAAATGACATATCAGTCTATAAGCTTGCATTCATGACAGATAAATGCTCTTATTATCTTTACAGCATGCCCCAGTTAGTCCAGCATGAATAAGGTGAGTTAACTTGGTACTCTATAGTTAAAATGCTTGCATGTAGGAAGTTTGCTTTTTATGATAGGAATGCAAATGCTAGAAATTCTGTTTCTTCAGTCTGTGGACTCTTCCCTTCATTGATTACTGTTCAGCTCAGACCCTCAGCAGCTCTCAAATGTATCCCACTCCTTGTTCCCAGTTGCAATCTCCTTGTGTTCCTCTTCCAAACCTTCCCCCTCTTCATGTTAGCAGCCTCTTTCTCCCAAGTTATTTGTACACTGCAAGACGTTTTGGATGCCCTTAGCATTTCAGTGGCATGTGGGTTTTTTTTTCATTCTACCTGACTGTGCTGGAGATGGAGAAGAGACTCTTCTGGTGATCAGCCCTACTATGGCTGGCTGCTGAGAACAGCAATTGCAGTAAAATTCTGGTTTTGCTTCTGTGACTTTGTCATTCTTTGCATAGATAAGCTGGTCCCAAACAGAGTGAAGCAACGCAGCCTCTTTCTCTGCTACGTGGGATTATTCTGGATGGCATCAGAAGTGCTGAGAGGCTCAAGTGTTTTCAGCGAGGACAGACTCTTTAAAAGCTTCAGCTACTGGTCTCTTAAGATGGTTTTCCTGAGTATGTGTAAGTGGTGATTATGTTGAAGGGCTGGTAGCAGCCCAGCTTCAGGATATTCTCAAAGGTTTAACAAAAGTCTCACCAAATGACCCCTGAGCTCACTCTCAGTGTCCTGCTTCAAAGCATGAGCAACTGCAATTGCTTTCTGAAGAAAAGCTTGCTAGATTTTTTTAAATGGCAAAGCAACAGTCCTTCCATCTCCATTTGTACCTCTTGCACAATTCCTAGCTGGAACTTTCTCACCCTCAGCACACTCTCTGCTCACCTTAAAGTGAACCTCAAACAGACCACACCCTACATTTCCATTCAGCTAGGGCTCGAGAGACACATGATGGCAAGTCTTTGACAAATTTAGCAACAGGCACCACTGAAAGGGTCTCTTACGCGGAGAGAAAGCGTGTGCATTTTTCAAGCTGAATTCAAGAATTTGTGTCAGTTGCTGAATCAACATCCATTAGAGTCAACATGAGACCTTTGACTGGCTCCACTGGTTCATTGGGTCAGGAGCATTATAGACTTGAACTATGAGCTCTTGTGTACCAACAGACTGTTTTGAGCTAAGACTGTAATCACGTGGAATAAAACACTGCGCCAGGCAATGGCTAAATTAAGTACTCGTGAAAAAGACTCCATTTGTGTCATCATGATTATCTCGTTGATGGATCTGGATGGACCATTGTTAACATTAAAACCTTTTTGTTCTCTTGTTCCAGCTATTCAGAATTATTCATTCACCCTGAATGAATATTTTGTACTTAAACTGAATCTTAGGACCTTACTTAGAACCACTTAAGATCTTAAATTATATATGAGTGTAATGTGGGAAGGCATAGAAATGTAATACAAAGATCCATAATTTTTCAAGTGGAAAAATTAAATTCCTCCCTCCTTCCCACTCTTATGTGATGGATCTAGTACAAAGTATATTGAATTTGAATAGGTGTAGTAAGAAAGTCGGAGAGCTTTAATAGATATCTGCATGTGATGTAGAGCTGGATCTTGTCTTCAGGTATATGGACACACCTGCATTCACTGTCTGGGACAGCAGTTTAACCTGAAACATGCAAGTGAACTAATTAATTTTGGAAGATGCATGCTGGTGCCCCTGAGTGACTGCTGCAAGTGTGGGTAGGTCCTCATTGCAAACATATTGAGTAAAAGAACAAATGGATCTGCAAAATGAGCATGTGGGCCATGTTAACATGTCTATTAGAGGTCCATATAAGTACACCAACTGATTATTTTCCTTTCTAATAGAAGGTGTAAACTTTCTCCATTGACACTTAAAAGTCAACAGGACTAACTTATGAATTCGTTATTGCATCTCAGGAGCCATGGAGAAGAAATTGAAAACTCATCAGTTGGCCAGCATGGAGGCTCAGAGGTTTGATGCTTTCAGCTGTTAAGCCTGCTGTTTCAGAGAACCCATTTTAAACTCCTAGATTTGCTGCTCAAATCAATGTGCTGATATTTGATTGGAAGCAATACAGTTCCAGAGAGGGCAAGCAATTTATAAAATTTCCATCAGCCTAAGAGTAGCAATGAGCATATATATGCATGCCTGCATGTGGGCTTTCTGGCTGCTTTCAACATTCAGGAAACAATTGCAGGAGAGCATTAGCTGTGTTTCAGCGCATATCGTGAGTCTAAAGCAACGGCATGACCTTCGCTCAGGGACTGTTGGTATCCCGGATAGCTCAGCAAGGCAACAGGGAAGTAAACCTGTAAACCACCTCATTTTCCTTTGGTTACTTCTCTCTTTTGAACACATAACCCTTGCACTCAGAAATATTTTTTCATGGAGTTGTGAACAGCTCTCTCCTTTTCACTAGCTGAACTAATAAACAAGAATATTTTCTACTTCTCCACCACATGCAAATCCCTTTATGACTGGGGATAAATGCCATCCCTGTATTTTACCAATAAGAAGCTGTGAAGAAAACGAATTATGGCATGAATCAATGGCAGAAGATGAAAAGCTCACTTCTTTTCCAGTGCTAGGATTTAACTCTCAGAGATCATCAGTCTCTAAGAGCAATGAAGAGAACAAGAAGCTAGAGGCAGTGGGGTATTACCTTCAGTACAGCCCAGTCCATACACAGGAAGAAGTGGTTCCTGTTATAACACTGATACACTGCAAAAAGTAGACACCATTTAGGGTACTAAAATTCTTTTTCAGGTCTTCATTATCCTAAGCTTATTTGTTTCACCTCAAACACATTAACTGAATTCCCATTTCTCTTTACAAATATTGCCTCACTTAAATTAGAACACTGTGGCCATGGCACTAACGCTTTACAAAGGTATTTTTCCAGAAAGGTGAATTTCAATGGGGAAGTGACTGCATAGCCAGTAGCAGAACCAAGAGAAGAGTTGTACAACATTAGACCAGAACCACTCAAAGTGCCCTGAATATTCATTTTTTTGTTTACGGGAAAGAGAAAATCCTGACATTTTCTATGAAGGTGTCCTTCAGCACTTTTTGACTTTAGGACAATATCTAATTTAAAGACTCACTTCCCCAAATCTCTTAGGAAAACTCAGGTACACCCTTTATTTCCTGCAGTCAACTCATTAAAACTCATAGGAATTTTTTTATTGACTTTGGGCTCACAATATAATATACAAAATCCCCTTCCATTTGTTGGAAGGGCTCCAGTCTAGTAAGTAAAACAGTGCACTGAAACTTGGTTCCAGTCTCATCTCTGTCTTTGGCTCACCTCTTTGTGCCTATATAAACTAGGGATAATATTACTTTCTGACCTTGTGGTTGCGTCCTAAGAATTAATGTTTGTAATGTGCTATACACTCCTCCAGCGAATGGTATCTCGTCAGTGAGTACACTCTGTTCTTCCTTGCATGGAGGTAAATTAGGTATGCCTCTGGTGGCAGGCGAAATTTGGCTCCATTGGATAGCAACATTAATCCCATCTTCTCCAGGCTTCAGCCAGATTTCCTTCAGCTGGC
Source organism: Haliaeetus albicilla (assembly GCF_947461875.1). Taxonomy (NCBI): domain Eukaryota; kingdom Metazoa; phylum Chordata; class Aves; order Accipitriformes; family Accipitridae; genus Haliaeetus; species Haliaeetus albicilla. Next base: position 8,728,432 of record NC_091496.1, read on the forward strand.
GACATGCCTCAGACCAAACTTCAATGTTGTGACATATCTTACAAGGAAAGATTTTTTTTCGTGGTTATGAGAGGGTGTATTGGTAGGTTGAGCAAGAACTAGGAGCACACACTCTGGTAGAAGAGGAGATACTCTCCAGAGAATTACACCACCTGCCTCCTCTGAATGGACTGAAGAAAGAAAAATTAAATAAGGCATGTGGGGTCATCTTTGCTGCTAGCTTGTAGAGAAAAAGTCATAAGCTAGCCATCTTCTCAGGGCTCCCTCTCCTTTCTGGGCACATGCAAGTTCCTTAAGAAAATCCCATGGGATTTTCAGAGCACCTGGGTCTGGCTCCTGCTCCAAAGTGCGTTCTGGAGAGCCTTTCTAAAATGGCCAGCTGAAATATGAGGGTGTCAATAACCTCTATTGATTTGAATCTAAATTACCCTGGGATAGAGCCACTGGCATAGATGGACAGCATGTAGGCAGTGGTGCTTGGCAGGCTGATGCTGCTTTCTGAAGCCAGCCTTCATCTTGCAGCCAGAAGAAGGATGTTGCTGGGAAGTCCTCCTCTCTGTACTGAAAATAGCCAGCCTATAGCTCAGGGTGCAGCCCACAATGTGCTGGGGGATCCGGACACCGAGGCAGCCCTCTCCCCAAACAACCATTAGTCTGTGTCGCCATATCATGACAAGCATCAACTAAAACGTCAGCACACACCGTTCTGGAAAGCACGAGTGATTATTGATATTAATTATTCATATATTTCAATTTTATTTAATAATTGGCTTATTTCTATGTTCACATTACTGTGCCCTTACTCCAACACTTACGCACACTCAAAGGTCATCCTATAAATACATTTAATACTTCCACAAATACAAATGCTTTTCTTTGTTTTTTGATGTTTACTTGCTTGACTGGAGCATTCCACTTGAGCCTCGTACCCTAGTTAGTTACAACAGATTGCGAAGTGGGATTCATGCCTGGGTAAAGATAGTTTGCTTGCTTTACAACACCAAGATAAATGCCGGTCTGAAGCATCGTCATGAGGTCAATCAGGTCTAAGATTTTAAGCACCGAAAGATTTACAGTTCCATTTTGACAGCCCCTCTGCTCCTCCTCCCCTTTCCCCCAGCAATAAGACTCATTTAAAGCTTTAAAATATGGGAAGCAGAAAAGGAGTCATTAATTTTACTTACACAACAGCATTCGCACTTGCAAGGTTTTGACAGCTTCACTAAACTCAAAGGAATTCAGATCGCTAGAGCAAATGAATGCGTACCAATACTCGTATTGAAAGGAGGTAGTTTTCAGGGCTGAACACATATTTTCTTCCTGCAGGAAGCTGACACTGATGAGAGTATGTAGGATGTTTTACTACCGCATTCACGTGATCCTACTTAATGTTCTTTTTCCTCCTGTTCAGCATATTCTCTTTGTGTTTCTGAAATCAATAGAACTGCAGCAAGTCAACAGATTATTTCAGTATCTCTTAGGATGCACTGCCTTTACCACCATACTTAGTACCTATTGTTTTTGGTAAGGCAAATAGACTCCTTAAATGTTATATCTGCTACTTAGAAAGTTCAGTTGTTGACTGTGCCTTTTGGGGGATGAGAAATCCAATTGCAGAAAGCTAAACATATATGCATGGAGCTGAATGATTTTGGAAACAAATACTGTGGGATTTTATTTTTTATCACTGTCATGATTTTGGATGGAAAATGGAAAACTTGCAATGAATTCATAATAGGCCATTGCATTTCCATCTGAGACAGAAGGAGTGTGCTTACTTCTTCAGAAGGGAAGACAGATGAAGACAGGCAAGCTGCAGAATAAAACAAGAATTAAGTGGTAGCCACTTGCTGATCATTGTTCTGTTATCTGTCCATTATCTGTCTGGGTGTAGGTAGTAAATACCACATGAATTTAAATAAAACCCATTACTCACACTCACTTACAGACGCGAAGATAAGAGTTGCTTGACAGATCTTCCACAGGAAACTTGGATGTAATTGAGCCCGTTGCTGTGTTGATTCTCCTCCAGCAAAATCCTCTACCTGTGCAGGAATATTTTAAGACCTCACTAAATTTGAAATGGTGACAGAGTGTTAGGGTTTTTCGCTTATTTGTTTTTCGTATCATTATTGGATCTCTACAATAACAGATGGTGAAATCTCTCCTGAGTAAGCCAAATGCCAGTGCTTTTTCTTACAGGATGTCATGCAAAAGCGCTAACAGCTCGGCTCCTATTAGTACTAGAAACTGATGGGCCTGCTCCAGTGCCTTTTAAAGTTCCTGGGTGTCTTTGGATCAGCTCCTTGACACATCTGAATGAGGCAGGCAATCTGCTTTAAACACTTCCTTGTTATTCCCAGAGTTTCTGTTGGACATGCTCTTAAACAAGCTAATAATCTCTCTTTAAACAACACTTTCTTTTTATAATACACAGGCTCCCTTATACACAAGTGGAAGGTCAGGGCAGTTGGCAGGTAGGTTTAAAACACCCATTTGCTTTTCCTTCTTGAATGAGGGACTGCTTGTTTCTGAGATGGCCACTGCTGGTAGCTTGTGTTTGCAGCAAACACCTATAAGTTTACAGTTGACGGAGATTAGATGGGTGACAATCATTTTGACCAGGCTTGTCTTGGCCCTTTCCCTGCGTCTTTTGCTGTGCTATACTGAAGAAACATGGCTTAATGGCTATAAAGGGATACTTAGAGTTATTTCATGCTCCTAGAGCTGTCCTAATTGACTCTTTTCTCTCATCATGATTAACTTATGAGCTGATGATCAGGAAATCTCAACTGAATTCACAGTTCTGTGTCAGGTGTGACTGTAGGCACATTACTCCATCCCTGTAAGTCCCATATTCCCCACTGGTGGTATGAGAGAAGTTGGAGTCCTTTCATCACACTGATGGGCTGTGAAAGTAAGTTTGGGTATATTTATAAAGTCCATAAATTTAGATTTTCTTCTATTATATCAACCTGTGTTTCATGTTAGGATTCTTATTTTCAAGCATACATACCTATTTATGTTCATTTGTTTCATTGAATTACTTTTTGATTTATGGATCAAAAGGTTTTAGAATATACGTTGCTTAGAACACGACTGTGAAATGCATGAATCGAGGAGTATATAGATATCTTAAAACTCTAGCAGCATTTGGCTGTTAATTGGGGTTGCGGGGGAGGAAATGTGGACAAATGTGTTCGAGAAGCACCTGTAACAAAAGTCCTAAGCCAATGGCTCCCAACTGACAGTGCTCAATGCGTCACTGCACAGGCACAGAGCAAAACTCCAGAGCCCTAGAAGAGAAGGCAGACTGGTGGCATACTGAGCAGGGGGGGCCTGCAGCTGGTGGGGAGGGACAAGATGCTGCTGGGTTAGTCCTGAGATGCCTTTCTCAGAGCTGGAGGGAGGTGGAGGGAGGTGCTCCTGCATCCGTGTAGTCCATGGCATTTATCCTTCTCTGCATGTATTCTCTCCTCACCAAAAAGCTTGCCTGTACTTCACTTGCTTCGTCTCAGACACCATCAGAGGAGGAGGAACTCATGGTGGTCCCCAGACAAAGAGGGATTTGTGTTGTTGAACCTCTGGTCTGAACATGTCCCAAACTGGCGCTCAGGTTTGAGTCTTTCCTTTGCACTTAAAGAAAATGGCAGATAAGTGCTTCTCATCCCCTCCCTGGTTCCTCAGATGAGATAGATACCTGGATTTGTGACAAATATTGTAGTTTAAGCATTGTGTAAGTATAACTAGGAGTCCTAACAAGGCAGAACGCTCGCTGCAGTAGGTTTTATACGCATGCCAAGAGGGAGTCCTTCCCTCTTTATCTCTGGGACTGTCTGTGTTGGATAACAGCCAAAAGCTGGCAGTGGACACTGAGTGACTCTGTAGCAACAGGGACTAGATATCTGCAGACCTGATGCAACCCTAGTTACGTACAGATGTTCATGGGTTTGGACTTTCATTACTCTAGGCTCCTTTGTTTTCCAGAAGGATAAGCCCTGACTTTATCCACTTTGGCACTTTCCTTGAGAGAGGAGACAGATAGCAGAGGGACAGAGGAAAGAAGGGGATTCATATGAAATGTCTTAAAGGAGAGTAAATTTCTTTTGACTGCTTCCTGTGGAGTTTTCATATTTATTGGGAAGGAAATCATGTCATTGACTCCCAGAGAAGTGCTGCATCCGTTTGAAGGTACATATTGTGTCAAACCTCAGTGTCTCTCAGACATGACATGTGACAGCTGAAATCATTTGGGATGCTCCAGTTAAAGGAATTGAGGTCCAAATTCCCGGGAGCTGTGGACAGTTTCTGTATATAAAACTCTCTTTGAGTATAAAGGGGATTTTTCAAAAGCATTGAAAATCTGGTTTAGCTGCTCTCATAGAGTTAATTCTGCATTCTCTTGATCACCCAAATAGCCCTTCACTACATCTGATCCAGTTTCGCTGCAATTATCTTAGCAAATAGGATGGGACATGGACCACTCTCTAGTCTGGATACCATCTGGCACAGCTGTGCTGTACCCTTACAGCTAAAATGTCTGGCACTCCAGAACTGGATGGTCACATCCCAGGAGTCTGTTGTGAACGCTGCTGGGGCTGAGACAGATAGTCTCCAGCCTCTTCCCAGGAGTTATCTCGGGAGAGTTTTCTCAGTCAAAACTCAAGGGCCAGAGACTGTGTTAGCAATTAAGTGATATGGATGATCATATTCTGGTGTCTGTCACTGTTTAAGACCTGTAGTTGCAACCTTCGAGCTCCTCTGTCATGAATACGGATGTTCAGAACTGTGCACAGTTCAGATGAGGATGCTAGACACTAGTGTCAATAGCTATGTCTAGTCTCATAAATTAAATTTACGTGGGACCATTCTCAGGCAATGAGATCATTAGGCCCACAGTGGTGCACCCCCATACAGCTAACCTCTCTCAGCCTCTAAAACAGGGTGCCCACATTGAAAATGCATATGGTGAACGGTCCCCACTATGTGCTAAGTCCCAAGCCATGTCTAGGAAGTATTTGGGACACTGTCATGTCCCAAAAGAACTCCGTGATTTAGGTCAGAACTATGTCAGTGATCATTCAAGCAATTTCTCAGTGTGGGCAATCGGATTATATTGTCTAGGAGTTTCCACTGGCACCATTTAGCTTAATAGTAATACACAAAGACAGTCCTCACTACTTCTGCTAGAGAAATCTTGCCTGATGCATCCTAGCACTGAATTTGCTTTGCTAATAGCTGCATCAAGATTATTCCTGGGCATCCTCTTGTGGATGAGAAAACCTGTGTGTCTTTTCCTAAGAGGTCTACAGCATAAGCTTCCAGGTGCTAACAGGAATTCCTCATACTTTCCTAAAGCTGAAAGCTCCTTTGCCGAAAACAACAGAGGAGACACACATACAAGCAGTGAATGCAACTTCCAGGGTATAGACAAAAAGGATATTTTCTGTAGATGCAAGGTAGTGTTGGTGCCATTGCACAGGATACCACTTAAAACTTGTGTATAATCCATGTATTACTGTGAAAATAATAACAGAAATAGGAATAGATGCAGAAAAGGACTACTACAATAACCAGGGGACGGGTGAGCCTGTTTTAAGGGAAGAGAGCAATGTGGCTTCACTTATTTAGCTGAGTAAAAGGAAAGCTGAAGTTTTTGACAGCTATCCGTAGACACTTCAGGGGGCTGAGTACTCAGCAGGGAGGAGACTAAAAGACATTTCTGGCACAAGAACAAATGATGATAACCTGGTCCTGAATAAATGGACATTGGAAATTATAAAGAAGTTTCTAAACAGCAGAGGAATGAAGTTTTGGAAAAGTCTTCCAACAGCAGGAATAAGAGCCAAAAAATCAAAATTGAAGAGGGAGCTTAAGAAACCCATAGAAGAGAACATATGACCTGATGGCGCATGACAGCAGGAACTGAACTCAGTGACCAAAGAGGTCCCTTCAGATTCTATCTCTGATGATCTGAGAAGTATCTAAGGAGACCATGTCCCATTGATCTGCAATGACAGAGAAGGTGGAGACTGAGTCTCAGTCTCTCCAGAGCTAAATGCAGGATGATGTCCTTGAGCAACAGTCCTGCCATTCCGTATAATAGCAAAAGAGCCCAGGAATAGCTTCTGTGCAGACACACACAGTAACTTGATACAACACAGCTGGGGAAGAATGGACTGAAAGAGTTATTTACCCTAATCTGTGTTTGCAGTATCTTTTGTCCTGGGTATGCTATAAGCACAAGAAATAAATAGGCAGATATCTAGATACAAATTTTAAACCCATCAGATCTTAAATGCAAGAGCTTTTGTATCCAAATGGCTGCTTCATGCCCTAAATTCTCTGAGTTGTGCTTAATCCTTTCAGCACATAAGGCATGTAAAAACCACCCACCCACTACTTCAGAGCCATTTTTCTTCATCTAAATGAAATTTCTTTAGTTCCATTCATCTTTACAGCTCATTCAACAGGTCCCTCTGCAGCAGTGAAGGGAAGCATGTTTCAATGTGCTAATCCAGCTCGGAGATGGATTAATTGACTCACAGGCCCCTCTGATCACTAGCCAGATGTCTCTCCCCAGCTGGCAAGCCTTACTAATTTTCTTGTTGTTGTTGTTGTTAATTCTGGGTTTCCAGCCAGCGGGGGCCCTTCTCCACTCAATCAAGGGCAACATGCCCTCTGCCGACATTTTGTGTTCTTTGGCCTGCTTTCCCTTGGGCAAAGAGATTCAGCTATAAACCTCCTCTCCTGGCTCTTTGTCATCTGGCCTGTGGCCCCTGGAGAGAAGTCTCCTGGTGCAGTTGCACTTGCGTGTCTGGCGTGTTGGGCCACCACGGGGCAGCGCTTGTGCATGCTCAGGGTGGGTGATGGAGGCATATGGGGCCTGCAGTGCCAATTTCAAGAAGTGGTTCAAAATTTCAGGTCTGTGCATTCAGTTTTTGGGGAAAAAAAGAGGCTCGTAACGAGAGTTAGAAGCATTTCCTTCACCAGGCTGGGTGCTACGCAATGACATGGGAGCAAACTCTCAAGAGTGCTTGGAAGGACTGAGTACGAGTAGGCCAGTTAGGACACTAAATTGGGAAGCACTGTAACATAAAGGATGGTTTGAAGATGGGATGTGTGAGTGCTCCAGGCTCCATTCCTGATTCTGTCATTGGCCCTGATGTCTTGAGCAAGACACTTCACTTTTCTGGTACTTCTGTTTTCTCATGGCTAACAGAGGTTTAATGATAACCTTTTTTTAAAAATATCTACTAATAAGCAAGAGACGGTGTGAATTAAGTATCGCTTTCATCGCTGAACATACAGCTGTGTATTTTCAGTGTAAAGGCTTCTGCAGTGACTTGCAGTGATTTAGCTAAAACTGTGTTACTGCTGAATGGGAAGGTGTCAATTTTGGCCAGACTGTAGAACATTGCTCTTACCCAATGTCTTGGGTCTTTACTGTGATTACATTGAGTAGAAACTTAATCTATCAAGAATTCATGTGTATGGTGCAACCTTTGTTCACCTCAGCAGTGACTTCCTCACACAAGTTTTGGGGGGTAAGTTGTCACTGAAAGAGGACAGCTGAGAGTACTGGCAGCAGTAGGAATATCTGAAGATTTGTACTTTTTAACACCAAGACCATGGAGCCCAGCTATACATATAACTCAACCGACCTTATGGTTTCTGAATCATAAAAGTGGAACCCTGGTTTTCTAGTTTCTCACAAATGGGGGTCATTTATCCCAAGCTATAAAAAAATGAATTCCTGGACTATATGAATCCTTTCCCTTTCTCTTCCTTTCCCCTCCCCTATAATAAGCTGACAGAAAGCAGTTGCCCAGAATAGAAAAAAAACAACTCCCAAACACTTCTCCTTGACTGCACAGTTGTTTTTTTTCATTAGAAAAGAAGTTGCAAAATATTTTTTCATGACAAGATCAAGAAGAGCACAGCTTGAGGAGAGAGAAATAAGAAGTTCATCTAAGGTGTGAACATAAGAGTTCGGCTGCATTTGCTACGGACCAAACACCTCCTACTCCAATAAAAAATGGGGAGAAGGTAATTTCTTCAGGATTAGAGCAGTTGCTTACAATTCATAGGGATGTAAATAAGAAGAAAATCTCACTCTTGTAATTTAGCATCTTTGGTCTTTTTTAGCTTAGGTACGTGCCTTGTATAAATCTCTTCACTAATTTCTTCCCACATTAGGCATAGCCCCGGGGAAGTTGTTTTACAGGGAACTTAAGGCTTCGACCTTTGATCACTGTAACCTGGCTTCTCACAACCCCGAAAACAAGTGTCTAAAAAAATGAAATGTGAACAACATGCACCATCAATATCAATTACTGCGTTGTTATGTGGTAAATTTTCCCCACAGGGGGTGAGCAATTCACTTGACGTGTTTGGCAAAGGGTTTGATTCTCCTCCCCTCTCGCAGCGATGTGATGCTGACATCTCTCTCTACACTTCAGTGGGGTGCAGAGCGGAGTAAGGGAGCGCAGAGTCAGACCCAAAGCCTCCGCGAGCACAGAGAAAAGTGGTCTCTGTCAGGAGAGGGTTTATGCAGTCTGAACAGTGAGCTGCAATCTTTGAAGAAAAGACTTCAAAGAAAAAAAGAGAAAAGAAACAATGTCTAATCTTCATACAAATGTGCTCAGGGGTCTCTGAAACTCAGAAGCTTCCAAGATTTAAGAATTAATTATCACTTGCCAGAAGCAAGCTTTATTCACAGGTAACGGTTACAGCAATCCGAGTCCTTTAGGTGTAAAATTCATGGAATTATATTGAACTGGTTAAAGCTCAGTAAATCACCGTATTTCCCTTCGGTGTACTTGCACATTTTCCAAATGTTTGATCTTATCCTTCACATTGTTTATGCAGGATATATGATAGCAGCTCCTAAAGTTTCATCTTTCAAAGGAGATACACTTGGAAATATTTTGGTACAAGCACTGTGACTTGCAGGTTTGCATTAAAACATGCAACAAAGCGGTCCAGCTTCTCAGTTCCTGTAGAGCAACGCAGCCCTGCTGGCTTCTATTTACTGCAGCAAAAGACAAGATTCTAAATCATTTGTCAGCTCCACAGCTGTATAAATAGCGAGGAGCACTGTGAATGACTAAAAGCAAAGCACTGCTGTTCCGATTCCTCTTAGCGGAACGGTGTGTGTAAAATGTCCCTCAGGCCAGCTGAGGTATTCAGGATATCTCAACACCTCACAGGCTTTATTGTATTTGTCCTTACAATATCTTTTTGAGTAAGCACTCCTGGTATAGCCGTTTTACACCTGAAGTTTTAAACCTAAGGAGGTGATATGAGCCAGTTGCAGGGCAAGTTAGTGGTGAAATCAAGAATTAAACATTGAGGCATCTGGAGGGCTCAGTTATGCGATGAAGTTATTGTGATCAAGAAAGTGAATAATTTATTGTGAATATCTGACCAGACGCATAGTCAGCCCACGGTAAAGTGTAGTTTAAATCCTGCATTTACGGCAAGCTGAAGGTGTGAACCCAGCTGGCTGGTGTGGCTCAGCTGCTGCACAGAAATACATTAACCCGCAGCAACTTGATTGCACATCCCAGCCCTCTCTTCTATAAAGCACTCTCTGTCTTTTGTCTTTAAGACTTCAGTGAAAACAGGTGCTGCAGAAGCTTATGAGAGATATGCACCTCCGCAGGGAACCAGTTCCCTGACACAAACAAGGGTCTTCAGACCCAGAGCAGCTGTATCTGATATACAATTAAAAAAATTGCCTCTCTTAAAATGTCAGTGAGCCAAGGCACCTGTACAGAGGAGAAAGGGAATGAAAGACAGAGACCAGGTCAAATGTAGCCACTTTGAAAGAATGAATCTCGCTGGCAGGATTGCAATTGCTTCATTTTGTGTTTATAGCCATATGGCTTTTGAGGTTAGATGGAATTTGTCTTGATATTTGCCCACCAGCAGTCAGGAGGCATCTGTAACTGTTGTCTCCCCATACATATGAATACTTTGCATCCTAATAATAAGCAGACCCAACCACTAGGCACCCCCAGAATTGCCAAAGAGGTAGCAAACATAGATCTGCTTCTGTTTGGGAGTCACTGGCCATCACAGAGGGTCTAAACAACGCAGGGGCATAGCGTTATCCCATGTTAGCATGCAGAAGGATGCAAAGGACAGAGTTTGACCCTGGTGTTGCATTACAGGCAGGGCTGTGGGTGTTTGTTTTCAAAGGAAATTTTCTTCTGCGAACATTCAGAAAAAATCCCAGGCAGTCTTCTCTCACTGACTGTGGCAGCTCCCAAGACAACAAAACCGAAGGTAACTGGTGCTGCCTCTCCCTCCAAATGGGAGATGTTGATATTTCAAGTATTTGTTTAACTGCAGATAGTTGACACAGCTTGTGAGAAATTATTCTGGGAGGAAAGGAAACCTCCCAAACTCCTCCGCTTCCTTTGCCCTGGGCTCCTCTCGGCTCCCACTGGGTGCTCTGAATCACCTCACCAGGAATGTCCCCGCTCCAGAGCGGGGTCCTCCACCCGTTCCGCAGGATTAATGTTTTCCTGCAGCCAGCCCCTCGTGCCAGAGCCAGGGATTGAGGGGTGCACAGGGAGCAGACCCTCGGCGGCTATAAAGGGTGCTGGCATCAGTGGGGCCAAGCTGCCACCCCTCAGCCCAGACGGGGTAGATACAGATAAAGTAGACTCTGGCCCCAAGTGACTTGCTACCAAAACAAGCAATCTGGTACTGAGCTATTTTTGCCCGGTGGGGGATATTTGATGTGTTTGTTCTAAGATTTTGGTGTCACTTATCACATGCCTGTTATAATGCATTGCCTGAGGCATAATTAAATTCAAAGGGCATGTCTGTGTTGAAAGGGAGGGCTGCAATTTGTTGGTGTTAGGATTTTTCATTAAAAACCAAGCAGTTTTTCTGACTGGCAGGAACAATGGTTACAGAACAAAAATGCTATTAAAAAAAGAGAAGGTAAAGGCTTTTCTTTTTTTTTAACAACTACCTGCCTGACATTCCCACACTGACTTGGAATAAAGCCCAGCATTTAAAAATAGCGGGATTGTAACAGCAAGACAAGGCAAAGAGAAGAGCCTTGACGTTAAGAAAGGTCTGGCAGGTGACAGGTATAGCTTACATATGTATATATGTATGTATCTTTATACATACAAATATCTATATCTATATGTGTGTGTGTGTTTGTATGTGTATGTGTTTCATCTCCAGATGAGAAATTTGCCTTTGCTGCTGAGGTTTCCCTGAAAGCTCAGTTAATTAGTTCTCATAACACCCATGGAGGCAGACATTAGTATCATCCTTATCCGCAGATGAGGAGATAGGAAAGAGCACAGAGAGAAGGAAGCACAGAGAGATTAAGGGATTTCTACTACAGTAAGTTCAGTGCAGAGCTGGGAATTCAGTCCAGCAGGCAAAATCTTAACCCTATTAAAAGCAATGGGAGACTAACTTAAGAGATGCCTGGATTTGGCAATTTTGCTTGCTTTGTTCAAACCTATCTGATCTGTTCACAGTTACATGTGTCCTGATGATGCCTTGAAAAGAAAATCACACCTCTGACTGTCTGCAGCTCCTGGTCAAATCTCAGCTGAGTCCCGCAGTCCCAGAGCTTCATAACAGGAGCTGAATCTTTCTGTGAGGGACTCCGTACCACACATTTACATATATCTCAAAAAATAGTCTGGAGTGATAAGTGAAGTAATTTAAGATCTTCCTAAACTGATTATTCTATTCTCCCAGGCCACCAGGGTCACAGGAACTGAAATTTTACATCTCTAGTTGCTATATTCCACAGCACAGTACTATCAAGAAATGGCTGGAGGGTTTCAGCTACACTTAAAATAGATTGGGCAAAGCCCGCTCATTAAAGGAAAAAAAAAAAAAAAAAAAAAAAGATGTCCTCATTTTATAATGGCTTTCTTGCCTTCTTGCTTATATACTTGTTCCAGGGCAATATTTTCATGTTATTATGGTGTTTTCAGCTCTTATTTTTAAGTTCAGTTCATTAATGGTGGTAGAACACTTTGAAGTAGAAAATGTAAGTGCTAAGTGGTATCACTGACACACTTTCAAGGCAATGCTTTTGCCTTCCCAGAGGTCATGTGAAGCAAATGTGTCACACCTGCAAATGCGCATAAATTGCTGCTGGCAGTAGAGGGCCAGATTTCCCTCGAAACTGTTGCAGCAGCTGTACGCTGGCTGCAGGTGCCTGGAAGAGGATTCCTCTTTTTGGCAGGGGGCTGGTCTGCCAAAGAGGGGTCTGCCAGCTAGAGACCGAGTCCCCAGCCCTGCTGTGAGGAGCCTGGCAGCAAAGCAGCTGTGGGGCAGAGCTCCACTGTCCGGTACTTCTTATCCGCTGGATAAAAATCCCCTAAACACACCTGAAAGTCATGCAGTGACTTCTCCAGTGTTGGGCACCAAATCTCCGAAGTTTGTTATTTCTCAACAAGAGCGTAACAGGCTGAGGAGCGCAGCGCGTATTGGGTTCTGGGGGGAGGACGGACTGCTGGGGTGGGCAGCAGGTGGACCTGCTGGAGCATCTTTGAACACGGGAACTGTTTCATGGGGCTTGTCTGCAGCTGCGGTGCGGTGCTGCCGAACACCGGGCTCTACTTCTCGCTCGCCTCCAGCCTGAAGGATCACAAGGGCAGGAGACAGGTTACCAACACCCGAGACAAGGTCTTCTCTGTGTATCTGTACACTCCTATAGCCTGCTTGAGAAGTCTGCAGCGTCCGGGTTAATTTGGAAAATCTGCTACTGCGACTGTGGCCCGGCTGCTTGTGTTCCCTCCCCATCACCCGCTGGGGTGTGGGCACACGGGAGGGATCCTGTCTACTGATCTCGGGATATGATTTGGACATACGCACTGCTGCTTGCAAAGTGGGAAGCTGTCACGGCACTGTATGGAAATCTTCCTGCTGAACTACAATAACACAGCCGCCCCGCTCACCCCAGAGCTGTGATTTATTACCTTGTCATATTTCAAAAGCCAAAGCAGGTTGAGCTTGGTCAGTGCTTAGATGGAGAGGTCTCCAAGGAAAACACAAGAGCTAGAGGAAATGTTCCCTGAATCAGAGCCGGGGTAATAATCCAGCACGGTGTTAAAGATGTTGCTGTTGGACTGATTGTAAAATCAATGTATTGGCCACTGGTGGTCCATGGGGAAGGAATGTAATACCTAACGTGACTGGACAATAGCTGCCAGGTATTTCTCTTCCTACAAGGGTCATCTCTACAGCAGGTGTAAATTGGATGAACCGAAGATGATGAATCCAGCTGATTGCTTTCTCTGCTGTGTCTTGTTATATGGATCTAGAGGCTTGGTTGTTTTTCTTTGTCCTCTTCCTTTGTGTATTACATAATTCCTTACATGGCATGGAAGCACACAAGATACAAGAACAGGCAAAAATTTAGTGATTTGATTTTTTTTTTTTCTAATAACATTCCCAGCTTCTGGAAATCCACAGCTTAAGAATCCCCTTAAAGTTTTTTTCTCCTTAAGACTATTGGCTATGTGGACTTGATTTTTCTCTCATCATTCCCACAGAACTCTCTGAAAGCTCAGGCTGATCACCACTGTTTGCAAGGTTGGATCCATTATCTACCAGCTTCTTATATAGGGCAGCAGCTCTGTGCCTGTCCCACAAAGATAGCTGGCCACATCTGTTCCCATTAGCTCTTTAGATGTTGTGGTCCAAATCCTGGATTCTGCCTGCTGGAACCCTGGGACAGTGCATTTTTCCGCAATGAAGCGTGTGTGCTGATTATTTGTTACATAGTTTGTTTGAAACAGTGCCAGTCAAGGAACGTAGACATTTCCCTTCTGTGAAGCAAGCTACATGCATGTAATAAAAGACAAGATCCCTTTTGTAATTGCAAAAAGTGTACTAAAAGAACACTGATCTGAATTTAAAGAGATAATGAAAATGAACAGTTTCATCCATGCACCAATTTGGCCCCTCTGGTTTCTAAAGAAGTATCTTTTCTTCATCTGTCCTCCATTTGTAGCACAAAAAGAAACATTTTTCCATGGGATGATGGAATTCAGATTCAAAAGCTGTGGTTTTGTCTCCTGTTTCTGCGTTTCTGGTTTAACAGTTGCAAATTTGAAGAAGGAAATGTGATAAATGATCCCATACTAAAATCTGCAAATCAACTGGAGCATCTCTACCCACTCCACTCTTTTAGGTGGTCATTTCAAGAATGAACCACCCGGACACCTTTGAGGACAGCAGGGTGTTTAAGAACTGCTGCTGCAAACACTCTGTGACTGTAGTAATTAACTGTGGCTCTCCGCTGGGAAAGCGAAGCCTTGATAAGCACATTACAAAACCATTGTCAGGAGTACAAGTGCTTTGAAGAGAGCATTGAAAGGAATTTTGCTTCAGAATATAAGAAAGTATGTAATGTGAGATTTCTCGAAGGAGAAGATTATGCTTTATTTGGGCTTTTCTATACAGGCTGAGAAGCAGAATGTGAAAATACTTCACAACTTATTTAGGAACACAGACATTTGCAGGCTGGACTGCACCCAAGTCCAATCTAGTCCAGCATCTTGTGTCAAAGAGTGGCCAGCACCAGATGCTGCAGGGGAAGGTACAAGAGAATTTGTAGAGGTTATGTTTTTACAAATGTGGGAAACATCTTCCTAATTTCCAATTATTGTTGTTGCTGGTATTATGTGTAGATTTAATTTCTATCTACAGACTTTAGATATCATTGTCCAAAGCATAAAATGCTTCCTCCCAGTCATACCCTGAATGACTATAATCAAGCCAAAAAAACTCTGAATTTCACCCATGCAGTTAGTTATTCCAGTGCATGTTTCCAGTACAGATACCCATAGCATGCTTCAGCTCACTGGCACAGAAATGACCACTTTCCTTTGGCCAGACAGCAGTCAAGGCAAATAAGAATCTTCCCTGTGGTTTTGAACAAGGTGCAGGACTTTTTCTGACTGTCATGCCAGCAGATCAAGACCAAAGCTCCCCCCAGTCCTCACAGGGGGGACACAGAGGAGGTGTTGGCCAGGCTGGGACCCTGTTGATGGGGGTTCTTACTGGTAGGTTGCCTATGGGCAAGTTGTTTCCCATCTCTGTGCTACTTCTACAGAGGAGAGATACTGGCACTTGCCTTCTTTGCAAAGCAGTGTGATTGATAGCTGTGGCTAAAAAATAACTGTAGAACATAACAGAAGAGACTGTTTTTTATGATTATCAGCTCCACCACTGAAACTGCTTGAAACCACCCACAAATCTCTTCCTTAGACAGAGAAGAACACATTCACCTCCATGCAAAGCTTCTCCTTATGTTCCTCCTGTAGAACTAAGCTGAGCCTTTGACTTTTATTTCTTGATATTGGCTTTTTTGTTATTATTATTAATATTATTAAAAAACCACAACTTAACTGTGGTCAGATCCCTCACTGAGCTGCAGTGGAGGAAGGACATTTGCACTGGAAATTAATATGGCTAGCATGTCTGCTTTGGTTTTGAGGATAGTGTTTTCATGTTTTTTTCCTTTCTTCCCCAGCTTTCTTCTCTTTTGTGTCTGCCTGCCTCTTTCCCGTTTCTTTCACAGTCGCTATTTTTGTTCCAGGCAAAGAACTCGGTCATGCTTTCACCCTCTCATGGGCTCTGTGTACACTTGTAGTCAGGCTAGCAAACCTGACTCTCTCTGGAGCCAAAATTGCATCCTTCCCTTGCCCTTTTCATACCCTCTGCCTCATCACAGTTTTGTGTCTCTCATTTCCCGGGTTTTCCCTGCCTTGCCGTGTTCCTGGAGGGCAGCAGTGCCTCACTGCTGGCACATCTGGCTGGGGCTAGCTTGGGTGCTGGCTCTGATGCAGAGCTCCTGTTGGACGCTGGGCCAGTCACTCATCTCCCGTCTGATGTGTTTTATCCACTTCAATCACATGATTTTCAGGGAAAGGGACAGTCTGTTACTCTTTGTCATTACCCACTATAGCACAACACAGCTCCCCTGTGGTTCAAGGCACCATATGCTTCTTTAATATGCACAGTCACTTTGATGTGCCCTCACCTTTCTCTGAACTCACTTCACCCTTCTGTCCCTCCTTCCTCCTCTCTCTCCTGTTCTTTTAACACAGAATTCCTTTTCGGCACTGTGGTCCTTCTTCTTTCGCCCCCCGCTCTCCTCGCCCTCCACCAGGGCTGTCCTGGGCTGGAGATGGGGCTGGGACCAGGGGCCAGCAAAAGTCTGCCAGGAAAGGGTCAAGCCACTTTGACCCTTCTCCCTTTGGAGGGAGTGGGGATTTCTATGCCTGATCCTAAGTGGGCAGAGAAATAAAGGGAGAGAAGAGGCAGAGGTGACACAGCTCATTGAAAAGGCTGTGTGAGCAACAAGAAGCAAACCTTGCTGGAAGGAGTATTTAACATCTGGCTTGCAAAACCTTGTTCCTTAGAGGTCTGCAGTCATTTTATCACTTCCATTTTCATGTCTGCCTTAATCTGTGCGTTTTCTTGCTTATTGTTTTCTCCAGTTCTGTTCAGCCCTTCTTCCTACCATTCCCATCAGGCCTATGGGCTGCTTCACTCCAACCGATGTTCCTAAAATCCCCTGATTGGGGTGCTCCAATGAGGCAACAATTAATTCCTGTATCTGTAATTTGTTTATCTTCTTCTATAGAGTCTTACAACAAGCCTCAGGAGAGGGATATAAATGATGAATGCAGGTTAATAACACAGGAGTCCGCAGAAAATTGCATTAAGATGGCACAGCAATAATAGGTATAAAAACAACTGAAGCATGTGGTGAAAACCCTACTATATCATAATATTTCCACTCGTAATATACATCATAGTCTGTACTAAAAAATCTGAAACTTAAAAGTGATAAAAAATTAATGCCTCCAAACTGCTACTGAGAAGAAAGAAGGTTAGGCAAATTATTCCCAGTTGTTACGATAGGTGAAAAAAATAAGCAAAATAGGTGAATTTAATCCTATTTAATTTTAATCATCCAAAGGACTGGAGCCTAGTCATGTATATCAACACAGCTCCCTCTCTCATCAGTGCAGAAAGGCAGAGACCTCAAGGGAGACAGATTCATCCCAACCCCAGAAAAATGCTTTAAAAAGGGGGAGGTGAACACCCTGGCTCTCCCTTAACTGGAGAAGACTAATTAACCTAGTCTTATGTAGACAGGATGTCTAACCCTTCCAACAGCTACACTTGGGAGCTTCATCCTTCTCAAAGACATTTTTAAAAAATGTCCTAAGCTCACTCTGGCATGACTAGGATTAGCAGAACTATTTGTGGTTTCTAATATTCTGAAAAAAGAGGTAAGACCATTTCTATTTGTTTAATAACACAGAGGCAGCTCACGGATTTTGCTAGATGCACTGGAAAGTCTCTGCCAGATGTGAGGTGTTGAAAGCAGAGCTACAGTTGTACCAGATGCTCAGGATGCTCAACTACCTGTATATCATCTTCGTAAACATTTTGTGTACCTGCGTGAGCTGAAGGCGAAGTTACCTGTGTGAGCTAATATCACAGAGGGGTTTGAGAACAGCTGCCACAAATCTTCAAGCAGGCAAACAAACCGGAGAAGCTTTGCCCTTTCATGAACAGTTTATCATTCTGCTTTAACAGGTTGAGAGGGTTGACAAGAAGTGATGTGGGAAGTAGTCACACTGATATGAAAAGGGAAATCTGCTTCACTTGGTCCAGTAATGAACCAACAGAATGAGAGATGGACACCATCTTTGGAGCACGAACTGGACAAATGCATAGGACAACCTATCAAGAAATCAGAAACCAGAACACCTTATGTGTCAGGACACAGGTATTGTGGAGATGTGCTGCCAGGGTGACTGGAAAATTATGAGAGCTATCTGCTGAACTAAGAACACACGTAGGGTTTGTCATCATGGTGAAATATGTTTCTGCTAATATATTTCAGCATAAATAGTACTGATGTTTTTTTAAATGATAGCATAAAGATGAATTGGGTAAATCCTTAGGTTAGAGGTGCATTCCTAGGGACCCAAGAGTGCAAAATCCCACTTCAATGGGATAATGTAGAAGAAAGTACTGTGGAAAAGTACTTAAGTGAAGAAAAACAATCCATATAATTGTCTGTTCTTCCAAAGCCTTAGCCAGAAATCTGTCTGAAACACTTTTCAGTGTGTGATCTGGTAGCCCAGAGACTGCTTTTAAGGCAAGGATTTTGATTTTTTTTTAAAATGTTATTTCCCAATAACAGTAAAATTGCAGTTTTCAACCTGCGGTCTGTGAATCTGCACAGGTCCAGGATTAATTTCCTGACATCTATGCTTTTCTACTTTTATGAGAAAAGCAACCCTTATGACAATACACTTACAGAACAATTTGCATCCACAGGGGGAAATAAGAAGTGTTTAACAATGAGAAAAAGAGTGAAAACGACTGTTACAAAAGACGTATTTTTTTAACTCGACACAAGAGAAAGGGGATCAAGATTCCTGTGGCCTTTTTTTAAATGGAAACACCTTGGTTAATGGAGGACCACCTACACTTGTATCAAGAAAGATTGAAAAGCAGAGAAGCTAGATGTCAACAATCATTGACACTGTCACTGCCCAGGAAAGTAGTGCAGAAAGTGCTGAACTGAAGTCACACTTGCTAAACTCATCACTGGGAACTGGAGATTTAGACCGTGGCCTGAATCTCCAACCTGGTGTGTGAGTCATGGCCCTTTGCTCCGAGAAATGGGAGACCTGAAATCTTATCATCACCCTTGATGAGGGGGAAAGAAGCCAGGAGGCTGGCAAGAGGCAGTTAGGAAGGGGAAAGTGCTGATTGTCATTTTTATTGCAACAATATAAACGTAGCATGGGTCTCTGCATGTTGCTAGCCAGCTGTTTTTAGATGATGATGGCATCTATTTTAGCACAATGTAAATCTGGGGGTCATTTTATTATCCAGCAGGCTGACTAGTCTGTAGAAGAAGTTCTGCTGGATTTGCCACAGCAATCTGCCAGACAGAACATTGCTAGCCAAGTGTTAAAAATATGAGCACATTAAAGGTATTGAGAATTCCGACTGATCCAGCGCTCTATGCAGATGAGCCTGCAAAGTGCATTTTCTTTTACCTGACTTGAGTTTACTCAGTGGAATAACAGCCTGTGAGCTAAAAATAGCTCACAGAAATAGAAAATGCTTTCTCCTCGGCATTGTCTGTATTCCTCACTTGCTGCATGTTGAGCTGCTATTCGTTTCTGTGGCAAGTCTGTGCAAGGAATTTATGTTGAATATCCAATGGAGAATTAGCAGGTGGATTGGAGATCAAAGGTTGTCTGCTCTGCTTAATATCTGCGGCATTTCTCAACTCTCAGGACCAAACCAAACCAAAAAATCATCCAGGAAAAAGACTGTTAATTGGCCAGATAAAACCCATGATCTGTGGGCAAAATCCACATCTTTGAGTAAATTATGGAGGGGGACATTGAAATTGCAGAGCTCAGATATATGATACAAGCTATGGATAAAACTTTATGAAATTACAGTCTTTGATGTCATCTTAATAATCTTCAGCTGCTTGTTCATCTGTATTTGTGGAAAACATAGCCTTAACTCTTTTGATTCATTAAGCTCTTCTCTTTTTAAAAAGATCAGTAACATCCTTAATATTCTCCTAGGGCTGTTTTGCTTGAATATTACATATTTATTTGTCAAAGACAGATGTCCAGTATTATGAAATGTCTAGCCTAATATCACACATTTTTTTTAACATGACATGACATTAGAACTGAATAATTTTTAGACATGAGTTCTGTACCTCTAGTCATCCGTTGACAGCTGGGATTTATTTTAAAAATATGTTAACGCTGGACTGGAGCAGTTTAAGAACAGTTTGGACCTAGTAATATATGACTCATAAGGAGAGTTGTTTCTTTGTTCTGTAAGTATTTTTTGACCGATTTAAGCAGTAAATATGCAGCCTGATGAGACATAAACAAAGGTTTGTCTATGAAAACAGCCCCCTTAGTCTTCTTAGCTACATCTATGAGCACAATAAAGTTAGTGCTGGTGGATTTGTGAATTCAAATGCTATGAAAGGATAACTTGGTCTGCTTCCCTGATGTTTATGGTGCTGTAACTGAAAAGTATTTCAGTGAAAATCAGTGGAGATCCTTCAATTTCATGCTGAAGAGACATTTTCATCTGTAAAGACATTAGTAAAAAAGGAAATTCCTAAACACAGCAGGAATATGTTAATACTAAATTCCAATTTTTGTAATGCAGTCCTAGAGAAGGAAAACCAAGTCATCAAAACCACTAGTGCAACAGCATCATCCTGGCTGGTCAGTATTGGGGACCAGTACTAGCGGGGCAGGGCTATGTGCAGTCCCTGTGTAGGTCCAGTGGCTGCCTATATGGTAACTAGTCCTCTGCCACATTAACACATGCTGATGGAAGGGGGTGTGTGCGGGGGATTATAGACCCTTGAACATAAAGCGGTGAAAAGGGGAAAGATTTCCCCAAATCCCTGAACACCAAAGCATAAATACAACCCAGGCTGTAAGGATTGAGTGATACAGATGGTGTATCCTCTCAAGGTTCAGCAGGGGAGTGTACTTGTAATTGTTGCTATTACCTGGTTATGCCACTCAAAGTCAGAAGGACCATCTTGAACTAATAAGTAGGACAATTTGAATATGTAAAGGAATGAACCATATTAACCCAAATCATGCCAGGGAAGCAATTCTATTTCTGATTGCGGTGAAGACCCATCTAACTGATGACGGATGTTATAATGGCCTTGTCCTAATCCTGTTAATAGTCCTGTCTTTGGGGGAGACTAAAGTCAGCTGGCTTAGTTAGAGAAAATCAAGCAGGTGGGGAAATCTTTGCAAGATTACGGTACACGGGAATCTCCAGGAAGCCTTCACAGCCCGAGGAAAGACTTCCCCTAGGCCTAATTGAGCCAACCTCAGAATGAGAGACACTGCTAAGTGCAGCAGGGAAGGAGGAGGAATAAAAGGTAGGTTTGAGGAGGAGAAAGGAGTACAAGAGGGAAACCATGAGAATCCACTCCTGGGGGCTATAAGACTCAGATTCATGCTGGTTTATGCAGAAGGGGCAAAGTCTAGCCTTTTATCAGAGAGCTTCAAAAGCATGACAGCTTTTAACAGAAGACAGCAAAGGCTAAAGAAAGAAAAGAAAGAACTCAACCCACCAGTCACTGAATTTGAGCTAAACTAAACTCTGGTGAACCCTGCCAGGGAAGCTGTGCTCAAAAAGGAAATCAGGGGACCTGAGGTCTCAGGAACTCTTGACTCGAGGAGGAAGAGCAGGTATTTATGATACTGCAAACGCCTCTACACGAAAACCTTGAGTCTAGCAGAAGTCACTTTCTGACAGCATCACTTGGAAGGAAGTGTATTTGCTTTAATTTGTGCAGTGTAACCTCCTCCACACTCAAACCACAGAAGCTCTGAGCCCAGTTCAGCTTTATGAACAGGAAGCAGTGTTTTAGTTTAAGAATGTTAAGTTTTTGGCTTAGGAAATTGTTGGTTCAGTCCTTATTATAACCAAGATGAAAGTTATCATATATGCATGGTATGTAAACTGAGAAGACTTTGCATATTTGAATACTTTAATATTGGACCGAAGTGTTGACACTATGAGATGATTGGAAGAATAAATTAATATTTTCAGAAAGGTCTGAAATGCAAATCTTTCAAATCAACAAGATCAAGATGAACAGTGAGCCTAGACTTGAATGCTTGCCAGGTTTTCTAATAATTTTTTTTTCCTCACTAAGCACAGTTTTAATTTGGCATCCCTGAAGATTATAGATAGCGAATTCACAGATCTATTGACTTTAAAGGCACAGGGGCCATAATGACCTTCCAGCCTGATCTCTCGTATAAAGCAAGCAAAAGGACTTCCCTGTATTAATTCCCACTTCAAGTCTAATAGTTTAACACTAAGAACTTAAGAACCTTTGGACTGGGTTAAAACAAAGACCTCCGTAGCCCATGTCTGTCACTATTCAGTCTCTGACAGAGGTTGTCAGCGTACACTTAGGGAAGCATACGTGTAACACCACATATATAGAGTGATCCTTTTGGTAATGTCCTTTGATGACAAGTTTTTAAAAAACTTTGCATCTCTTGAAGTTTCAGATGGCAAAAAATCCCCATCAGCATAAGTAAGTTGTTGCTTTTGCATGTGGTAAAAAAGTTAAATCTCAGTGGAAAGGCAAACTCTGAATTCTGGGAGAGAAAATTCCCTTTGCAAGATAAACTTATCTCCAAATACTAAAGATGGTATCTTAGGGTATCAGGCACATTTTTGCCTTCCTCCTACTGAGGTTCTTGTGTTGCAGAGTGATTTCCTTTTTGGAAGAGATGCAGAGCAGACTCTTGTGGAAATAACTGAGGGAGGACAACCTGGCAAAGACCAGAGAAAAAACAGCAGCACCAGGTTTTCCTCTCTTGCTGATACAGCACTTTGTTCGAGGTCAGTCACAGAGCAGGCTCTGACTAAAATTATGACTAAAATTTCAATCATGCAAGAAACACAGATAAAACTGAGCCTTGCCTGCTGGAGTTCTATCCTAGACATTTAGGTGAGATTCTTTTAACCAGACAGCCAGATTACATGTTCCTACATCTGATCTGGTTATTCAAAGGTCCGTTTATAGTCAATTTACAGAAAAAAAACAAAACATTTTTTGGACATGATTCCTCTCTTTCTATAGTAGATGTCTAAAACAGGTCGTTGAATGACTCCTTAAAAGTGTAATTCTTCTTTTTATCATCAAATATATTTTCCAGAGATGTAGACCTCCTCACTGCGGCTGTCTCTGTCTTCATGCTATGTCTGCTGAGATAAATTCCACCCTCAGATGCTTCTTTTCCTTGATTTGATCAAAGAATAAGGTTGTGGAGTGAAAGGACTGAAAGAAGTCCCAGTTCCTGGGTAGTCACAGAAGTGGTGAAAAGTGCAACAGATCACTACAGATACTCCCCTTTTTTCCCTCACAAAGCCCACAACCTCATTCTGACCTGGTGAAAGGGAGATTATCCCACAGAAGGGACAGAGGAGGAAGACTGCTTGTTCTTCCAGACATCTGAGTGAGAGTCAAGGCAGTTTGGTCTTTACGAGGGATATGAGGCAAATTAAATATTACCTTCACTGTTGGTATTAATCATAAGCAGAAGGATTTCATATAAATACATGTATTTGTTTTGAAGCGGAAAGGACTACTTGCTTGCTTGGAAAAGTTTTTATGCGATGTAAGTCTGATGTAAGTCTGAAGTGTCTGAGATGAAATGCATTTATTTGGTTAACTGCAAGGAGTTTGCAGGGAGACTAAATGATATGAAGTTCAGACCTAAAGGCAAAACAATTAGCATAGTTGTGCAATCAGCTGAGCCTTCACAATTGCTCTCCACACACTTGGTTGGGCTGGAGTCACACATGACCCCAAGGGCTCGGGGCACAAGGTTCCCAGCGCTACAGACAGCGGGAGGCTTGTGGGCAAGAGCGAGGAGACAACTGCCGACGTGCCAGGCACAGATCCAGATCATATTGTACTCTCTACAGGCCCAAAGGTCCTCCGGCACATTGTAGTTCTACTCCAGAGGAATGTGTCTGAGCTGAGAAAATAAGCCTGTTTCGTAATTTCAGGTATTCTTCTCTGCTGTCACTCTGAAAAAGTCAGGGTGTTAGAAGCTAGAGGGGACCAGCTCTTGACAGAAGAGGCAGAAAGGAATTTGGTAGGTGATCTGTCCATAGTCTGGAGGTTCTTAGAAAATTTCAGGGAGGAAAGTGGCTTAGAAGCGTCTGAAGGATGTCATTAAGCTGAGTGCCTGGGTCCTGCAGTGAAATAGGAGGGTCAGACAAACAGAGGAAGAGCTTCAGGCCCTGGAGCATGGCTGACAGCCAGCAATGAGGACAACAGGCGTGGAAAAGCCTGCACATATCTCTGGCCACCAGGCAGTGCAGAGGTCTTTCCCTCTTTCTCAGCAGAAGGGAAGCAAAGTGGCCCTGGCACCGAGTGGAGGCTGAGCACAGTCCAGGAAAATATGGTAGTGAATCTCCTCAGTGAAGAAATACCCACCAGCCCAAGGTTTAGCCAAGGCTGCTGCCTCTGGGTAGCTTTGCTAGAGAAGACCAAGCCCTAGTGAAGAGCAATGAACAAGGAGGATGAAGTGTTACCAGTAACTGTTTACTTGGGAAAGGTTTTGAACTGATTTGTTTTCTTTTCATAAATAACTCAGGATGCACAGTGACTCTTAAACCATCTGAGTCAGTCTGGGAGGTTTTATTGATCATAGCAGAATAGTTCACTGATAGAAAAATATTATCAGAGAAAAACAGACATTTCTGCCATTCTCAATACTTTTTTCATCAACTGCTTTTCATCAGCCATAGCTCTTTCTTTTACTTACACCTGTTTTCTTTTCAAATGAATATTATTTGCATCACCAAACACTGAGTCCTTTACTCTGATAGAATCTAAATGTTTACTTTAATGAGCATAAGAGATAACAATGAATCATGTTAATCATTAGTTGGAACCATCATGCAACAAGGACTCAATGCTATTTAAAACCCACTTAATGCATGGGCTGAAGTTTGTCATCTCACTAAGGAGCGTAAGATTATTCGGTGCTACAATTTAGAAAGGAAGCATTATCCCACTGACGAGATTGTGCCAAAAATGGGAAAGAAATGCTTTCCTTTGGAACACACCACGCTAGTTGCACAAACAGCCTAAAACATGTCTTGGTTCCTACTTCTTAATGCTAAAAACTGTAACAAAATGTCCCTGTAAGAGGTGACAAAATAAAAAAACCTCAGTCTTAGGACTCTGGTTGTTCCACAAGCATTACTTTGAGTCTTTCCAGTGGCAATGAATGTTTCATGGCTTGACGGCCAGTTCACCAGACTGGAAGCTGTCTCAGACTGAGAAGTGGGCCAGTTTCAGAAAACTAGAGAAATCATAGACAGACTGGCAGTTTTCCAGATCCCATCAGCAGTCTCAGGTTCACCACAGATATGTCCAGACCAGATTGTAAGCAAAGCTGTATTAAGTTCAGGAGGTGAGAAATTGATTGGGATGAAAGGAGAACTTTGGCTGTAGTCATTAGCTAAAGCAGAAATGAACTTAAACTGCAAAAATAAATGTTTAGGCTAGATACTAGGCAAAATGTTCTCATCATAAAGGTAATGAGGTGCAGGAACATGCTACCTGGCAAAGCTGTGGAGTCTCCACCATCAGAAGTTTTCGAGAAAATAGTAACCTTTTTTCAGAAGTGACACAATAATCCTGACTCTGCTTTGGGGCAGGATATAGACTGAATTGTTTCTTCCGGCCTTATTTATGATGCACAACCCCCATATTTCCCATATTTACAAGCTGTCTCTGTCCTCGGAGCCTGTAACTGCAGTTACACTGATTTACACTAGTTGGGGGATTGGGATAACATGTTCATGACTCATGTTCTCCTGCCATCAACTCCTCAGCATCTTCCCGCTGGTGACGACCAAGCTCAGAGTCAGTGTGCAGTATCCAGGCTCAATTAGACAGGCTAGTGAGCACGCCTGGAGGAAATACCTTATTGCAATGCGAGGATTTTGCTGCAAAGTCCTCTCTACTGCTTGAGTAAGGATATGGGAAGCAAGCAGGCTGACATTTGAAAACCTGAAACTGCAGATCTTATTGATCTCTTGAAGCTGTTAAATGATTGAAGTGCAGTACACCTGACAAATTGAACAGCATTGCCAGTTGGTGTAACACAGAGCAGCTCCATTGACTTTGTTGCTAATTTATCAGTCTAGGATTTGACCCTCTGAATCCTGAATTAAGTTTTTATATATTTGTGCACTATTTCTACTGTATGACAAATCAATACCTTTTTATTGTTCACCTGATTTAGGATGGATAAAATGAATATTTCAGTATTCTCTAGGGTCAATGCAGAGAGGCCCTGAATGATGAAAGATACAGTAGTTTTTGAATGGAAGAAAAATTTCAGGGTAGAAAGGAAAGAGTGTAATCTAGGCTAAATATCTTTTCTATCAATGATATGAATAATGCATTTTTTTTCACAAACTCACAACAAAACATAATGTCCTTTTAGAAGATGACATATAATTCTTTATCTCTCTTTAAGAAAGAATTATTAATTTTGAAAACTCTTCTTTCTGAATTTCTTTGCATTTTGTATGAGCCATGAAACCTCCAAGGAATCATTTGAATTTCAATACTGTTTCACACTTTTATTAAAATATACTCTAACCCTGCTTCAGTAATTAACATGAAGATAGGGCCCTCATTTCTAACAACTGAAATCTCTCAGTTATTTCAGATTTTCCTTAAGTATACTTTTGATTAAATAATTACAGGGTAACAGTATTAACAATTTGTCTATGATAGGGAACATACCACATATTTCCTACTCATGTTTCTGCACTTTATGCTTTTGCCAAACTGTTTTATGAGTATTTATTAAAGATGACACCTTGACTTAATAACATAAGATACCCACTAGTTTCATAATCATCACTGCAGTGCAGAAAGCATTAGAGTTACAGTAGTTCTGCATTGACGACATCAACAGATTTACTGCATTCATTTTCTTATGCAAATATTCTAAAAACATACATTACTTTATAACCTTATATAGTGGGTTGCCTACACATGAGGATATCAAAGCCTATCAACAAGCAGAGCAGACTTTAAAGTTGATGGTGCAAGTTGTGCTGTGCCTTCCTTTCTTCTTTCTCTGTTGTCCTAGTATTAGAGTTCATTTAATGTTTTTTGGAGACACATACACTTCTGCACAGTCCCTACAGTTAGAGGCGGGACTGCTGATGGTCTTTACGTGACAGACTACCTTGCTATCTATATGAAGATGATGCAGCATGCTGCTGCTCCTAGAGTAGAGCAGGAACTGAATAGATACTCATAACGAGTCTGTGTGTGAATTAAGCAGAAACTTGTCCTGTGTTCTCTCCCTGCACACACACCTGACCTGCCTCTGCATGGCAGAGCTACTTCTCTCTCGCAGGACAACCTTGTTTGCTCCTGAAATTTGTCCATTTTTTCCCTCTTCCCCAAGAGAAACATATTGCTCTCTGCTCTTACTGCTTCTGCTTCACCTCAGAAAGGGAGCCGCGGGAGCTCTGCTTTGCTGGCAGATGTCTAGACCGTCTCCTAGGGAGGTAGATGTTTGCAATAGAGAGTGCTATGTTGCAAGATCCCGGGGTAGGAACCCTGAATGACGTTCAGGTCACTTAGAGAAGAAGAGGGTTGGAAGGGACCCTGAAAGGTCTTGATCCTCCATTGCTATTACGCAAATCAGGATCAACTTTACTTGTGTCTTATCTAACTCATGTCTTGGCTAGCTTGTTTTTAAACATCTTTGGTGATAGGAACTTCCTAGACTTCCCAGCAGTTTATTTTGTTGCTTCACACTCCTTACCTTTAACAGCTTTTCCTGAGGCCTAGTCTTCCATGTGACAATTTAACCTCTGATAAGTCTATTTTTTCACACCTCTAATTCTTCTTGTTGATATTCTCTAGACTTTGTCTCATTGATTTATATTTCTTCTTAAAACATAGTACTCAAAACAGGGCACCATACTCCAAATGTGTGCCTACTAGTGTTGAGTATAGAGTAATGTTTACATTCCATATCTTGCAGACAGTATTCCTATTTATTAATCCCAGTAGGAAATTCCCCTTTTCACAACAATATGACACCATGGTGTTGAGTCATCCTCTGCTTCTGACCTTCCGTAGCCTTATATCCATTTCTGTTGAACTGCTACCTTGCCTGTTGCTCATCTTCCCATATTTGTGGTAATAACTATGTGAATAATTTTATGGTGAGTCTACTTTCCTCCAACGGTTGTTCTGGGAGCCAGAATCTGGCAATATTAAAGTGTAGCTGATCTAAAAAAAACATTGCTTTCTGGAACTTTGAAGACATGATAGTCAAGTTAGCTATCAATAACTCTCTGTCTTCTACTTATCTGGTAAAACAGGTAGTCAGCCGCACATTAAAGTAATGTAAAAATTAATATGTAATAGTAGTCAGCAATCAGCAATCAATTTTAGAACAATTCTTTTGGGTCAGGTACAATCAGGACCACTTTCATAGGCCATTCATAGAACTATGCATGATTTACAGAATAATATCTTAATTAAACATGGAGAGTATCTAGAATTGATACAAATGGAGAATGCATTCACATTAATCTTATTGAAAGAGTTTGAGTTTTATTTTAGGGAAGGGCAGTACAGAGAGTTCCAGTCACATCTTGAAGTCCTTCTGCTACTGCTGCCATGGAAGTTTTTCTTGAGAAAGGACTATAGTATTCAAGACCTGCATTTCAAGTGAATTCCTTTATTAATAAATAAACATAGGTGAATTAATACATGCAAAAGAATTTTGGCAGGGATAATAATGGAAACAAACAGAAAAAATGTTGAATGGATTAGCACACTTAATCGGTCTTATGTTGCCTAATGAACAATTAGCCTAGTGTTTAATCCCCCTCAATCCATTCATTTTTGCAGCTCTTACTCTCTAAAGATAAACACGGATGATTCGAAATGTGCTTTTGTTTTTGAAACTACTTATATTAGAATTACATTGTAATCATTGGCATGGAAACCATGTTATAAATGGGAATGGGCAAAAATGGGACATGCTAGAGCACCTATTACTTGGTGCTTTAAAAAAAGTGTTGCAAAAAAACTTGCAGCACTCTAAAATAGGACTGAGATGACTCCTGTTGATTAAATATAGGTAACTCTTTACATGGAAGCTGTTTTTTAAGGCCTTGGGAACACACTGTTGACCATCCAATAGGTGGCATTGCAATGCTAGGCTCTGCTGACCGTGATCAGACAGTGTATCTTAGGTACTTAACTTACTTAGCATGATCTAGGTCCAAGAGACAACATACTGGACGAGTACTCAGGATTGCTAAATGCTGAATGCACTTTTACCAGTGGAGGGAAAAAACATCAAGCTGCATCCCACTGGTTGCCTGAATGTGCCCCCCTGTGTCTTTCTATCCCAGACTATAAAAAAGTCCTCCCTCACATGGAAACCAACCTTCTCCTTCACTCAGTACATCCAAGTAGTGTTTATTTAGCAGTGCCAGCATGACCAAGTTAGACAGAGGGTGGAGGGAAGGACGGCTCTCATGCATAATGGCGTACTCTGGTAGAGTCACGCCAGTTAAATCTTCAAAGCAGCTGCTTACCTGTTCAGTGGGAATTCAGGGCTTGGAAGTTAATGGCCAGGAACTAATGAGTTGGACTGGATGTGTTTTAATTTACTAAGATATATTAAAACAACATGTTGATTAGTTTGAAGGCCAGAGGGGACGTTTTTTTGTTGCAATGTTAAGGTGCTCCATGAATTGCTACAGATACTTGAGTGACTGCTTTTTATTATTTTCTTCCTTTCTGAGGCTTTTTTTTTTTTTTGGTAGTAACTACTACTCTCATAATATGCATGAACCTAACGCCTGCAAAGGGTTCTCGAAGGAGCCTTTGGGGCAAGTACCTGTGGCAGCTCCATTAGGACCCCTTTCACGTTATCCGTGTCCTAGCCAGTTTGGGATACATTTTAGGATGGCCAGGGAAAAGTTTGAGTCTTAATAAAAGAAGAGAAATTAAACAAGAGCGGCACAAAGCGTGTCTAGGGGGCATGAAGTTCTGGATTCTTGCCTAATGCCACATTCATCAGGCTTAATGTAGATGAACTCTGTGTAGGTTTGCCAGCAGCAAAGTCGAACTTCTCATTTGAGACTTTCTGACGCATTGCTCTGCAGTTATGATCCTGAAAGCATGAACAGCTTCTGCCTTTTCATGGGCCCATAGCTGGAATACCCAAACACCGATCCCGTATTTGTATCCATCATTCAGCTCTGCAACATTCGTTGGTATATATTATGGCTGGAGTTGGTCTGGAGGCTTCTCTTCTACAAACACTCCCAGGGAGCTTTTCTTTGACTTGTGGACAATCAGGCTGCTAGCTGAAGTTAGGGATCATGATGGTCACTTCATACTAAACATGCTAAACATGCTAAACACATGTCATGCTAAACATGATACATGCTAGACAAAGCAGCAGTTAAGCATCCCTCTGTTTAGTAATGATTGAACCAACAGAAGCCATCACCCATACAGATGCCTCTGGCAAAGACAAAGCAACAGGTTGTTCAAACTACCTAAGAAATTTTCTTCTGAAATGTTAATGTGGCTGTGAAGGCTGACGATTTTTTTGGTTGGAGTTGTACGTGTTTGCTAACTAGAAATGACGAGAAGCAGTCAAGGAAAAAAGTAGCAAATTGGAAGGTGACAGGACAAGGACATCACTATGATTCTGTGAGGCTCCTGAGGGCTCTTTGGGCAAAATGCTGGCTGCAGTGAGGCTTGGAGCATGGAACAAAGAAATAGAACAAAGGATTTCTTTGAGGAATGTTGTATTCAAGTGAAGTCAAGCCATTTGTCAGCTGTACTCATTTTTTGGGTATGGGTCCAAATGGCTGACTGGAGAAGGTCCAAAGGAAAACAGCAAGAATAACAAGATTCTAAAAAAAGCACGTGCCTGAAAGAAGATCAGTTATTTCATTGAGTCAGGAGGAGATGGCTGAGGGGAACATTACATAAATGAATGTCAAAAAGCCAAAATCTAATCCCTTTACTATATAAAAGGCTGGAATGGGAAGGAAAGTACTAAATTGCTTCTGATCTCCATAGCAGTGAGGACAAGCTTGATAGGCTTGGTTGCAAAAAGTGGAATTTAGTTAAACTTTTGGAGACGTTCTGTCCATAAGAACAGTGAAGCACAGGCATGTACTGTTGCAGGAGGGTGTGAAATCTCTGTTGTTGCAGATTTTAAGGGAATCATTCAACAAATATTAGTTAATAAAGACTTAGAGATAGTTTATGGTATCTTTGGAGGGGGAGATGGATCAGATTAAGTCCTTAACTGGTGTCATTATCCGTGGAACTATAAATGCTGCGTTCAGGAAAATAGAACGTTGTGTACAATCTTTGAAAATGAAGAAGCTTACATAAAAAAGGCCTCTTTCTCTCCACTTCTACCCTAATGGATACTGCACCCTTTCAGGATAAGTTCTAATTGGGACCTTGTGCCCTTGCCAGGAAATCACAGGGACTAAGAAACCCTATTAGTCTCTGCAGCTGCTCCCTGGACATTGATTTAAGGTATCTAGGTCTAAATGGAGCTATTTGTCTACTTCCTTCCTTAAAACTGGTGAATGTGGAATAGACAGGCAGACTGAAAGGAGGATGTGGAGACTTGACTCCACCATCTTACCTACTGGCCAAAATACCTACATCAGTGACATTTTAGTGAGTGGGAACATCTCCCACAGATAAGCAGACAACAGAGCATTGCTGGGTCACACCAGTCCCTGTTGCTACAACTGGATGCTTCAATTTACATTTCACCCTTTGGCCAAGAAACCTGGGCTTCAAGTCATCTTCCAGCTCCCAGGAGCTGGCGTTACTTCCACACTAGGTTCTTCTTCCTTTCTTCATACTAAATAACACCACCAGGAATATGTTTATCTGAGCTTGATACTCGAGGTATTAACATTAACCTCTAAGCTTTGTCCTGGATATTTGCTTCTGGGAAAAATCTTGGTAAGATGGACTGCTATCATTGAGAAATTTATATTCCTTAGAAATCTCAAAAATATCGATGAAACAATAAAAAGAAATCAATCTTTATCTATTCATCAGAGGACTCTAATGTTGTTGAAGTGCCTGATATTTCCAATAGTCTTTCAAATGGTCTCTGAAACTGTTAAAATAGACACCTTTCCCACATTTTCTTTCTCTGCCTTTCACAAGCGATGGTTCTTTTAACCTCCTTCTCTCCTCTTTGTTTGCTTAGAGGATCAAAGCTTTTTTATTTATTTCTTTTTCCTCCCATACAGTTTCTGGAGTGTTAAAAAGCACCACCAGTATACTGAGTTTACATTACAAACAAGTTAAAATTCCCAGTCTGTCAGAGCTTTTCTCCTAGGATACCAAGGAAAGCAAAGTTCAGTTAAACTGCACAATTAATTGGAGATCACTTCTGAGTGAAGAAGAAAAGGTTGTTTTAAGCAGAGCTATTCTCTTCTTGGACATTTAAAGTCCACTTTAGAAAGCAAAATTATTATTCTCTGAAAGTTATCTCTCTTTATTTGTATTCCTGGAGCTACCCCATTAGGTCATCTTCCCTTTTCACTCATAAAATCATCTTAATGAATCGACTGTGGGATTAGCCATATGTAAATACATCCTTATTGACAGCCACATTGACAAGTGAATGGATTAAAAAGGGCATGGACTGCATGTTGCTTTTGCTAGAACAGCAGTCGTTTTTGTTCTGCTTTCAAGACCCTGAGGCAGACAGCTTATTTCTTGGTTATGAAGAAAGTGCTCTTTTCCAAGGTAAATGTATCCTGTAAAAATGGTAAGATAAAGAAGCATGTGCTGGATGGTTTGAGAATATTTGGCTGGAGCAGACTTCAGTGTTGATCTGCCATTCCCACACAGACAATTGCTACCCTTTTCTCAACTTTTGAGAGCAAAGACTGGCCTGATAACTCAATCTAGTGCATCAGTCCCATGTGGGATGGGCTTGCACCTTTTTAAGAAAATGCGCTGTCTGTTATTGTTGGGGCTTTTCTAAAGCCCTGATGGTTGCAAGGAAGAAAGTGGGCAAACACTATTAAGACAGCCCAACGGAATATACTGAAAACAGTTGCAAGGTAGGTTTGACAAGTGTACTTTAGTGTGTTCTTATAACATTTGGAAAAAAGTGATAAGAAGATTCCTATAAACTTTGTAAATTTTCTGCTAAAATGTCATTCTGTGGTAGCATTTTGTGGACAAGTATTTCATAATGAAGAAAAGAAGACCCTTATTACTGTCTATGCAAATAATGTGCTGTACAGACCAGCATCATAAGGTATCCTTTTCACACAATTTTGCTGAAGTTTAATCCAATATTACTACATTGATGTCCCATGTGGGTGGTTTCCCCCCCTTGCTTTTTACAAGGCAGAGTTAAATACTGGTAAAATACATCTGTTATAAGGTAAAATCAAGATCTTTCATCTGTTGTATACTGAAACATCTGGAACCTTTTGCAATGGAACCAAATTAGGTGTCAGTTGACATACAGTGAAGATATCTTTCTGACTGACTGAACATTAGTAAAAATGCCATTAAAAATCTATGATAAAAAGCCAAAAAGTCTATGGCCATATTCTCAACTGGTGACACTCAACACTCAAATAAATGCATAATCTCACTGAAAATTAGAATGAGTTTTTTTCAAAACTCCCTCATCATGGCAAAACCAATTATATTTTTTCATAAAATATCAAATTTTCAGTGTTCTTGCAGATAAATATAATTTTTGACAATTCTTATCCATGTAAGCTGATCCAAGGAAACAAACTGTTTTAATACCTCCAAAACTCCCCAGGTCTTACTGCACAGTATCTTTATCTTTTTCTTTGCTTCCATCCTTTTGTCTGTTTATCTGTTTTCTCTTCTTACAAAAATATACAGAAGTGAGGGAAGAAATAAATAAATCATTCTATGAGTTCTGGAAACATTCCCAAAATTTACCTCTTGATTTTTATCAGATCTCTGGCTATGTGATTCTAACAGCAGGGCAGTCAATTTCTGCTAAGTATCACAAATGCAATGTAATATTTTCAAACGCTAGCAGAACAATGTCTTCTCATGCTTTCCTAATAATTTCTCCACTCAATGATGCAACCACTGTGAATGAAATTAATAACAATATAAATATATAAAAATTATAAAATAATACTGAAATTGCTAGGCAGTAAGTACCAGATCAAAAAAACAGCTCAGCCAAAGACCTCCTATAAAGCATCCATGTAGAAATGCACATTCAAGCACAGCTGCAAGTCTCCCATCAGGAAGGGATGGCACATACAAGCTGGAGCCAGTATGGGATCTAAGGGGCCTTAATCACAGCTACATTATATAAAAAAGACAACCATCCTGGTGCTGTGAGCTGTACATTAAAATGGACAAGAACTGCAACGCATACCTGTGTAAGATAGTCAAGGTGAACAAGGTCAAGAGTGGTCTAGCAGCCTTCAGAGAACACACTAGCTTTCTGTAGGGCTCCATTCCTCACCAGGGAGGAGGAATGTAGCTGGCCCTTAGGACCCCTTTACTCCCATAGCAGAGGACTGGGGTTGCCTGACAGCTCCTGCACCATCTCAGCCCTGCTGTTACCTGTCCGTGGAGTAGGAAGCCACACCACTGATGAAACAATATTTGGGGATTTTTACGGATGAAAATGTTAGGAATAAATTTAGGGATAAATTTTAGGAATTTAGGGATGAAAAAATATTTTGTACAATTTTCAAACCCCTTTCAAATGGTGCCCCATCCTATACTTCATAGTTTGGTGTAACGGTCTTTGGTTTGACCACACAGTATTCAATGGCTGTCGCAAACCTCTAACATCCCCGAGTGCTAGATTTGGCATCTGACACGCTAGTTTTGCTGGAAGAGGTTTACGGAGTCGCACCATAAAATCAGGCAGCCCCTTGTTGGCCACTTATCTCAGCCAGCCTCTTTGCAGGTCTAATTCCAGAGAAGAATCCCAATACTGCCAAATCTCAGACTCAGTAAATTGCCTGCAGCATCCTCCTTCGCAGGCTGCACGGTAATATCTCAGTCAGCCTAACAACATGTGCTTTTGAGGACCAGCCACCACGAACCAGAGAGGCTTTGCAGAACCCCAGGTTATGCAGTTATACAGTTATGGTAACCTCTCCAGATGCAGCATTTAGGTAATACAAAAATTGTCCCCTATTTGAGTGTGGACTCATTAATGGAGCCTTCCATGGGTGTGGAAGCTAATGTATGAATCTTACTATATTTCTCAGCTGAGGGTACACTCAGTCACTACATCCTGCACACTTTCTTTTTGCTTTGTTTTCCACCAGCATGTCATCTTCTAGACAAAAGTTTTTCACAGCTTTCTGGTTCCCTTCAGCTCCTTCC
This sequence comes from Haliaeetus albicilla, assembly GCF_947461875.1. NCBI lineage: Eukaryota > Metazoa > Chordata > Aves > Accipitriformes > Accipitridae > Haliaeetus > Haliaeetus albicilla. The sequence goes on from NC_091496.1 coordinate 8,763,500, forward strand.
TCCTGGCTAGCCCAGGCCCTGCCTCCTCCTCCGTACCAGTGGGAGGTGAGTTCCCCATACCACCCATCCCCTCTGCTCCTCTTTTTTTTTTTCCTTTTTTTTGGCAGTCCTTGCTTCCAGCCTTTGTCAGTGCTTTACCTCTGATTTCATCTCAGTCCCAAACCTTTCAGTTTTTCTTCCCTATTTTTTCTTCCCTTTGTCCTCTCCTCAAGCACCCCTCATTTTCTCAAGAGCAGTCCTGTTTCTTCTCACCTGCCTACTCTACCTCCCCTTCTCAGCACTTCCCCTCTCATGTGCCCTGTTCCTTAAGGGGTACTCTAAGCTAAAATATTCATCCTTCTTCCCACAAATACCTTCCTTTTAACACACCAATTCTCCTAATACAGTTCTGACCTATAAACTTTCTGGTTTTGTGGTCACCCGCTGAGCTTTTGTGTGCCCTTGCTTGGTTTTCCTCTGCAATCTGACAATCTCTCCATTGACTTCCTAAGAGATCCCATCAATCTGCTTCTGCCTCCTTTGTTTTTACTGCACTGTCTCTAGATTTTACCTGAAGCCCATGCATAACTACAAGTTTCCCCTCCCTCCTTTTCTAAAGGATATGCTTAATTTTTTGGTGTGTGCTCACTGTATGCTAATACCTGGTAAGACTTCTTGGCCACTAAGGACTTTAAAATTCTCTTACATTCTGCCTCTCTGCCTAGCTTCTTTATCTTTCTTACTACTTCAAATTACTATGGGAAAAATCAGCTCTGTGACATTTTCTCTCCTATCTTACCCTTTCCTACATCTCTGATGCTGTTCCCTTCCTTAGTCAGTATGCCTGAATTTGCCTATTATGACCTTTTTTGTTTTTCACAACTTCTTTTCTTCTCTAGTTCCTTTTCTAATGGAGAATTTCAAGGTCTCACAGCATCCACCAAAAGTGTGCTCCAAGTTCCCATTTCATCCATGAAAAGTTCATCACCCATTCCCTCTATACACCTTGCTTGAGGCATATTTGATATAGTTTATATACTTGATCATCACCCTGTATCCCTTTGGATGTGCTGGGAAAGTGACTTGCAAGATCAAGGTCATCAGTACTATCAAGGTCAAACCACTTGCCAGACTTTAAAGCGCTCTGAAGGAAGGCTGCCTCAGTAACTGGGGTTAAGACTATGCCTTTGCATGCGGTTAAGTTGGGTCTTAGAAGGTTTGCAAAAGCTTCTGCACTGCTGCTTAGGTTTCTGAGAGAACCTATTGATTTACATGAGTAGCCCATATGTTCCTACATAATCAGTACAATTGCTAAGTATACAAATTCTCCCATAATCTCAGCATAGCTATGAACAATAGCAAGATAATAGTTCCAACTATATCATTTTATATTTGAGAGGGCCAATATAAGATAAAAGCAATATAGTTCTACAGCCTTTTTTTTGTGTAAATTGCTATAGCTCTAGTATATTCTCTTCTTTTTGACTTTAATAGGTTCATAGTGATTTACCCCCTATGAAAATTTGCTGCATTGCTTTGGAAAGACAGCTAGAAACAAGACAATATATTCCTTGCAGTATTTTTGAAAAACAGAACATCCCTGAAATAAAATGTCCAAAACCCTCATAAGACAATAGGTAAGCCATCAAATTCATTTAGGTCACACACTAGATTCTGGGCTTACCTGAAAACAGAACCAATTGCACTGATCTGTAATAGTTAAAACACTTCTGACAATGAACTTTTTGTCTCAATGGAAATATCTGACAATTGCACTGAGGCTGTTCCCAGACTTCATTGTGCCCAGGAGAAATTCCTTTTTTTTTTTTTTTTTTTGTCATTTTACTCCTACTACTAAAACAAACTCATGATTTTCAAGCCAATCTGTGTTTTCAGAAGTTGAAATGTGTCCCAGATTTTTCTGTGACTTCACGGCTAGATTATCACAGTGAAAGTTGGCCTTACTAAGTTCATAGCCAGGAACAGTCACAGGCAGAGATTTAGGAAGATGGCACCAGCCAGAGACTACGCTCCTTCCCTGTCACCTTTGGAGATGAGGTCCACCACAGCTGTGCTCTGGACATTCAGCGCCGGGTGCAGGGGCAGGGTGGCTAATCATCCTTCTGGTCACCCCTTCTTGTTGGCTGTGGATACCCCTCAATTGCAAATGCAATCCACCCAGGGATTAAAGCACAACCTAATTCTCCACACTAGTAGAAAGCAAGAAGACAATCTTCTTTTTAACTCTCTGACCTGGACTAGGTTGTTGATTAAGCTTTAAACCAGCTGTCAGTTTTATGTCAACAAGCAGAAAAAAAGCCAGTCAATATTACATGATCTTCTCCACAAGAGCTTATGTAGCTTACTGTAGTTATACATATTCACACACAAACTGCAATGCTGTCTGATCCTGAAGTGTGGCAAGCATCTCTGTGTTGTTCTGTGGCATCCTGAGAGTGATAGTATTCCTAGCATTTTATCATCCAGAAAAATTCATACTAACTGATCGATAACTATAGTACAACAAGTTGGAAGAAACAAGGTGCAGAAATCCTGATAAATATTCTGTAGGGCTTTGGAAACAGCTTTCAAAAACTGAACAGAGAGTGAAGTCCCTTCTGCAGGATGCTGTTGGTGAGTTCAACAGCCTCATAGACAGGATCTCTCACCCCCTAAAAGCTTTAGGGTGGATTCTCAAATCACACTGCTAAACCAGACTCTTGGTGGGTACACACTTCATGAGACCCTACTGAATTCTTGTAGACAAATAGAGAATTTAGCCCACCAGGTTTCCAAGTAAAATTGCAATTTGACCCCAGCATAAGTGACACTAGAATCAGGTCATTCAGGTCTTATAGTATTCTATATGGGACTCCGTGAGCTTCAGAATGATTTACGTTCTGTAGGACACGTCCATGGGAGAGTCGTGTTTGCACAAAACGTCCAAATAGCTCTTTCTTTAAATGCTACTTTCTTCATTTCGAAATTCAGCTCCACTTATGTAACACAGACCACTGAACTGAATGATGCCACTATTTGTAATGTATTTCTTTTCTTTTGGCTTTCCAGCCTGATTTAGTACTTTGCTTTGTCACAATTTAATTAAGTGTAAAACCATTAAGTGAATCCAGAAAGTTACTTTACTCCTGCATCTTGCTTTAGATTCACTGTTTCAATGATAAAATTAGAATCTTACTCCTAGACAAGGTGTCAACATTTGCCTAAAAACTTTATTTCTAGAGGCTTATAAGTAGGTCATCAGCACAAGTAACCCAGACAAACATCAACAGCGATTAGAAAAGCATCTTGGCTCTGGGACAAAAGTCTTGTTTTCATGTACTTGATACCAATTCCATTTTGCTTCTTTTTAAGTTACAGAACAGTAAAGCAATTGGTGGATTTTCCATTTTGAAGTGTGTTTTATGTTTTATATGTATTGAGAGTGGCAGTGGACGGCATCATTCTTCAAAAAGAGCAACAAGCAAAAAAGCCACAGAAATTAAAGTATGAAATATTCTAGTGGAGGACAAGTTAGCTTGCATTGCTCTTCAAGTAATAATTTTTTTAAGAAGGATTTGCATGCATTGTTACTGATTTCCCTCAAAGAGTAAACATTACAAATGTACAATTTTTCCATCACCCTAATAGCGAATAGAAGTAGCTTAATGTGCAATTTGCCCCAATATAACTGGGGAAGTTACATTTTCTTGTAATACTTGCATTTATCAACATAAACAACAGCAGAAGTCATAATGAATTAGGTGTATTTGCAGAAAATGAAAAAAGTAATTTTCCTAACATATGCATTTGATCAGGTGGATTGTGTGCTTTTCAAATTGTTTTCATGCATATTTAATCAATGTGAAACATAAACTTATGCAAGCTGAAATAGGTATCAGTCTGTGTCCCAGGCTGTTGTCTTTCACAGTCTTCTGGTGGAGATTTTTTAAAGCTGACTTAATTATTTAAAAAATGAACTAAAATCATCTTTCGCAGGTGGCATAAACCGAGAAAAAGCCAAAGAACTCACAAACTACCAGCAAATCCTTAGTTCGGTTCAATGCAGTATCAGTAAGATGCCTAGTTTTTCAAGAATTTCTTGGTTTTTATCAAGATTGCTGAAATACAGGGTTGTATGCATAAAATGATCCATGGAAACACTATGATAACCTGAAGGGGAAAAGCCCCCAAAATCCAACACCCCCCCAAATCCTATCTACACACTAGCATTGAGATACACTTTCTCACACCCACATGTGTATCTCAGCAGATATGTGTGCCTCACACACACACAGATGAAAGATACGTACCCACAGACCTCTAGGTCTACACAGAGTTAGATAAACACTGTCTAGGAATAAAGCCACATTCCTATGAATCTGTACATATAATACATCTATATGCATCCAAGCAAACACAAGCATAGATATGTAGACATACACACCCAGAGACATAGGAACATAGGCAAGGCACATACGTAGGCACAAACGACTCTGGAAGCACACACATACACCTATACAGCTGGATGCATACTCACATGGACAGATATACAGGCGTATATGAGGGAGAGTTTACATTGGCTCTATCATCCCTGCTAATTTCTCCTTTCTTTTTGAAGCCTTCCAATTTTAGGATCCTGGAGTAAGCCAGGTCCCTGCAGGGGAGATACCTCAGGAGGAGCAAGGCACTTCCAGTTTCTTTAAGGTTCCCCACCTCTCTCCCAGCAGCAGATCCAGGGAGATGAGCTGGGTACCCAGCACCGCTCTCCCAGCTGCTGGCTTGGCACTTTCCACCCCAGCTTAAGGAAGCGTATAGGACGGCAAGCTGAAGATCTCCTCCCTTCACCCCCAAAGCCTGCCTCTGCGGGAGCAGGAACCTCTGGGCAACATCTGGACACAGCTGCTTTACCCTGGGCGAGCCAGCCCCTTTTTGCCCACCCCCCGCCCAGCTGCGGACTCCGGGGATCCCCCTGCACCCTACCTGCCCTCTGCAGGTGTGAAAGCCCTTGCCCCCCCCCCGCCGCTTCTCCTGGCCCCCGACTCCCATCAGCAAACCTCTTTACAAACCACCGCTCCAAACTTTTTCTGCGGCTGCACGACCCGCAATTCCCCGGGCAGCGGCTGCGGCTCATCGGGAGGGCAGGGTGGGAGTGGGGGGGGGTGCGGGTTGCAGGGACCTGGGATGCAGGGATGGAAGCTGCAGGGTGTGGGATGCGAGGACGGGGATGAGAGGAGGGCTGGGATGAGGGATGCGGAGATGCGAGGACCGGGATGCAGGGATCCCAGGCGCAGGATGCAGGGAGCGGGATGTGGGATGCGGGGACCGGGACGCGGGATGCCGGTACCCAGCTCCTTACCGTGCGATGGAGGTAGGTCCCGGCGAGGGTCTCCAGCTGCTCCCGGGCATCCCGATGTGCTCGTTAAACATCCACCGGGGAATCTCACCCCCCCCCCCCCAAACTTGTGTGAGCTGCCTCCTCTGGGAACCGTCACGCTTTCTCCCCCCCCACCTTGGATGGGATCCCGATGGAAACTCCTCGAGGCCTCCTAAGCGGTCAGAGGTAAGGCTGGGAGGGAGGAGGAGTAGAAGGGGGCAAGGGGAGGCAGAGGCTGGGATCACCAAGCGATGCTCCCCTTCCCTTCCCCTCTCCGCTGGAGCACCCCCTCCCCGTTCCTCCCAGCAACTTTGCCTCGCCTCGACCAGGCAGCGCCTGGGACCGGCGCTGGGAATTGGGGGCCCTTTTCGCAGCCTGGCATCTTTCTAGATTTCTTCTCCTTTCCGGCCAAAGGGGATTGGTGCAAAGCTTTAAATTAGGAGGCGACCTAGACTCCCAAAGGCGAGGAGGGAGAGCCGGCTGGCATTCGCAGACCGCCTCTCCCGGCTCTCGGAGCGGGCGGTAGCTCCGCACCGGCGCTAGGCTGCGCTGGGCTGAGGTTTTATTCCTACCACGGATCCCTTTCACCGCCCTTCCTAGTTCTAACTTTGAAGCTGCCCTATTAGCTCTGGGCACGGCCGGGAGAGGGGTTTGGGGATGGAGGGGAACCGCTCTCCCCAGCGCTGCCGGGGGCTGCGCGGCGCGGAGATGCCCGCGGCTGCTTAAACTGCGCCGGCAGGAGCGCAGCCCGGTCCTGGGGGGGGGGGGGAGGAGAAAGGACACGAAGGGGGGGACACCACACACACAAGGGGACGCTGCTGTCGCCTGGCAACCCCGCATCCCTGCCCCGAGCATCCCTCCCCCAGGGCCCTGATTGGATGGGGCCCGCGGGAGGGATGAGGGGCCGGACGGCCGGACGGACGGAGGGACGGACGCGGGTCCCTCCGAGGATTGCTGCGCCCTGGCACTGCGACTTGTCGCAGCCTTGAGCGGGCAAGGGGGGGACTGAGAGCTGTCCAGGGGCTTGTGTCGCCGTCCTCCTGCCTTCGCTCTTCCAGCTGGCTTGAGAAATTTGCTTCTGCTCTACATCTCCTAGAAAAAAGAATGTATTTCTGTGTATACATATACAAATACATACAAAATATACAAATATATGTGTTTCTATAGGGATGTATATAAGTAAACGTAGACATTCTATGCATGCTACCTGTATTATCTATATTCTTTGTGTTATCTCTCTATATTCTAACACTCCCATATGGGAAGACGGAAGAAAAATAGTTACTGGGGAAAGATCACTCCAGAGTGCAGCAAAGCCGGATGCAAAAGGAAAAAAGAAAGCTACACTTTGTGTTATATATGTCTGAAAACCAAAGGTTTACATCACCTGGAGTGTTCGCAGGAGGTCGTGGTCCTAAAGAGAGAATTAAACACCGTGAGGTGAGTGAGTTGTAACAGTCAGTGAGGGTGGATGCGTTGACTTCAGAGAGGGCGAGTTTAAGCTATGCTGCACGGGGAACCGCTGATATTACATGTGGCTTCATTGCTCATTCTTTGCTAGGGGGGACAGCCAGCAGCTGCTTCTTGCTGTTTGAGTGTAGTATGGAGAGGGTGTCCATAAAACCCCAATACCTCCCTTTCCATCACAGCTCCGGTTGGGACACTGTGAATTTCTCACCTCTAACTCTTCAGCAGGGAGAAAGCCATCATCCACTTCTCCCTGAATTCTTCCCCCCACCTCTGGACTTGCCCCCAACCCAGCTCCCACCAGTGTACCATCAGTGCTCGGGTGAAGCAAGGAAGGAGGCACTGCAGTCAGGAGCTGCAATCCAACAACTCACATGGGGCCACTATTGTTTCAGCAGCCGCGGTTCTGGTAAGGAATTAAGCCAAAGTAAAGTGAAATAAACAACAACAAAAAATCTGTTTCTGCTTTTTAATATTTTATGTTAAGTTATTTAACATCTGCTTGCTTTTGTGGTCTACCCATTACATTTGAGCTACTGGGCTAATTTTATAAGAGTTTTTTTCTTGGAAGCCAAGGACATTCACTAAGATGTGCATGTTAAACTGTTTCATTAAGGACTTCAAAGTTAAGCAGGGAGCAAAATGAAAGAGTCCAGTTTCCCTCAGGTTTACCCTACTGTAATTTGGATTAAAATGTACATGAAGCATTGCAATAACATCAGGGTAAACTGGAATGAATAGGAAATCAGTCCCATGTCTTTTAAATCATAGCACAATTTGACAAACAGGTCTGGAATACTATTTTTTTTCACAGCCTTGCAGGCTGATTGCCAGAAAAGACTAGTGGAATAAAGGATCTGATTCTGCATTGCCTTGTACACAGCAGTCATGGCTGAAAGTGAATATGAAAGTAACTTTTTGGTTGGGCAGGATATAAAACCCACTATGTATGAAATTGGTCACCACAGGCACCAAGTGGAATTTGGCTGAGATGTATTGCGTGATTTGCAGGAGGCCACTTAGAAACAAGGAGGTGACCTGGTCATTCATGCCTTGGCTTCGAGAAGCATCCTTGGAACGGATGTTTCACTCTTTTTCCATGCCTGCTGCTGTGCAACATCTGATAACGGTTCCTAGCACTGCTAGTACTTGCATTTACACCTGATTTATGGCTACTGAGAAGCAGGAAAAGAAACCTGACCGGCCAACCGAGCTGTAGGCAAAGGCACGAGGGTTTCAGTCCCACTTTCTGCCAGTGCGCTTCCTCAGCTGGTTCTCCTAGCACAGCAGGGTCTCATTTTAGCCACAGGAGAACTTACCCAGTCATCCCGAAGCAGGATTCTGGAGACCTTATTTCAGTGTATCACTCTGGCAGAACCATCTTTATTTTTGTAGGGACAACAACTGTGCCTCCATTCACTTTTGGGATAGCGTGTGCTACATCCAGAGGGTGTTGTGAAGATGCAGTCCCGTACTGAGCATGTGTTTTTCAGGCAGTCAGATCCTGGGAGTTATGGGTACGCACAGTGGTACAACACAGGGCAATCCAAACATCTCAGTGAAGCCCTGGGCTAAGCCGTGTTTGGGTGTTACTGGGCAAATTACTCACTTGAGGAGAAATTGTGCACCTTGTGCTACACTTGATTGTAGATATATCCCTAGTCAGACGCAGCAATCAGGGAATATAAGTTCTGCCAGGGGACAGCTTTGAGAAAACAATCAACAGCCCTCAATGTCTTTGTCCTGGATCCAGAGAAGGAGTCTTAATATGAAATGTATTTATTTATTTATTTTCTGCCTCTGACACAAATATGTTAAAGCAGCATTAAAAGTTTCTTAAATAGGAGAATTTTGCCTTTGTGTATTATCTGTTAGTGAAATAATAGTTATAGCTAGTTAATAGATAGATTCCTTTCAAATTGAGTTCCCACATCACACCAAGTTGGGTTCGTAGAAAGCTTTGATGAGCAGAGGAATTTGGTTTTATAAATTCATGAATGTGATTAATTAACAGGCTTACCACCACAAATAAACAGATGTGTATCTTTTTCTTACATGGAATTTTAGCATGAGCTTCAAGATTGTACACATGGGAACTTTCCAATTTTATGTTTGATGGCAAGATACTGTTCCAGGAAAACACTTTGCAGGGTTCCCTAACTTGCTAGAAGCAGCTGTTTTGAGACACGCTCAAGTTATTTGCTGATTAAAGCCTAAAGCGATGCTTTGGAAAAATTGCAAGTGTGCATGTACAGCAAGCGGGTGATCTATGGATTGGGCCCAGCCTACCTGAATAATTCATGAGGCCTGTGAGCTTTCCTCCTTTCCTGGGGACCTTACAGAAATGGACAGGGAATAGGGCCATGGATCAATGAGCTTTTTCTAGCAAATTTCTCCCTGCTACCTGATTTCCAACAGCTCTGCAGCTCCTTCCTTTGCTTCTGACTGGGCATAATCCCACTCTGCGGCAGTTGTCCTGAGCTAACGGTTGTGGTCATCGCCACAGACCAAGCCTGGCATATCTCAGTAGTTTGGGGCACACATCAGCAACACCTAGAGATGATATGCTCTCCTGGGAGTCTGCCAATCCCAGGGCACAAAACACCAGTTCGATGGAACAGGAGGGCTACTGTCCCAATTTTGGCTAGCCACAGGGGTGTAGATGTGTCTTCAAAACACTATGGCCGTGGCGGTCTCCATCTTTCGAGATACAAAGGCAAAAAGTTCATAGGGGCTGATGGAGAGATCTACAAAGCCCCACACTGTCTGGCTCATCCCTACCTGCCTACTGTAGGTGACACTGACATACTCCAAAGCAACAACCCAACAGCACGGGGCTTGCAGAGGGACATGTGCCCCCATCTGGTAGTTCCTAGGGGAGATCCACAGCTGTGAAAAGTTTAAGGGGTGTCACTCTGTCATACTCAAGGGCCTCATGGACCACCATGGAAAATTAGGCACTGTTGTGGTGGGTGGACCCTGGCTAGACACCAGGTGCCCACCAAAGCTGCTCTATTACTCCCCCTCCTCAAATGGACAGGGAAGAGAAAATATAATGAAAGCCTCATGGGTTGAGATAAGGACAGGGAGAGATCACTCACCAGTTACCGTCATGGGCAAAAGAGACTCAACCTGGGGAAAATTAATTTATTGCCAATCAAACCAGAGTAGGGTAATGAGAAATAAAACCAAATCTTAAAACACCTTCCTCCCACACCTCCATTCTTCCCAGACACAGCTTCACTCCTAAATTCTCTACCTAACCCCCCCAGCAGCACAGGGGGATGGGGAATGGGGATTGGGGTCAGTTCATCACACGTTGTCTCTACCACTTCATCCTCTTCAGGGACAGGACTCATCACACTCTTTCCCTGTTCCAGCGTGGGTCCCTTCCCCGGGCTGCAGTCCTTCAGGCACAGACTGCTCCAGCATGGGTCCCTTCCACGGGGTCACAAGTCCTGCCAGGAGCCTGCTCCAGCGTGGGCTTCCCACGGGGTCACAGCCTCCTTTGGGCATCCCCCTGCTCCGGCATGGGGTCCTCTCTCCCCGGGCTGCAGGTGGAGATCTGCTCCCCCGTGGACCTCCCTGGGCTGCAGGGGGACAGCCTGCCTCACCATGGTCTTCCCCACGGGCTGCAGGGGAATCTCTGCTCCGGCGCCTGGAGCACCTCCTCCCCCTCCTTCTCACTGAGCTGGGGGTCTGCGGGGCTGTTGCTCTCACGTGTTCTCACTCCTCTCTGTGGCTGCAGTTTCTGTTGTACAGTAACTTTTTGCCCTTCTTAAATCTGTTCTCCCAGAGGCACTACCACCGTCGTTGATGGGCTCGGCCTTGGCCAGCAGCGGGTCCATCTTGGAGCCGGCTGGCATTGGCTCCATAAGACATAGGGGAAGCTTCTAGCAGCTTCTCACAGAAGCCACCCCTGTAGCCCTGTGGCTACCAAAACCCTGCCATGCAAACCCAGTACAACTGTACCAAGAAGTGGCAATCTAGTGAGTTTCTGCTGGGACAAGTATGCTCTTTCTTATCTCTTAACAACACTCATGGTTGATTAACTTCGTCACGAAGCTCATAATCAAAATGGAATGTCTTCTTTTCTTATTGTTAAGTAGTTTTGAAGAGATTTTAGGTCAATACCCATAGTGCAAAAAGTCCCAACGTACATTACTACTAACAGTGGTTATCCTTAAGAGGTGGCACCCATTGGGACTCAGCGACATTGTTATTTCTTGTCAGATATCCAGTGATGACTTCTTCAGCTGACTAAAGGGATATTGGCCTAGCACCAATGTGGAGAATATGCCATGACGTGCTCAGATATGCTCAGGCACTTCTTGGGCAGTCTGAGCGTTTCTCAGCCCCAAGGACAGTGGAAACTCTGACTACAAGGCTCAACACCACAAAACCCTGGGCTTCACATGGTATGGTACGGCACATGGAAGGAAGACTGCATTCAACACTGTCTGTGCACATGCAGCTGCATCTTCCCTTCTGCCTCCACCTCCCATGACCATCAGTGTCTCAACCTACCCCTTCTCCTCAGCTCCCCCTTCTCCAGCTAACTTTCCCATTTCCTTCAAACAGTTTCCCTCTGCCTTTCTCACCTTCTTCTCTTTTACTCTTTATACAGATGGCTGCCTGCTCATGCCTCTTGGCTATGTCTCCAGTTAAACCCAAGGTTTCCTTGCCCCTTCTCAGCAAAGAGACCTCTTTCCATGGAAAAAAACCAGCAGCTGTTGTTCATCTTCATCAGCTACAACAGGGGAAAAGTTCTGGCTTCACTGTGGGAACTAGCTGCCCTCTTTCCACCTCTGCTTCCTCCTCAGAAATCAGGTTTCCCAACATACTGCTGGGGACACACATGACACCCAGCTGTCGTCCAAGTGGGGCTGCTTCATAAAAATACACGAACAGGCAAGGATCCCTCCAGGTCCCTGCCAGATACCGGAGTATACACACTCCACTTGCACCCCACAACCCTTCCCTAGCCAAAATCCTACTGCAGTTTGTGCAGGTGCGGGGATGAGCATAACACAGGCTCTGCCTGATGTATGCCTGGTATGCGCACCACACTTTGAACCACCTCCAGTTTCCATTGCTCATTACTCTGGAGCCGAGGTCCACCATCAGTCCGCATCTTCTCACTCCATCCTCCCCAATGTCTGTGATATAGGAGGTGATACTTGTCTTCTGAGAGGAGACTAGCCTTCCCCAGAAGCAGCAGGGATCTTCTTCATAAGGGGACAGGGCATGGCACAGTAGCACATTCCAGTCTCTGCCGTATTCTTTAAATTAATACGTGCAGATGACCCCATTCTACAAAATCCTGGCTGTTCTCTCTTTTTCCTACCATGTGAATAATTGGGTACCAGACACCAGAATGACCTAACACATTTTGCTTTTGACTTGAGTCACCTTTATGTTTCTGTGCATTATTATTATCTTTATTAGTATTTCAGCTGGTAGCAATCTGGCTTCTTCAAACTACTTCTTCCTCCTTCCTCAAAATCCCCTAGCAACATTTCTTCTCTTCTGAAACACTTTCCCTTCCCCCATCTCTCTTCTCTGTAGGAATTACTGCATTTACATATTTTGTTTAAGGTGCTTAGGAATTATTGACAAGTTTGCTTTGCCCCTGGGGGGTTATGCGACACAGTCAAGCTGTGAGCCACTTAAAGCATTGACTGGCTGATAGAAGGGATTGCTTGTGACTCTGAATTAGGGCACGAGCCAAGAAATGTAGCACAGTGCTGTCAGGGGCTGTGGCACATAGATCCATTTCCTTTATAATCCTATCATATCTATGACCTACCACATACAGAGCAAGGCAAAAGATCTACATTTTCCCATTAGCTCAAGATACAGGCTTCCTGTGAAATAAATTTACTCACAGCCCCTATGCCACTGCTTTGCAAGCCTGAAAACCCTGTTTTTATTGTGTCAGTGAGTGTATTTCAGACTTTCTTCACACTGAGAATCCATCTGGATATACTACTGTCTAAATGTCCTGCTGAGATTCTGCTTTGCCACTAGTTAAAAATGAATGGCTAAATTTATAAACAGGAAGTTTATTGTGTTTGTCTGCTGAAAGATATTCTGGATTTTATCTTGGCTGGGATTTTTGTTGGTGGTGTTTTGGTTGTTTTTTTTTTTTTTCCTTTTCCCCAACCATTTAATTTTACGAGCTCTCTTGAAAGGAACAGTGAGTCCAGAGTTAGAAAGATTAAATAAAGGGAATGAAGCTCCTGGAAATGAGACTGGGGAAAAAAAAAAAAAAAAGAAAAAAACCCCAAACCAGTCACACAAGCTAACCATCGACTTTCCCTTAACAGAGAAACCGTTTTCCAACAAGGAAGACATACCTGTGCTTGCAAAACAGCTACTAGCACAAAATATAGTTCAGCAGATGGTGACAAAAATAGCACTTGGGCTGTTTTAAAGCCTTTTATTAAATGCCTCTTTTTTTTTTTTTTTTTTCAGAACACTGTTGTCCTCTCTAATTTAAGAAAAGTGAGGAAATACAGGCAAATAGAGAGAGCTGTAAGTTTTTCTTCCGCTTGTTCTATTTAAACTGCACACCAGTAAATGTGGTTAGGAGAATAACTTAAGGTTGCAAAGCAATCCAAATTTAGGAAATATGAGAATTAACATTGACAGTGGAATCTTAATTCAGCTCCCTTGTGCATGTGCATGTTGATACACTCTTTAATTGGTTTAACACTGTCTTTTTTCTTTTTCAGAAAATCCTGACACATTCAGCACCCTAAAGAAATAGAACTTTGTCAATAGTTTGATTTCTCTGCACTGCTCAGTGACTCTGCCTTGTATACTGTACATTATTCTTACCTTGCATTACAGAGAGAACGGTCCATTTCTTCTCCAGAAAAACATTCAAATGTTTTGCAAACTTTTTTTTTTTTTCCCATTTAGTTTTACTACATTCCTGAGGTAAGGGCTGGTACTTTGGTTTTCCATTTCACAGATAGGACATAGGCATTAAAACCTAAAAGCGTTCGTGACTTCTGAGTGTCTGATTTTTCACATTTAGGAGGTATACACTTTCTGAATAGTTTACTTTATGCCTTGAAACAATGGCTGTTGCTCACCTTATTTTAAGCCTGTGCTCCCAGTTGTTGGGTTTTATTGGGTTCTAGAGTTTGGTTGGGAGAACGATATAGTTTTCTTAGACTCATTCTCATAAATGACTGAATCTTCTAGTATGAAAGTATGCATAGAGACAGACAATCAGCATGGAAAACTCCATGCCAACAACCGAATTTTGGCACAGGTGTAAGCCATTATAATCAGAGCTTCATGGTGGGAAAAGCTCAGTAGTTAGACGACTACTTGGTATTAAACTCAGAGTTCTAACAAACTCCAGTAACTTGGTATTAAATAATGAAGAGGATTTGATTTAAAATACCAGTTAACATCAGCAAGGTAATGATCATACATTATCCAAAGCTTATTGATACCTTCACTCTGCAAAGCCAATTTCATGAGTGCTGTGAGATGGCAGGGGAGCTGGTGGCTTGCTCTTTTATTGGTCTGTGTCTCTTACAGGCTCTTCACCAAATATTTGTTATTTTCAAACTTCATAAGCACATATCTCTGTGGGTCTTTCCTCCCTCCTTCCTAAATAACGGAAGGCTGAGATCACCTGCAGGTAGTTGCTAGAGATGGTGGACTTTGCTCAGGCTTCCTATTAGAGGGGGCTGCCAGTGTTGGCTCTTATGTAGCCATAAGGCTCAAGCTGTGCATCAGTACTAGATAGTCTGACTGTGGATACATGACAGTAATTCCGTTGACACATCTTAATTTTCCATGCAAAGGATTAATGAAGGAAAAAACCTTAATTTTCCAAGTAATAAATGGCAACTAACATCAAACCCTCTCTCTGTAGTACGTCCTTATGTCACCTGGCTTAATATTACAGCACACTTTAAAAGGTCTGGACTTTGGACTATTGTGGAGGAAAAGTTTCGGGAGGGAAAAGAAAAGAAGAGTGAGAAGATCCCCGAAGTACAGTTCCTAGATGGATTATGCCCTGGTAGCTTTCTTATAGTGTGGAACAAGCACCTCATGTGGTGACAGTTATCAGAGCCTAGCCTGGGAACAGAAATAGCTTTCTAAGAATATTATTGTGGGATCACACCAAATATCCATCTAGGACAGTATTTTCTGTCTAGTCATGGTCAGTAGCAGATGCTTAGAAAAACATGGCGACCGGACAAAGCAAATTTTTCTCTTGATATACCACTTATGGCTTCCAGTAACCTGTGCTTTAGAGACTTTAATCTTTTTTTGATCCCATTATTCTGTTTGCCTTTACAAAACCTTGCTGCAGGGAATTCCCCCACTGAATTAGGTGGTGTATGAAAAGCACTTCCATTTTTCACATTTAAAGCTTACCTCAGTGAGAACCCTGATTTACTGTGTTCTGAGAAACCACAAATACTTTTTCCTTCCTCATCCTTTCACACTGTTCCTGGCTTTAGACGTTTGCCATATCCCTCCCCTGTATGGAAGTTGAAAAATTCTAGGCTGCTTAGTTTTCCTTTCTCATTATTTGCTTATGACCAGATTTTTGCCTTTCTCTATTCTCTTTTTAGCTTCACTGTACCTTTTTCTGAGATCAGCAGACCACCATTTGGAGCACTCAAAGTGTGGGAGAAATACCTATTACTACAGTGTCATAATGATGATATTGGTTTTCTTTATTTTTTTCTGTTCCTTCCTAGTAATTTCTAACATTTTCTTTGTTATTTTGGCAGCTGAGCTGGCATTTTCAGAGAAATATCCTCAATAGTAATAGTTAATTTAGAGTCCATTGTATCATACACATAGCTCAAATTTTTTTTGGTCTCATCTGCAGTGTTTCACATTCATTGAAAGTGACTTTCATCTGCAATTTTATTGTCCAGTCAGTCAATATTGTGAGATCCTTTTGTGCCTTGTAGCTGCTAGCTTTACTTTTTACTATTCTGAATATCTATATGAGTAAGTCTCATGTCTTGATAATGAATAATTTTCTAGATCTTTCCAGACTATATTAAGCAATATAAGTCCCAGAACAGACATTTTGGGAACAAACTGAGGGGGTCTTTCTCATGCTGAAAGTTGAACATGAATCCCTACCTGTTGCCTCCTCATTTTCAGGCACCTTCTACCTCCTCTTGTCTTCGTTAAGTTTCCCCGAGAGTCTTTTATGAGGAAATTTGTCAAAAATGTTGCAAAGATCCAAATATAGTCACCTGTATCTGTTTGCTTATGGGGTCCAAAGTGCTCTTGCAGCCATGTGCTGCATGGATTTCTCCATATCATGAACCTATTCCCAATAGATTTTTCCACACATTAGTTAACGACATTCCTTGACATAGTTTTCTTAGCAATTTTCTGGTATGACAGACAGATTTATTCATCTGTATTTCTCCAGACCACCCCCAAAATGCTTTTAAAAGACACCTGACATATTCTATTCCTTTGGTAACAGGGCTGATTTAATGAATAGGTTACAGACCACAGGCAGTGGGTCAGCAGTTTCATATCTGAATCCCTTTATTGCTTGGGTCTGGCAAATTTTTATTGTTCATTTTATCATTTTTTTCATGCTCTTGACAACTAGATTCGAGACAGTTCCTCAGACTTGTCACCTGTGAAGAAAGGCTACAGTGAACACTGATGCAAAAAAATAATTTGTGTTTTCTGTTACAGCCTTAACATCCTTCGGTGATTCTTCTATACCTGGAGTATTTATTGACCCCCTTAACTCTGGCAGCTTTCTTCTGAAGTAGTAAAGAAAAAAATTGCTATTTGCCTTTATGCTTTTTTTACACATTGCACCGCAAAACCTTTTTCTGTTTAATGCATGACACTGAAGATTTTATATATCATAAAGCAATTGCCTAAATCCTATCTCTAAGACCAACAGGTAATCCACTGCAGAAGAGGGAAAAAATGTAAATAAGCTATGCTGAAAATGAGCTTCACAACTATTCGTGAAGGCAGGGATATTTGTGGCCATTTGGATGGCTTCTGAATTGACTCATACAAGTGTGAGGTAGATGCCAGGACTCCTAAGGTCAACTTAGTGGAATTTCAAAGTACACTTCCAGCTACCGCTTCCATCCGTCCAGCGACACAATTTTACTGTATCAATTCTTATCAGGCTGTCAAGGCTTGCTGCAGAAAGCCTTGCAGAGAAATAAATCGGAAATATTTTGCTGACCCTGCTCAAAAGAACGCTCATTGTTTGGACTGGCTATTTCACTTCTGACTCCCTCACCTTTCTGGTAGTGCTTCTAAATGTTAAGAGTGTCAGAGATGTTACTGTAGCAGTAAAAAAGACTTTTTTTTTCTTCTTTCTCTGTTTCATATTTCCTGAATTGCTTTTATGAGAGTAGAAAAGGAGAACAGGAAGTGAAACGTCTAACTTATTATACCAGACTGATTAATATTTGTCTTTTTTGCACTACAGTAGAAAGTTGAAGTTGGCTTAGTTGGTTTCATAGCTTGCAACTAACTTTTGTTACTTCAAGCTAGGCAGACCCGAAGGAAATCTGTGCATGCTAACAAATAAAAAGGCTTGAGGACATCTGCAGAGAAAAGGCATTTCCCTCTGGTTCCAACATAATGGGTCTTGTTGACATAGCTCAACTAGAGAAAGAGGAAAACTGGCACCAAGTGCTTGCAAAAGGCCTGGCAAATTTATTACAAACGCCAAGTTACAACTACCTGTGTATAATGTATAAACACATACTCCTAAGTACTTGAGACAACCCTATGCTCAGAGGTGACCATCAAAATAACTTTAACTTTCCTTACATGCTAGTCACAGACAAAGTAATAAAAAGCTAGTCAAACACATAAACACATATGAACACTAGGAAGCTGAGAAAAGGCATTTCTGAAGCACATGCTGATGCTCCCACAGGGGACCAAAATATCTCCAGGTAGAAATGTATGTCAAAGAGATGACATTGCCTTAGAAGGAAAGCATGTGGAAGGACAAAGCTGGAGTCAGAGATGCAGCCGATATAATCCTAAGGCTACGGTTTATAATAGTTCTCAAGCTTATGTTATTACAAGAATTGCTATAACTAACGTTGTGCATAAATATGTTATATATATGTTATACATAATGGATAAACATGGTGCATACAAGCCTTAGATGAGATGTGGTGCCACCACAATAAATTCCTGATGTGTTACTGGGACTTGTCTTTTCTGCAGTTATATTCAGTCAAAACACAAAAATACGATTGCTTGTACAACGTAGTGGTGCTTGTATTTCAAGTTGGATGGCTCCAAAGAGGGACATGCTGCAAAATATGTGAGTGCAACTCCGTAAGTGGTATCACAACCTCTCAATATATGCTGATGCCAGTTTGTACTCCTACAGTGAGCTGTGGTAATCCTCCACCTCCTTTCCAAGGTTCCCTTGTCCTCTTCCTAAAAAAGTGCACCACATAAGTCATGAACCTTACGGCAACGCCGAGAACCACAGCTCTTGGCTTCAAGGGTGATTATTGCACACAAGAAGAAGTACAATGTGAAAATGCAGGTATCGCATCATGGGTGGCATCTCCCATCTGAGTGGGGCTAAGGCAAAGTGAACGGCCGAGCTGCGGCTGCCTCAGGTTGGCGCTGCAGAGGCCATAGGTGCAGGAAAATAAGTGCCTGCCATGGATGAAGCAGATGAGACAGGCAAAGGAAAGATTTGATTTGCCATAGATTACAGTCAAAGCAACTGAGACAGAACGAAAAAGGTCTGAAATCCAGCTGACGCATCAGCTGTGAATCGTAGCACTGAGAATTAGACCTCAAGAGCGTGAAACACTTTTGACATAAATGGGTACCGTGGACGAGGCACTTTTGGAGCACTATATAGCCAATGGAGAGAAACAAGATTTTTTAAAATTCTTTTTTTATTTAAGGAGTGCAATTGATCTTATCTGGTTTAGACATATCTTTTTAGGTGTAGAGTGTTAGATGGTTCTTAAATTGCCTGGTTCCCTCTGCTAATTGTAAAATGAGTCTTGGGGACTAACTCAGAGTTGCACCCTAGACATTTGATCAGATGAACAACCCTGCAAATGCTGTAGTTGATATCTGTGTCTAAACCCTAAAATAAGCCGTGACAGACGCGGGGATGTACCTGGCGAGGTGATCAGAGGGGTCTGCAGCCTCCCCCCGGCTGTGCTCGTCCTCCCTTCGTGTCACGCAGCGGCAGCCCCGCGGTGCCCAGCCCGGCAGCCCACGCGGCCACGGCACAGCCACAAAGCCATCGCTTTCCTCTGCGGTGTTCCTACCACTGTCACTTACTGAAACCGAGAGGATTAGAAACAAATAATGAAAATCCCTAATGCTTTTTTTGCCTTGGGGCAGCAGAGGACTGCAGTAACAGACACACCAGGATCACCTTGATTTATAGGGTAGCGTCCTAGTCAGTCTCATGTATTTAATCCTTTTGTGCCAGCAGGAAGTTGAAAAGTCTGGATGGCAAAAAGTTTAATTACATGCTTATAAGGCTAATTAAAAAAAAAGGAGTTGCAAAAGAAAAAAAAAAAGCTTTTGTACGATTTGTAAAACCTTACCTACTCTAAACCTAAAATTCATTTCCATGTGGCTAAAGGCGTTCCTTTAGCAAATGTGAGGAAATAACTTTGAAAGGGGGGAAATAAAAGGTACAGATCATACGGTTTTTATTTTTCATTTATGTCCTATTCGCCTTAGAGAAATAGCAGCAAAAATTTTTGTAACTGACACATATACTGTTTTGCTCTGAATGACACATTCATGTTCAAATTTTAATGTTGCTAACAGCTATTCTTTCAGTAAAAACACATTTTTGTGAACAAACTCTCCTTACCTTTTGTTATTCTTACAGTGCCAAAACTTCTGCATATATACCAATGTCAAATACATACCTGTGATACAATATGAATGGGATATATTGCCAAGCCATTTGGTGACTGCATATAAAATGAACTTTCCAGTCTTTCACTTGCACTGTTTCCTAATCCATTTCTTTCAGGCACTAGTACTGTAAACCTCTGAGATGTTCCTAATAAAAACATAACAAACTTAATGTCTCTCTTCAATGTACAAGGGAAGTTTATATGATGAGAAAGAGACTTACAGCTTTTTGATAAGACTTACCCGTTATTTTAGTTCGGGAGATGTCTAAGTATTTAAGTTTTTAAGGCCTTGACTTATTCAAAGAAAATTCATTGTAGGTGTTTTGGGGGTTTGGGGATGAGATTTTCAAATGGAAATTAAGGGCTTGAAGATATACTGAGACATTACCTAATGCAGATCCCCCTGGTATTCATAAAACCTCATTTCATTGCACCTAAAACCCCTTCATTTTGAATGTGTCTGCAAGGAACTCTGGAACCTGCATTGCTGCAGCTGCTGCTCGGTATGGAGCAAGCAAGCACCCATGTCTTGTTTAAGTCCCATTGGCACCAAGGAAATAATTATCTGTTTGCTAAACATTCCCCGCGTTAACTGTGAAGCCTGATCCAGACCTGCTTTGCTTATGACCTTTCACAAATCCATTTCTCCGGAGCCTATCCCACCCGACGCATGTAACGGGGAGCTCGTGGCGTGCTTGCTCTGCGCCTGCGAATCCTGCAGACGTCGAGACAGCAGCTCCCGCACCGCTGAGAGGTGCAATGCCTCATCTCCCCTTGGGTCTCTGGTTTGTGAGCTTCTCTTTGAGAACACTGACGGAATAGGCGGGGTTCATCGGATTAAAGAAAGGTGTTGGTAATGTAGATGTATTTCTGTGAGCTACTTACTCTGAACTTGCTTTCTATATGTCTGCCTTAGGATGAGGTGAAGTGGCTTCTGAAGGTGCCTTTTCCTCTCCACTGCCTCCAAAAGCAGCCTCAGGCAACCAGCTCAGGTAAAGCTGTCTATCCTGTAGAATGAGGAGAGATGGATCCCATCCCCAGTAACAACAGTTTACTCCTCCAAATACTTCTGTACAGGACACGCTGCGGGGCTGCTCACCTTTGCAGGGTTACTCATATGCATCAGTGCTTCCTGCGTGGGTGCAACTTGCGGCGGCAGGCAGGCAGAGCTGCCCCTGCTTCCAGCAGTGGGCTCATTTATGCTCTGTTCAGGGATGCGGTATTTCCAATTTCTTCTGGAAAATAACTGCTACTTTCCCAGTACAGGATATAGATCATGCATTAATTTGGGATAGGGTACACAAAACACAGAAAAGCAGTGTGTAGTGATCATTTCAGACCTTGTCACACTGGAAATGACCGTTTGTCTTAGGTTATACAGAAACATTCATTGAGAGGACTTGCCATATTTTCAGGCCCTCTCCCTTTTCCCTTTCATCCATCCTTTTACCTCTGCGGTAGGACATCTGTGTTCCCTCAGCCTCTGCCAGGCTCCCTGTCCTTCCCGCTGACTGCTTTTTTGGGTTCATTGGGTTTTAATTCCATGACTTTAGAGACCCTCTGACCTTCATCCCCCAAATATTTCTTTCCTGAATTTCTCTCTTGCTATGCATCAGTCACCTTTTTTTTTTTTTTTTTTTAAATTTCAATTATTTGCCTTCATTCTGTGGATTATCAGTATCTTGGTAGCCCTGATCTGCTTCAGCTGGGACCTATTCACAATCAGATCAAAACACAGTTCCTGTCCCAAAGAACTGACAGAGAAGTAGTAGAGGTGGCTCCTTTACAGCTGAGTGCCCCTGCTGTTTGGCTATAAAGCCACCTTTTGTTGTGCTGTCTCCATCTTTGAATATCATTTTAGCAGAATGATGGAGTGTCCCATTGCCTGGGTGTGAAACCTCTGAACGGGGCTGAGCCCTGAACGGAGGCATTGCTGAGGGCTAGTCTTGGACAGACATCCAACCTGCAGAAAACTATTACTTGATCATTCAGATCATACCTTGTGAGTTTTTTGGTTTTGTTTTGGTTGGTTGGGTTTGGGGTTTGTTTGGGCTTTTTTTTTTTTTTTTAATTGTTTGTGGCTTCATTCAGCATATTCAGTCTCTGGATCACTCTTCGGAGTCACCTTCTTTGCCCTGAGTGATTGCATAGAAAGCCTAGCCACCCAGTTAGAGTAGCTACTATATTTTCAGATACCACTATTCTTCAGTGCTTGAATAGATGTCTTGGACCACAGTGTCCTCTTTAGCAGTTCCAAGACAAGGAGGCAACTGCAAAGGAACCAAGTATTTCGTAATCATGAAGAGTTTTGCCTCCTGATTTTGGAAAGCCTGAGGCTGGCAGGATTGTTGTAATAACCTTTTGTTAAATGCCTCTGTTCTCCACCAAGCCTTACCTCTTCATGCTTCTCCTCTTGCCCAAGGTTCCTCTGTCTTATTTTCACAGAGACTATTCTATAGCAATTAATTCTGTCCAAGCATATATTTAAATCAACACTCTTCATCTGGGGTACATTTACCTGTAGATAAAAGAATGTAGAAGACCAGGAATTAGTAAAGGATCTCAGAAGCTTGTTTTGATGCTGGGAACAATCACTCTTTCTTATATCACTATGGCAGAAAAGCTTTTTTCTTCTCAGTCTTTTTTCTATCCCATGATTTATTTTTTTTTTGGATGGTGAGATTAGCCCCACAAATACTTAAAAAATAGGAGTGCTCTTGAGGTGACACCTCATTTCCATTTGATTAATGAGCCAGTGTAATCAATGAATCCTCAGATACCTGATATTTTGCTTAATGGTATTTGAAAATTCTACACAACTTGTTTCTTCAGTGTTTTAGGGGGTAAGAGGAAACTCTTCTGTTCCCCTTTCTGTTCTTTCCTCCACTGAATAGCAATATAAAGTCATACACATAAAGCATAAAACTTACAAGCTGAATATTTTTCCAAACAATTATGTTTTCCCCAGAAAGAAGCATAAACAGTGTATTTTCTCTGCTGTGTGAGTTCACACTGCTAATCAGCCAGACCACTGATAACAAGCATAGCAGACAGAGAGAAGAACTGTAATTTCTTATTATGTGCATTTTGGTATGGTGTAGAGAAGTCACATTAAAATGACAACTCTCATTGGGTGAGATGTTATAATATGACCACAGAGAAAAAACAAATGCAGATAACAATTACCCTACAAAATTACCTGGGGCAAGCTTTCCTTTCTTGTCTGTCCCAAGATGATCCAACTTGACCTAGAAGTTTGGCTTGTGCCTTCAAGCTCTAGTAGTTTACACTTAAGCCTTGGATGCTTGTGGTTCAATTCCCTGTGGATTGCCTGAGAACACAGTTCTCAGACTTCTGTTTAAGGGAGACAAAAGATGGAAGAACAATAAAGAAATGGCTCCTTTATATAAACTAGTGGATCAGGCAGAGATGGATACATCAAAGTACTTGCATGCCTAAATTCTCTCAGAGGGAATGCAAGCATGTAAACATTTTCCTAGATTTGGCCCAGAGGCTAAGCAGAAGACTTGCAAAGTAGATAACATTTAAGCACCTAGGTATTTTGTAAGTAAATAGTCTTTAGGTGCTATTGCACAGAAGAAGCCTGACTTACACTTTTCACATGTAAGAAAAGTTCAACTCAGCCTTTTAGACACAACTGTATATGAGGGTAAGTCAGACAAGAAGGCATTCAAAGGAGACTAAATTACTCAAATCTTTCCAGTATGAAAGGGAAGTGGGAGTATGACCATGAAATCATCCTGACACTATAGAGAAAAAGTTCCAAAGTGATGTAAGAAGGTTATTGGTCCCTATTTCTGCCTGCAGACACGACCTACTGTGCTTAAGTCAAACCAGACAACTTAAAAATGACATCTAATCAACAGACAAGATAAGGAGGAGGTTACTGTACTCCTTCACCCTATTTTAGGACCTTTTTTTGATCCTAATGCTAGAATGGAGAGGCCGCACCACCTCGACTCAGGCTGTGACCACAAATCATGCTACTTCAAACTGCAAAATAAATATTTCTACTTAGTCCTTTCTTCTGCTTCATTTATAGTTAATGACTCTTAGTGGCAGCTGTTCCCCATGTTGCCCAACAGAAAAAAAGTTGTGTGCAAAAACCAGCACACCAGTTTATCTGTAAAATTGTTGCTTGACACTTTTGACTTTTTTGATTTTTGTGTATGAATATTCTCCTATTCTGATGAAAAGATTTCATATGAAGTCTCTGCCAGAGTCAGGACGTACACCCTTATTTCCTGAGTCTTATTCCAAAGCCTGAAGTATTATTTCTCTAAGCACTTACCAGTGTGAGGCTACATCGGCTCCTTCACTCTTGAGATGAACTGTACTACCAGGGGTTGTATTTGTTATACTTACGGTCAGCAACATCCCAGGCAGGAAGGGTGGGAGCATACAGCATAGATGTCTACACCTGACTGTGCAGTCTGTTTATAGGGAGGAGAAAAGATCTCGAATGGCATTCTTCTGACCTTTTGCAGAACTTAACGAGGGGAGGATTCTTTCCCTAGACTTTATGGACTGTTTTGATTTGTGCTTATTTGACTAGAACAGGAGATTAGACAACTGTCCTGAATGCAGGCACCTGGGGTATGTCAGTCACCTAAATGCAGGCATGGAGTGTCATTTGAGATACCCTAGAACACCTGAGCTACCTGCATGCCTGTAAGACACAGGAACTGTGGAGGCCAATACCTTTTTGGAGCAGCAGTTAGAGGCCAGTCAGAATACTACAGAAAACCTGTGTTCAGATAGCTGATTTGCACCCCTATACTGCAGACACCCCTCATCTTGAACTTAGTCAAGAGGAATCCTACCCCACCTCTCTACAAGATAACACTGTGATATAAATAATTACAAAAATTAACTTTTGCAGTCCTGTTAGTGATGGAAGGGGTAGATGCTTTTGCTTTGTTTCTGAAATGTTGTTCAAAAAATCCCAGGCAACCAAAGGAAAAAAGATCTTGCCCATCTCCTTCTAAGACCTATCTCTTGGCTTCATCTTCAGCTATATAAACTATTATGCCTTTGGTCAAAATCAATGAAATCACACCAGTTGACTTGGTGGCGATATGCCCAAAGCTTAACTAGATCACTTAAAATATAATAAGAAAACAAAAACTGCATCTATATCTTTCAACCTTAAGTTCCCCAAGTGCTAAATTAACTCATGCAGTGACTAAGAAAAGTTGTGCCATTAAAAATATTCAGAGACAGTTAAAGCCTCAACTACTACTTGTGACCCAAATTAAAAATGTCCTTCAAATTTATTTTAGATTGTAATATGATGCTTTTGAATCCCCCCCACTGATCTGTTGTGGAAATTAAAGTTCTTGTGGAGGAACAATGGATTTTTTGGTGACAGTGACCGACCCAGTGAAGTCTCTGGGGTGAATTCCCCTTTAACTTCTACTGGTGTGAAGTCAAAAGTAACCCTTAAGACAATCAGTAGAATTACACAAGTGAGCTACATTTATGTGGGAGTACACCCTAGGCAGAATTACTTCCTAATTCACACCTGAACAGTCTTAATGAGGGCAAAATAACTGTGATTTTAACAAGGGAGAAGCTGGCTTAATAGTTCATCAATAAAATGTGCATGATATGCGTGATACTGGATTCTTTACAGAATCAAACCACAAACAAGAATCCCTCACTTTGTTCTCAGTGAGGAAAACCATGACACTTAATCTATATTATTTTAAATCTACCATGTAAACATCTTTTTAAAAGCCTTTAAATTTGGAATGTAATTGCTACCAGCTCTTGATTACATACAGGCTACATAATCTATCATTGAATCAAATAATCACTAATACTGTTGGGAAATAGTGAATTATACAAGAAACTAAAAGACAGCACTGCATAGCAGGCAAGAAACAAACAGATCAGGGTTGGGTAATCAATCTCTGTACCGTAAAATGCTAATGTTGTCCTAATAAATAAGAATTCTCTTCCATTGCTTGATATGCTCCCTACCAAGCATGTCACTTAGCCTGTGGTATGCTGTAGTTTAGTTTAAAGTAGCACTACCATTAGTGCTTTAGCAAAATAATAATAGTTTCCTTTCATTTTCATAAAAGTAATTAAACTTATCAGTTTTCTTATTAATGCAGCAAGCCAACCAATAAATGGGCAAAAAAAAGTTAATTCGTGGTATTTTCAAATTAGCATCCTATGCACTAGGGATTATTCATATATGAGGTTTTGAATTAATGTTTTTTATTAAAAATAAAAAAAAGAGCAAATAAGTATGACATTGGAGGAAAACCATTCCTGTCAACTCCTGTGTTGACAAAACAGCATTAATTATAGGATAGCTATTAATACTTCATTGCAAACTCACAATTTCTTCAGATAAAGCTAACCTGATGACTCCAGAAGGAGACAGAAGTTTAAATTGCACTTAAATAAAAAATACCTTACCATGGTGAGAGGCAAATTGCATGTTAGGATGGACTTGGACTTTTCAAGGTACATTGAACCTAGAGGATGCATTCTGCTCATGGAATGTAAATTAAAGAGCTTTGAAAGGAACTGCGTCACGAAATCTGCTCAGAGATATAGCAATGAGTTAAGAGAGAAAATATTCTTGGAGAATTTATAATTTACATTGACCAAATTTCAATCCCCTCATGAATAAAAATGATAATATATTTTAAAACAGGTAGTAACATATTACTCAGAGACAGGAGTGAAGTCTGCATTTGATTTATGATCTCAGAGAAGGAAGAGACAGAAAGATGGGTGGGCCCCATCCTATTTTGCCCAGGTGGTACGTTCCCCAATCTGACTTGTAATGTTCAATATGATGAGATTCCCTGTGCTTTTGAAGGTCAGTTATGTCAGAACAAAACTCCCAATTATGCCAGTAGGGACTTTCTGCTGATCTTCCAGCCGTATGCTAGCACGCGAAAGGGGACATCTGCAAACTCAGCTGCCTCACTATATATAGTGAGCAAGAGAAGAAAAATACAGACATGTGTGTTAAACTCAGTTGATTTCACCTCATCACACCATGCTGCCAGAAAGAGTCGGGGTTTGGATGTGTTATCCCTGCCCTTCAGCCAGCAGATTATGACCAAGGACAAGGAATCTGTTAGAAGGAATCTTACCAAACAGGGTATTTATGATCCTCAGGTGCTGAGAGCTAGGAAGGCTCACGTGGATTTTGCCAAATTTTCTGAGTAGCTTCTTTTAGACTTTCTGACCCAGGAGAGTGACTAGTGAGGATTTGCATTGTAAGCAAGAACTTTATTTTTCCCTTTTCTCCATGACACTTTCATAAACTCCTTTAACAAAATATTGTGCCTTATAGTCGTTGCTTGATGGGCCTGTGGATAAGATGCTTGATGTGACAGAAGAGACACATAGTCCTTGTTCTGTCGCAAACCTGATCTTGGACCAGATCTTCAAAGGTGTTCCAACCCCTAAAGGTAAGTATATGTTCCAGCAAGATTTTCAAGTCTACTAGCTTAAAGTACTTTTGCCTCCTTGATTTCATTCAGGCTTATGTACTTTAGGAGCCTATATATATGCACAACTGAAAATCTCACAAGGTGCTTATCTTTATCAACCTGTTTTGCCCTTAATTTCTCAGTATAACAGCTGTCTTTAGCTGATCTGAGTCTTTAGAAAATTAGCAGGGTAGAAACTATCTTTCTCTGTTTATATACATATGCAGGCAGCACAGCATGAGCAGGCAACAGGGTTTCTGTTATAACAGTGAACAGTGTTTCTGCACTTAACTGGATGACCATAAGATTTGGGAGCAAGAAGATTGTCTCCAATCAACACAGTTTCTAAATAAGTGTTTTCAATGGCACTTTCAACCTTCATGAATTGGAAATGAACAGATCCTTCCCATTTGGAGACCTGTGACCTTAGTGAATACTGGAACCAGAACACACCAGACACTTAACTTTTGAGAACATTTTATGGATTAGGGCTTTGTTTTCACTCTCTAGCCACATCTGATGGTAAACTTGCATTTTTATCAATTTATGTTCTTTAATATTATGGCCAGGAAGACAAATAACTGTCTCGGTATCTAAAAACTTCACTGGGAATGAACAGCTGAACAGATTTCAAATCCAGAAGTTTTCTTCATGGTCATCTAATTTTCTTTCCTATATAAGAGAGGTTGTGGTATTTCAACCAGTAAATGCTACTGATTTTCAAGTTCAAAGTTTGTAGCTAACTCTGAAAGAAATTTGTTACCCTTTTTGTAGAGAAATGGGGAACAGTGAGATTAAACTTTAGATTCTCCAAATTCCCTTTATTGCTCAATATGTTAGAATAGCTGGACCCTTGTCACTCATGCAAAGTAACACACAGAGCCAGGAATAAAATCTGGATTTTGGAGTCCTAGTACAGTGTTCTCTATGGCAGCACTCTTGACTTCTATTAAAACCAACGTCTGGGTTTTCCCACAAGCCTGGCACTTATCAGACCAGCAGAAGTCTGGTATATACTGCCTATACACTAAACCTAAGTGATAGAGTGTGCTGTCAAAACAGCACATTTATCAAAGAAACATTTGAACATTTTACAATATTTTAAGAGAGCAAACAAATCTGTTTTCCAACAGCTGAAGTGATTACTTGCCCCACAACAAGTTTTAATGTCTATTTACGTGATAATCTCTGTTGCCTTGAAATACACAAAATAATGAACAGCTGCTCTGGCTGATCAAATGCAGAAGCAAAGTTGAGGTACTAATCTCTCATAAAAACAGTTTATTGCATCTAGAATACAAAAGCAATAGGGGGTTATTGTTGATGCAGAACAAACCATAATAGAGATAAGAACAAAATAAACATACCTTCATCCTCTTCCTTTCTGCAATCTGACCGTGCTACCTCTGTAACAGACATTTGGATGGTGTACACATCAACGTGGTTCTTGGGAGGGGCGATCTGTATTCACTCCCTGGTGCTGTGTCTGGATACAGTGCCTTTACCCGTCTGCATCATTTAGACTATTATTTAGTTACTTATTGGTTATGTTTTTGAAATACAGGTGAACTATGTCTGCTTTTCTTTTTACACCCGTTAATTATTGTTATTCTAGCCAAACTTGCAAGCTTGGAAGGAGAGGAGTGTGCAAGGAAGATACAAGGAAATTACTTGAAGAGGAAAGAAAAGTCTAGAAGCAGCAAAGGCTTATGAGCTTATCCCAGCAGGACTCCAGACTTAAGCAAGTGTAATAAACCTGGACCTATTCTGACCTGATCCACACCATTTTTGAGCTGTGAGTAACCCCATTTGAAATGGTGGAATGAGATCTGGGGAGATATCTTTATCATTAAGGAACAGTAATATTTCATAAGACTTACGATGTGACATTTGCCGAGGAGGGGATAGTAAAAAGGAAGCCTTCTCTCCCTCTGAATATTGCCTCTTCAAATCTTGGATGTCTAGTCTAGCACTTTTTTCCTTCAGGCTCCTTGCCTAGGAGTAGTTCATCTTGGTCTAGGCTGATAGCTGGTCCTTCCCCACTTTTTTCTTTTTGGCTTCCTGGGTGAAGGAAGGAGATGTTCATAAATCTGCCTGAACTTGGGGACCACAATTCTCCCACACTCCTATGAGAAGAAAATAGTCTGACTCATCTTCAGCTGGGGCTTGATCCTGCTGCCCTTATTTTAAATGGACTGAAATTCCCTGTGGAACAGGGTGCTGCCCAGAGAGGAGAGGTTACGACAAACACAAGTTCTATGCAGGAACAGAGATGGATTCTGATTCTTGTTGACCTACAAGAGATTCTCACATTATGGCCAGTTTTCAGCTGGCATAGATATAAGAGTTGCTTCCTGCCCTCCCAGTTTGATGGGAGGGATGGAGGTAAGAGATGGGCACAGTGCACATCTTCACCATGCCTTTAGCCGGTTTAAGAGTCTGTTGGTGTTTCTTAGTTCATGCTGGCTGAGACCAATCTGACTACCCTGTGGTGACTTTTCCCCTTTGCTGCACTGAGCAGAAACTGGGTACAGAGAAGAATCTGTCTTCTGGGTACCCAACCAGGGCAGTGGAAGTGAATTGCCAAAGGATGACTGCTTTTCTTTGAGAACTTGAATTATAATCCTTTCTGTGCTGTATTGTTTTTAAGATGATAGTTCACACAGAAATCTTTAAAAAGTCATGGATATCCAATAAATCATCTATGTACATGATAGGTTACATAGAGAAACAGATACTTTAAGACTAAAGAAAAATTTTCATTTAGGAAAGATCTGTGTGAATATTTGATACACTTATGCCTAATGATTTCATTGAAAACAATTGAAAACATGTAAGAAAGAGAACAAAACAACACTATGGCTTCTTAGAATAGTCATTGAATATAAAATATCGAGCAAACACTGTCACACTAGAAATTTTATCGGGGGATTCAAACACATCAGGATATAATATGTACTTAAAGATGAATGGAAGGGTCAGGTGAAACATACTGGTAGTTCAAACAGAAACAGGGCCTTTGCCAGAGGATGTTCTCAGGGCAGGTGTGTGGCACATCACTTCCTAGAATGAATCAATCAAAAGTGAAGACCATGGAAAAACAAGCCCACATAGCACGGTGCTAACTGGCTTAAATACTTGGGCCAGTACTACAGGAGATGCAAATTTGCAAAGCTCAGTGGAGATTTGCTGAGTTACACAAAGAGGAGATCTGCGTATTGGTAGTTTAATTTTTTTAATATATGGATGCAAATGACAGAAGTGTTAAATGCAGGGTGCCTGATTTTCTTCTCACTTATGTCAGTGTTAATCGGGAATAACTTCAATGAATTGACTTAACACACTTCTTTCTGCCTCCTTGTAGTTAGTCCTAATTAGAATTGTGCAAATAGTTGGCTGTGTAGGTCATTGTCTAAAAAAATAAGATTAAAAAAATATAAATTCTTAGGTTGAATAAGGGAACTTAGATGTCATTTATTGTGCCGGAGGGGTTTTCTCTTTGCTGGAAATAGAGAACATGTTTATCTAAGAAGTAAAGACTCAAATTTCTTTGAGGCTTGAGTGGTGTAAGCTGAGATCCAGAGAGGTCCCGTCCATACTCCTAGTCAGGCAAGAAGCAGTTTGGATGTGGGCTTTCCACACGCTGCAGGATATTCCAGTATCGGAGGTGTACACAAAAATTGGGAAAATGGGCTCCAGTTTTGTTTTTAGTACCTATTTTTCTAAATGTTGCCTCCCAGATAATAACATACTGTTGTGGAAATGTCAAAACAAAATATTTCAATGTTCTGAAGAGGTGTTTTT